>NC_059367.1:9429354-9756208 GCF_019703515.2 Myxocyprinus asiaticus | reverse complement strand
CATGTGAGTCTGTTTGTACAGGCCAGGGGTTGCACTGACTTGTTGATTAATTAGATTACATTAAATAAGTTGTGCTTGTTCTATACAAGCCGACAGCAATCACGTGTAGTTGTTCAATTTCTAATAGTATACAGTATGTCAACATTCGGCTTAACACGTTTCATGTTTTAGGGCCCCATGAGTTTGTGACTTTTGCTTACTTGTGGTCTCAGTTGGTTCTAAATTGTATCACACATTTTAGGAGAGACATCTGAGAAAAAGTTGATACTTAAATTAAATATTTGTGCTATGAAAAGGCAACCTCTGTGCAATAAAATTGTCCTCTGGGGCCGACTAGTTGACTAGTAAAAATTAGTAGTCGTGCAAGCCCTTGTACAGGCTGATCTTTTGTCCCCCTACATTTATGACCTGGCATGTCAGAGCAAAGCCAGTGCTGACTTCTGTGTGTCAACCATTAGGGAGCAGAGAGGAAAAGTGTGAATGGTGACTTATGGCATCCCTGCAGAAGCTGCTCCCTGGAGTTTAGAAGAGGCCTGAAAGACAAATTGCTGCCTGCACACATCGCTGCCTGTCCTTGGAGTGCACTGACAGGCGAGTCTGCAGAGAGCTGCCACTGTCACCGCTGTTTGCCACTCTGCCAAGTCACATATACACAAGAGACGCACACACACATGCCACACACTGAGGCTAAACCATATTAACAGTCCATTGCATGGACTGGACACAAACTCTAGTGCTAACACTTTGAGTATTTGACATACAGAATAACATGTCCGTTAACTTTTTTTTCCTTCAATATTTACACTCTTTGAGCACTTTATTAGGAACATTACAACTATGTTGTAGCCCATCCGCCTCAATGTTCAACGTGTTGTGCATTCTGAGATGCTATTCTGCTCACTACAATTGTACAGAGCGGTTATCTGAGTTATCGTAGCCTTTCTGTCAGCTCGAACCATTCTGGCCATTCTCCGTTGACCTCTCTCATCAACAAGGCCTCAGAACTGCCGCTCACTGGATGTTTTTCGTTCTTGGCACCATTCTGAGGAAACTCTAGAGACTGTTGTGCGTGAAAATCCCAGGAGATCAGCAGTTACAGAAATACTCAAATCAGCCTGTCTGGCACTAACAATCATGCCACAGTCGAAATCAATGAGATCACATTTTTTCCCCATTCTGATGGTTGATGTGAACATTAACTGAAGCTCCTGACCCATATCTGCATGATTTTATGCATTGCACTGCTGCCACATGATTGACTGATTAGATAGTCACATGAAAAATTAGGTGTACAGGTGTTCCTAATAAAGTGCTCAGTGAGTGCATGTCCCACCTCGGAATAAAAAGATAAAAATTGTCATTCTGACTTTATCTCACAGTTATGACTTTATTTTGTATACAGTAATTGAGTTATATCATCCAATAGCAAATTTAAATCTCGTAATTGTGAGTTAATATTGTGAAATTGTAACTTTATATCTTGTATTTTAGAGAAATACAGTTGCAGTTGTGAGATAAAGATAGAATTATGAGACATAAGGTCTGAATTAACTTCTTTTTCTTTTTCTTTTTTTTATTCCATGGCAGGATCAATGCACGATATATCTGTGACTTTTGATTGAAGACATTTGTAACATTGGATATTCCTTTGGAAACTCAGGCTCCTCAACCTGCGCTGTTTTGGAATTGTATTTCTGTGTAACATGCGCTAGACAAACGTCTGATTGTTTGATCAGTGTGACACGTCTCACTGTTTTTTAGTGTCTTGTGACATGAGGGCAGCATTTTTAAGACAGCATACAACTTTTAAAAAATGTGCCTTGAGACAACTACATTCTGTTCCATTGGTTGCACTAGCTTTTTTTAATGCAAAGCACATTATGTGTGAACTGCCCTAATAATTTAGTCAAAATAAGGTAGATATTCTTAGCTTTTGGAACAGCTTTTGTGCTGGGAGCACACCAATGACACCTTAAAATGCTCCCTACATAGGCAGATCACTAGGTTTTGGAACATTGCCTCTGAGACATATCTGAATTTAAAGGGTTCTATGTCTCAGAAGAAAAATCTGAGAAGCGGGAGACTTGAACATAAGTTTCCATTTGCTCTTCATTTAAACTCATTGCTGTCTAGGAGAATCATTTGAGATGCTAAAGAGATCTCATTTGTGATTTTCCTTCCCGATGGGCTGAAGATATAATTAAAAGAGATAGTAAATTTATATTTCCTCCCAAACATGTGCACGATACAAAGTTATCTAAGGCTAGAAGAAAGGAGTTTTAGGGTCAATGGAGGAGGACTATGATTAAACATTGATGGCAAAGTTTTCAGACCAACTTTAGCTGCATATGGCTGCAATTTCATGAAGGAACATACGGTTGAAGTGTCTATTTTCTTGGTTTCATGGTGGCACACGCTTATTTCCTTCTAAATGGAAAGAAAACGCAGAGCTCATAGTTTGACCATGTCGCGGTAAATGCCTCACACATCACACTGTGCAGCTACACAGAAACGCCTGGGATATTTATACAAAGTGTGCTGTTTCTTGACCTATGCTTGTACAGCTCTCAGTTTGAAGTGTCTTTTTTACTCTGAAAACCATTGTTTTCTTGCGTTTTAATTAAATGTAAGCGCACTATGAGCATACGTGCCTTAATTCAAGTTATATTCAGATAAAGTGATCTGAGCTGTGCCATTAACGTTAATTGTATAGCTCTTTACTCTTACTGTATATTAACAATAGTCTAATTTGTGTCTGGTCTTAGTTAAAAGGACTTTTAGGAGAAACATCTGAGACAAAGTTGACACTTAAAACAAAATCTAACTGAAGTTACCAAGCTATGAAACAGCAGCCTCTGAGCAAAAACATTTTCCTCTGGGAAGTTAGGGTTTTGATTTCCGCATCTTGCTGCCATGCAGCGCTGGTGATTAATGAACTAGAGAAGAAGCGCTGGAGTTGTGTGGCCATTTTGCAGATTAAGACTAATCCCCTACATCTGGTCTGCCCAGAGCAATAAGATTTACTTGTTGAGATTTCTGTTTTCACGTTGTATCGTGAGGGTTTTTTTAGGCCTTGAGTTGCTGTAATTCGGGGCGAACAGCGTAGCTTTGGAGATCTCTTAATTTAGGTTGACTGGCGTTGCTTTCAGGCATTTGGCCTTACAAGTGTCTAATTTGTAAAACAACTGGAGCTTGACCACATTTAAGACTTGCATGATTTGAATGGGGGCTAAAAGTGCTCTAGGGGTCTTCAAATAAAGCTGTGATATAAACCATTGAACAAACTCAAACTTAAGTGTAATGAAAAGGAAATTTACATTGGATGTTTGAAATATAGTATAATGTATGAATATAAATGGTCTATTTTCTAAATGTATGTGTCTCGAATAATATACTACATTGTGTACTCACGCTATACACTATGCACCTTTACTGTAGTACTTGGTGGCAAAACAAAATTGAGTGCAATGTAAAAAAAAAAACTATGTTAAGTGTGTTAAATATATAATGTTGTAGTATAAATAGCCAACATTCTAAATGTATTTGTCTCAAATAATATATTATACATTATGTACTTGGCAATCTTGTGTGGCTATATAGTATTTGGCAGCAACACAAACTTAAATGCAATGGAAAAGAACCCTATGGTGAATGTGTTAAATATATAATTTAGGAATATTTATAGCCTATATTCTTAAAGTATGTGTCTCAAATGATGTGCTAAACACTGTATACTTACACTATGTACTTGGCCATTTTCGAATGGTAATATAGTTTCAGATGGAACACTAGTTTTTACTAGTGCTTCCAGTCAATTTTTAATCACCATTAATCACATAATTTATCAAATTATATGATTTGATTAAATTTTTAATCAAAGTTAATTGTGATTAATTGCAGATTTCAGAAGTGATTACATTTTACTTTATATATACTTCTTTTCCTGTGAAAATACACTTATTTCCGTCTTAGGAAAGAAAACAAAACAATATGTAACAATAATGCTTTATTAACATTTTCCAAACAAAGCCTTCCACAGTATAAAGATAGAAATGCACTAAATTGGAAACAATTCAAGTAACATTAAATGTTTTGCAAAGTCTAAGTGGGAGGTTGACTAACTGAAAGAACTATGCAATCATAGGTTGCACATTCATTGTAATGCGCATTTAATCTCTAAACTCTCATCTCACCGGCTTTGCTACAGCAATCGTGAAGCCGAATTCATGATTTGCGTCAGGGCTTCAACGCCAGCTTGAAGCACCGCTTTGACCTCCACATGAAAAGCATTTTCAAACAACGTCTCATTCTGCGTTTTTGTGATAGGACTTGACATTCTTCTATTGTAATTAATTAAATTGCATAGCCACGGCCGCCATTTTGAAAAAAACATTTGTCACGCTAGTATTGTGGCTTGATAACCTCTCACTTTCCGTAACGTAGGAAAGTTACAGCTGTTGAGTGCATAAACTGTCTGAAATTACGTTTTTTTGGGGGTTGCAGAAGTACATCCAGGCACTCGTAGTACACTACTTCTAATTTTTCACTTGTACTACAAAATGGCCCAGAATAGTGTAGAAGTATGCCAAATGGGACAGACTACATATGCCATTAGTAGGTCAAGTTACAGACAAATCCCACAGATACTCTTTGGTCTGTCTCGGATTGGTTTTCTACTGTACCACTGAGAACGTGAAAGGTCAATCACCAACACGTGTACAGTAGTTAATTATTACCCAGCACACTTAAATCAGAGGGAAATTTTGACCCTGGGGAAAAGTTTACAACTTCTGTACATGTCTGACGGCTAGCCTGTCTATTTTACCCTCTAAATATATGTGCATAGATGGGAGAGCATCTTTCAGATTTAAGACCTTATAAGAACATTTGGTCGGGCCCAGATTACAGCCTTGTGGCACCCCAATATTTTAGCAGGAGCTGTAGATTTATATTCTGTGATAAAGGACCCCTTGAGCTAAAGCAAATGTTTTGGTACACATCATCAAGTCGATTAGTGGGTGCTGACTGGGAGTGCTGTCCATCTGCCTGCCATCCTTGCATGTACTCAGCTATTATAATGTCTTTATATCCAACCTCTTTTCCATCTGTTTATCCATCTAAGTGAGGATATTAACAATAATTTAACAGTAAATCCTGCAGAGATAGTGCTCTGTAACCTTTAATATGTATTGCTGCAGCAAAGAAGAGGTCCATGTAAATGATGACATGCTTGGATGCCAGTCAGTTAATAGAATGTGAGTAGAACGTGAAACGACCATTGGTATAAATACAAAGGTAAAGGTACAGTACATATGCATTTATTGGCATTTTGGCAGACACTTTTATCCAAAGCAACTTCAAGTGCATTTAAGTTATACATTTTATCAGTACACACATTTCTTGAGAATATATTTTTTTCTCACTATGTTTAGGTATTGTGTTGTTTTGAATTGTATTTATTTTGTATTGTATATATTGGTAACACTTTACAGTAAGGTTGTATTCATTAACATTAGTTCTTGTTTAGAGGTATTTTCAACCTATAAATATACATTTCTAAAATTAAAAGGTATATAAGGTATGTTAAAATTTGTTGATTCATTATGAACTAACAATGAACAATTGTATTTTCATAAATTACCATTAAACAAGATTAATAAATGCTGTAAAAAATAGTGTTCATTGTTAGTTTGACACCTAATACATTTACTTATGTTAACAAATAGAACCTTACTGTAAAATGTTTCTCATATAAATGTCCTATAAATTATGTTACATGAGAGTATCAATTTGATTTTGGATGTTTTCTTTGGAAAAATTAAAATGGACATAAATGAGACTTAATTGTTGACATACAGTTGTAATCAAAAGTTTGCATACCCTTGGAGAATTGGTAATATATGTACCATTTTTAAAGAAAACATGAGTGAGCAGGCAAAACACATTTCTTTTATTTCTTATGGGATTCATATTCAACAGTAGGTTATAACAGAATGGCACAATCATAAAACAAAACATGGCAACAATGAAAAAAATGAAATGACCCCTGTTCAAAAGTCTGCATACCCTTAGTTCTTGATACTGTGTATTGCCCCCTTTAGCATCAATGACAGTCTTTTGTAATAATTGTCTATGAGGCCCAAAATTCTTGCAGGTGGTATAGCTGCCCATTCGTCTTAGCAAAATGCCTCCAGGTCATGCAAAGTTTTTGGTCTTCTTGCATGAACTGCACGTTTGAGATCTCCCCAGAGTGGCTCGATGATATTAAGGTCAGGAGACTGTGATGGCCACTCCAGAACCTTCACCTTTCTGCTGTAACAACTGGAGGGTCAACTTGGCCTTGTGCTTAGGGTCATTGTCATGCTGGAAAGTCCAAGAGCATCCCATGCACAGCTTTCGTGCAGAAGAATGCAAATTGTCTGTCAGTATTTTCTGATAACATGCTGCATTCATCTTGCCATCAATTTTCACAAGATTCCCCGTGCCTTTAGAGTTCACCCCCCCCCTCCCAAAACATCAATGAACCACCACCATGCTTCACAGTGGGGATGGTATTCTTTTCACTAGAGGCCTTGTTGACCCCTCTCCAAACATAGCACTTATGGTTGTGACCATAAAGCTCTATTTTGGTCTCATCACTCCAAATAACAGTGTGTCAGAAGCTTTGAGGCATGTCAAGGTGTTGTCGGGCATATTGTAACTGGGCTTTTTTGTGGCATTGGCAACTCGACCATGCAGCTAATTTTTGTTCAGGTATCATCATATTGTGCTCCTTGAAACAACCACACCGTCATTTTCCAGAGCAGCCTGTATTTCTCCTGAGGTTACCTGTGGGTTTTTCTTTGTATCCCAAACAATTCTTCTGGCAGTTGTAGCTGAAATCTTTCTTGGTCTACCTGACCTTGGCTTGGAATCAAGAGATCCCTGAATTTTCCACTTCTTAATAAGTGATTGAACAGTACTGACTGGCATTTTCAAGGCTTTGGATATCTTTTTATATCCTTTTCCATCTTTATAAAGTTCCATTATCTTGTAACGCAGGTCTTTTGACAGTTCTTTTCTGCTCCCCATGGCTCAGTATCTAGCCTGCTCAGTGCATCCACGTGAGAGCTAACAAACTCATTGACTATTTATACACAGACACTAATTGCAATTTAAAAAGCCACAGGTGTGGGAAATTAACCTTTAATTGCCATTTAAACCTGTGTGTGTCACCTTGTGTGTCTGTAACAAGGCCAAACATTCAAGGGTATGTAAACTTTTGATCAGGGCGATTTGGGTGATTTCTGTTATCATTATGATTTAAAAAGGAGCCAAACAACTATGTGTTAATAAATGGCTTCATATGATCACTACCCTTAAATAAAAGACAGTTTTTTGCATGATCAGTCATACTTTCAAAATCAATGCCAAAATTTCACAATTTCTGCCAGGGTATGCAAACTTTTGAGCACAACTGTACGTAGAGTAAGCATATAGAGCTATAAAATGAAAGTGGATAGCACAGGTGGATAAATTAGACTTGGATTAATTTGATGAGAATTGATGAGCAAAACATTCAAAAGGCTTTGGGTATAATATGAGATCCTTTAAAAAGGGTATAACAGAAAATAACAGAAGAAATACATACAGAAGCACTTACATAGACAATACAGTTAAAATACATAAATAATATACATTATTGAGGATACAAAAACAACAACAACATCAACAAAGTACATAAAAGGATATATATATATATATATATAATATAGATGACATACGGCAGCAGACAGCTGGTTTTCCTTTTACATGTATTGAAGTGTATATGATAACTGGGACAACTGATTATTATAATAAAGGAAAAAAATAATAGGGTAAAGAAAAAAATACATTAAAAAAAGTTCTATGTTAAAAGTGTTGTTGAATGAATGCATATATGAGGAGTCAACAGGGCAGTTAAAAGATGGGTTTACACATCCCTTGTCAATATACTGCAGGGGCACCTGCAGGATTTAATTTGAGGGTACGCACAGAAATCTGCTTAATAAACCTTGTATCTAGGGGTGTCCGGGGGCATGCTCCCCCAGGAGATTTTTTGTGTGCAAAAACAACACCATAGCATTCAATTCTGGTGAGATAAGCATTTGTTTTATTTTCTTGAGTATGAGTAACATTCGTGTAACTATTGGCTAAAGGATTTTTTCCAGTAACTGTTCAGAACTGTTCAGAGACGCATTTTTATCAGTTGAAGAAGTTCTTTTTAACTTGATACAGCATCTAAAAATGCAGCGCTCCTGCGAGAGATGCTAAAAACACAGTGAAACATGACGCAGTTGTCAAAAGACATCCATCTAGCGAATGTTTATATGGAAAACGATTCAAACACAGTACGAGCAGATGCAAAAACACGTTCAGTTTGAACAGCCCCTTGTTCACATGACACAGCACTAGCTGAAGTTTCTCAAAGTTACCTCTCAAAAAGACAGCATTTTGTCTCTGTTGATTATAGGTAAATTTCCACTATATCCAGGGCTGTTTGTTCTCTGTATTCGTAAATATCCCAATGCTGTTTTAATGTGTAAGAAACCGCTCTAAATGATTCAGTGAGAGAGTGGTCCGAACGAATTGTACTGAATCACGAATCGATTCAGACTGTTTTGCAAGCCTGTTTGGCCAATTCACTGAAAAGAACCGACTCAAAAGAATGATTCATTCGCAAATTGGGCATTGCTAGTTCTTTTAAACAGCCAACAGAAATACAGGACACATTTCATGTTTGGGAAATATTTTGAGAGTAAATATTTCTCAGGTCAGTCGGAGCGCTCATGGTATGCACAGTGTGTACAGCCGTACAGCTGCAGGTGCCACTGATATACCAAATGATCATTTTAAAAATATATTATATATACATGCAGACACACACAGACAGACAGACAGACACACACACACACGCACAAACGCACACACACACATACACATATACACACTGTATTCATGCACATACACACACAAGTGCATATATACATACAGTATACATACACATATATACTTTGCATACACTTACATTCACATACATACATACATACATACATTCTGTATATATACATACATATACATACTCACATATGCAGAATTGCCCCAAAGAGGGTATCTCATGAACAGAATAATACCAGCATCCCCAGGAAACAAATTAGCAGCCGAGCCCACACAATCCATCCCGCCCAGAATTCCACATGCCCCCAGCATGGTGCACCGCCCCCAAAGTTTGATGGTCGCCTGCTTTTCCCGTGACAGCTGTGCCTGAGTCTCTCGCCTTTGCTCATACGAGTATTGCAATTTCCTTTTTTCCTGGTTTTCCAGCTTTCTCAGCACACCTCTGTGCCCACCAACCAGTGGCCACATGATGTAGAGATCTAGCTTTGATACTCAGGAATATTGTGCTTGCTTCGGCAGCACAAATACTAAAATACTAAGGAATATTAGGATACAATTGAAGTTCTTCCCAACAGTATATAATGTCAGGACCCAGCTCCGATACTCAGGGCAATTGAGGGACCAATACAAAAGAAATTGAATGGAAAATAGAATGGAATTAATAGAATAGATTAAAATAGAATGGAATTTTTACAATCGTGCTGTGTGGGGCATCAATTCACCGAAGTAATATCTGACTATTTTATATTATAATACAGTGTGGTGGGGCATTAATTCAGTTGATGGATTTCACTGTGGTATTAATATCTATATATAAGAGGAGTGGAGTGAATAGTAGTCTAAATTTATGTAGTTGTTTGTACATGAAGCAGTTTGACTCTCATTAGTTATATGGTGTTTTAGTAATTGTAGCCATTGTGTGACAGAGATTTTGTTTTTATTTTTCCAATTTATGATAAATATTTTCTTGACGATAGCTAGAGACAAAAGAAGTGGAGTTGTGTGTTCAACTGTAGGGGTTATTGTTGAAAGGTTTCCTAAGATGCATATGGATGAAGTCATAGGAATATTATAATTGAAGTAAGTTGTTATTTTGGTGATAACTTCTTTCCAGAATGATGCTACAGGTGGGCATAACCATTGGATGGGAGACCTCCTGGGAAAACTAAGGTTGCTGCTGGAAGAGGTATTAGGGAGTCCAGCAGAGGGTGCTCACCCTGTGGACTGTGAAGGTCCTAATGCCCCAGTATAGTGATGGGGACACTATACTGTAAAAAGGCACCGTCCATCAGATGAGACGTTAAACCAAGGTCCTGACTCTTTGTGGTCATTAAAAATCCCATTATTAGGATTGATAAGGGCCAATGGGGGGAATTTGGCCAGGACACTGGGGTTACACCCCTACTCTTTTCGAGAAGTGTCCTGGCCAAATTCCCCCCATTGGCCCTTATCAATCATGGCTTCCTAATAATACCCATCCATTAATTGGCTGTATAACTCCACTCTCTCCTCTCCACCTATAGCTGGTGTGTGGTGAGCGTACTGGTGCACTATGGCTGCCATCGCATCATTTAGGTGGATGCTGCACACTGGTGGTGGTCGAGGAGAGTCCCCTGTTCACTGTGTAAAGCGCTTTGAGTGTAGTGTCAGAAAAACTTTATATAAATGTAACGTTCATCATTCATAGTGCATGAAGATAATTGTCTGTTGTGTTGAGATTACAGTGTATGTATTTGTCTGAGTCAGTTATCCCCATTTTAAACATTTTATATTGAGTAAGTTGTGTTCTGTATATGATTTTAAATTGGATTATTTGTATGCTTTTATTTTTACTGAAACTGAATATGTTTTTACAAATTTGATTCCAAAAGTTTTTATCAGTGGTGATGTCGAGATCCTGTTCCCATTGTGTGACTGGTACAGAGCATGTTGTGTCTATAGATAATAAGAAATGGTTTAATTTATTAATTTTGGGGAGTTACTGATTTTGTTTATTTATTTATTTTTTTCATAAGTGGAGATGGTTTTAATTGTACATTTCCTTTTTTTGCTTTGATGGCACTTTTTATTTGTAAGTAGTAGAACTACTGATTTGTATTTATATTATATTTCTTTGACAGTTCTGAAAATGTTATAAAGTTATTGTCTATGTAGAGATTATGTAAATGTGTGATACCTTTTTCTATCCAATTTATTAACAAGTGGAGATTTTTTTTTATTGAAAAATCTGGGTTATGCCATATTGGTGAGTAGATGTGTGGTGATAAAGAGTGACTAGCTATTTTGTGTTATTATGATAAATGTTTGAGTTCATATTGAAATATCTGACTTCAAAATTGTAGACTGTGATATCTTGACAAATCACAGTTCAAGATATTGTTGAAATCACTACTAAAGCTCTAAAGGAGACACAGGTGAGATTGCTGGCCATTTTTTCTGAAAAGCTCTCCATTTAATCTCATTGCTGCCTTTGAGAAACAACTGAGATACAATATTATATAGGTCTGAGTTTTGTGTTTTATATACTGTAGGCTGAAAACATGCAATAAAGTGAGTTTTGCCAATATGTTTTCATTTTTAGCCCCATAATACTTAGAAAATCTCTCCTGCCCAATAAGCTACCCATGACCTCTGCATACTAACAGCAGATGCAGATTTTCAAGTGCATGAGAATACACAATAACTCCACCAACACTGCTAAATATCTTGCTATTCACATGCTGGTTTTTTCACATGGCACCTTCATAGACTTGCTTTGCGCTTCTATGAACGTTTAGTTTCAAAAGCTTAGCATTGTTTAGTTTTCAGAAATATCTCACTAATATCAAGGTCATCTTTGCAAATTCCATTATTTATGACAGTAAATAGTGACTTCAAATAACTTTGGCCTTTGATAATATAGCTACACTCAACAGACTTACCATTGAGAGTGCTGACAAAACTTTAAAATGCATGCATTGATTGAAAAACCTAAATGATTCTAAGCTGAACCCAGCAACATTATGGATGTTCACAGTCTCTTGGTTTGTAATAGGCAGAACTGCTTTCATATATGAAGAACACATGAGCATACTGTATAGGTTCATGTTTGTTTTTGTTTTGTTTTTTGCATTGATTAAGTTATGTTTAAACCGAATCTGTCTCAAGAGTAGAACACTTACCCTGCAATTAAAAAAAAGAGTGTCCTATTTCTAAAAAAAAAGAGAGATGTCCATTTAAGACATTTTACAAAATGTAACCAACAGTTAAACCAGTTGTGAGCGAAACCACTGATTTTTATGGGGAGCTCTGCCATAGCTCAGGAGATTTAATGGATTTCTGCAGTTACATTTACAATTATGGGTTTGGCAGATGCTTATATCCAAAGCGACTTACAGTGCATTCAGTGTATACTTTGTATCATTTTATGTATTCCCTGGAAATCAAACCCATGATCTTAGCATTGCTAGCGCCTTGCGCTACCAGTTGAGCTACAGAAACATGGCAGTTGTTTTACTACTTATGTAACAACATTGTCTCGGATGTTTCTCCTAAACCTAACAGTGATTTTAACAGGAAAATCACTGTTGTGTACCACGGAAGAAAGGAGAAGGAAGGACGTGAATCTACATTGCAATAGTGACTTTTCTTTCCAGTAGACCCATCGCTTTTTGTTGGAAGCTCATGACAAGAAGAAATTTCTGAAATTTCTAATGAAACTCAAAAGGAGATGCATAAGAAAACCAATATTTTTCTTATAAGAAAAATCTGAGAAGCAGGAGACTTTAGCCAATATCTCAATTTGCTCTCCATTTAAACTCCTTCCTGTCCTGGTGAAACAAATGGGATATTGAGATCTCATTTTTTACTTTTCTTTCTTAAGCACAGACTCTGTTTTCTCTATTGTGCTTCTTCTTTTGTTGGAGGCCAATGTCAAGAGCAGAACCTGACACCTCACCTACATCTCCCTGAATAAGCAATCTCGGGATCTGTCATGTGATGTTCTTGGTGTGTCAACACGCTTGACCTCGCTCTCTGTTCCCAGCACTGCAGCTGGTTTCGGTGTCAATCCACTGTGGGTCTTATAGGTCTGAAAATGGTCCTAGAAAGAATGTGGTGCTGTTTTTGTTCTGTGGCTCCTCTGTTTCACCCTTCCTTTATTCAAGAGCCTTGTCTCATCAGCAAAAAAAAAAAAAAGAAAAAAAAAAAGATCTTATCAAATATTGTCTGCGCTCAGCTGAGCGTGGCCTTCTAATCTAAACCTGTGTCTGTTCTGGGGGCATCTGAATAACCACTGCCCACTAGACTGTGAGAGGGAAGTAAAGGTGTGTGGATGCCTTAAAGGTGGCAGTGGCCGAAGTTAAAAAGGATAGTTCACCCAAAAAAGATAATGATAAATAAGTATTTTTGTCTTGTTTTCCAGTAAAAATATCTTAACATCCTTAAAACAAGAAACATTTATTTGAGAAGCCAAATGACATAAGATGATACATTTGTTTTTTGAGAAATCTAACAAAATTTAGTGAGGTTTATAAAGACTTGTTTTTCTTACCCATTTTGAAATAGTTTTTTTCTTTTTTTAAATTAATATTCCAGGTTAAAAACAAGTTAAGTTCTGTCGACAGCATTTGTGGCATAATGTTGATTACCACAAATACCATTTTGACTCGGCCCTCCTTTTCTTCAAATCAAGGTTTCAGTGAGGCACTTACAATGGAAGTGAATGAGGATTTTTTTTTTTTTTTTGAGGGTTTAAAGGCAGAAATATGATGCTTATAATTTTATACAATCATTAATTACATTAATTCTTCTGTTAAAACGGTTAAAACTGAGCTGTGAAGTTGTTTAAATAATCATTTTTACGGTCGTTTTAGGGTTTGTTGGCATTACATCATCACACTTAAATCATGTTAACCATGTTATTTACGTCTTGTGGCTATACTTTTGAAACAGTGAGTATTTAAAAGTTTACGGATTGGCCCCATACTCTTCCATTGTAAAGAAAGTGCCTCAATGGAACCTGTTTTTAGTTGTTTTTTTTAAAGAGGGGCAAGTCAAAATAAATTTTGTGGTAATCAATAGTATGCCACAAATGCTGTCGATTGAACTTAACTTGTATTGAACCTGGAATATTCCTTTAATTGTAAACCACTCAATTTTTTTAGAATTCTTTGAAAACAATCTTTTACATACAAATCTAACAATAAATTTGCTTCTCAAATAAATGTAACTTGTTTTAAGGATGAAGGCTTAAGATTTTATTACTGGAAAACAAGACAAAAATACAGAGTAAGAAAAATAATTTTTTGCAGTGTAAAAACAAAAGTAATTCATTATAGGGGCATTTTTGAAACTTTTGGTGGCACTTTTTACCTGGGACCCTTAATTTCTGACCCTGGTAGGTGGCCACGGTCAGGCCTCACCATCTAGTTAAGATTCAGGTCATGTAACTGCAGCCGAATGTTTTAAGAGCCACAGAATTTTCTCCTAAATGCCCTTAGAGAGGCTCTATCACAATGAAGAAGAGCAAGATTGATAGGGCAAGCGTACACTGAATAGACGAGCTTGCTCCCTCATTGTGTCAGTGCGGATTTCTCGCAAGGGTTGCTCCAAAGGGAAGAGCTGGGTCTCACCAATGTCTTTGTTGTTGTGCGGCTGTTTGCGATATGCTCGCTGCGGAGGGGTCAGATATAAGCTCAGCTAATTCCTGCAGACAGCAGGTATTGTTGTTTTATTGTAACAAATTGATCTGAGACTGCTCTAGTCTGGTGCTGCATGATGAAGTAGGCTAGAGTCTTTTGTGCACATTAATTATCTTTAAAATAAATATGACAGTGCCTGTATTGGATGCGGTGGGACACAGGGAATAGGGCCTGCACTTGTGTTTTTGGTCATGGGTGTCTCATAAAGAGACTTTCAACCACACAAGTATGGAAATAAAACTTAAAATCTCTGCAGAATAAAATATCCATGATTAAGGGACAAAACACCGGCATCATGAATTTAGATGTGTTTTGCAAAAAGTTTTGCATGAGCTTAGGGGCCGCCTGTCTTTTCTGATTGTTGCTTGGTTATTGTAAGCAAAGACAATCAATTAGTTGGCCATCAGTGAGTATGCCACACTTAAGACTCATATACACTCATGGCTAAGCGTGGATACAAAAATGGAGGGGAGTGGATACAGTGACACCCGGGGCAGAGAGGTGCTGTGATGAGTGGGGTGGCCGATGGGGAATGGCCCCTGAACACCCCATCCCCCCCAGCTCCACCCCTGTTCTCAACCCTGTTCCTGGAGGCCTCCCAACACTGCACATTTTGTATATCTCCCTTTTCTGACACACCCAATTCAGGTCTTGGAGTCAACACTAACGAGCTGATGAGTTGAATCAGGTGTGTTTGATTAGGGAGATATCCAAAATGTGTTGTTTTGGGGGGCTTCTAGGAACAGGCTTGAGAACTACTGATTAAAATTGTAACTGCAGTGGAATACAGGTACTAATATTTTGTATTTTAAATACGTAATCCTGTTACATGTATTCCGTTACCCCCAAATTCTGCATGATGCTTATGCTAATGCTAACACGTTATTTGTGGCCAAAATGTGCACCAGTGAGTTTGCGCCTCTTTGGAAACTCTACATTCCAGTGTGTTGTTGATTGATCTCAACTGGGTGAAGAAATTAACCTGGAAAAAGATGTTTCCGTCAAAGTAGGTAGAACACCGGGTCACACTCACCGATGAAGTGGACCAATGGCAGTAAGAAGGTGTTTAACAGCCGATACAAAGTTTTCCTGAGAGTTTGCACTAGTAAGCTGTTTCGAACCCCTGCAACAAACTCCTTCATACGTCACACCCGTTCTTTCTTTAGTTTCGCTAGAAGTACAGGTGCATCTCAATAAATTAGAATGTCATGGAAAAGTTCATTTATTTCAGTAATTCAACTCAAATTGTGAAACTCGTGTATTAAATAAATTCAGTGCACACAGACTGAAGTAGTTTAAGACTTTGGTTCTTTTAATTGTGATGATTTTGGCTCACATTTAACAAAAACCCACCAATTCACTATCTCAAAAAATTAGAATATTTTGACATGCCAATCGGCTAATCAACTCAAAACACCTGCAAAGGTTTCCTGAGCCTTCAAAATGGTCTCTCAGTTTGGTTCACTAGGCTACACAATCATGGGGAAGACTGCTGATCTGACAGTTTTCCAGAAGACAATCACTGACACCCTTCACAAGGAGGGTAAGCCACAAACATTCATTGCCAAAGAAGCTGGCTGTTCACAGAGTGCTGTATCCAAGCATGTTAACAGAAAGTTGAGTGGAAGGAAAAAGTGTTGAAGAAAAAGATGCACAACCAACCGAGAGAACCGCAGCCTTATGAGGATTGTCAAGCAAAATCGATTCAAGAATTTGGGTGAACTTCACAAGGAATGGACTGAGGCTGGGGTCAAGGCATCAAGAGCCACCACACACAGACGTGTCAAGGAATTTGGCTACAGTTGTCGTATTCCTCTTGTTAAGCCACTCCTGAACCACAGACAACGTCAGAGGCGTGTTACCTGGGCTAAGGAGAAGAAGAACTGGACTGTTGCCCAGTGGTCCAAAGTCCTCTTTTCAGATGAGAGCAAGTTTTTTATTTCATTTGGAAACCAAGGTCCTAGAGTCTGGAGGAAGGGTGGAGAAGCTCATAGCCCAAGTTGCTTGAAGTCCAGTGTTAAGTTTCCACAGTCTGTGATGATTTGGGGTGCAATGTCATCTGCTGGTGTTGGTCCATTGTGTTTTTTGAAAACCAAAGTCACTGCACCCGTTTACCAAGAAATTTTGGAGCACTTCATGCTTCCTTCTGCTGACCAGCTTTTTAAAGATGCTGATTTCATTTTCCAGCAGGATTTGGCACCTGCCCACACTGCCAAAAGCACCAAAAGTTGGTTAAATGACCATGGTGTTGGTGTGCTCGACTGGCCAGCAAACTCACCAGACCTGAACCCCATAGAGAATCTATGGGGTATTGTCAAGAGGAAAATGAGAAACAAGAGACCAGAAAATGCAGATGAGCTGAAGGCCACTGTCAAAGAAACCTGGGCTTCCATACCACCTCAGCAGTGCCACAAACTGATCACCTCCATGCCACGTCGAATTGAGGCAGTAATTAAAGCAAAAGGAGCCCCTACCAAGTATTGAGTACATATACAGTAAATGAACATACTTTCCAGAAGGCCAACAATTCACTAAAAATGTTTTTTTTATTGGTCTTATGATGTATTCTAATTTTTTGAGATAGTGAATTGGTGGGTTTTTGTTAAATGTGAGCCAAAATCATCACAATTAAAAGAACCAAAGACTTAAACTACTTCAGTCTGTGTGCATTTAATTTATTTAATACACAAGTTTCACAATTTGAGTTGAATTACTGAAATAAATGAACTTTTCCACGACATTCTAATTTATTGAGATGCACCTGTATATTAGCACCTTAGGTGATCAAAAACTACTGATTTTGTCTTATGGTGAAAGAAATCTTTTATAAATCCTGAAGTTTGTCTCAGATTGCAAAGTTGTTGCCAAAATCATGCAGTGTGCAAATATAGATGTTTTACAGGAAGTTAAGCACAAGCTCAGGGGCTGTTATTAAGCCGGGTACACTTTGTGCATTTTTTCCCTGTCCTTTTGGATTGTTGCTTGTCAGATTGTATGAAATGATCTCGGTGAGATTTTGTGTAAAATAAAAATGTAGACTGTGCAACCCACAATCTTTTATGTCAGACAGTACAATACACATCTTAGGACTTTGGTCACAGTTGACAGTGTTGGCTGGCCCATCAGTCATCTCACATTCTGACATCTTCATTGACATGCGATCTTGAAATGTTACCGCACAAAACCAAGCATGCTCTTGTGCTAATATTGGCAATGTTTTGCCTGGAAATGTACAGTGTGCAAAGGGTTTGTTTACCCCAAAAATGAAAATTCTGTCATTGTTCCAAACCAATATTTATCATTATTATTATTTAAAACAGTGTTTTAGGAAATGTCAAAGCAAGGCTCAGTTTTCAGTATTGTGGTACGATGATAGATTTAAAAAATCTTGCAAATGTATGCATATTAATGGAAGAATTAAAGGTGACACTTTACAATAAGGTTCCATTTGTTAACATTAGTAAATGCATTAGGTATCATGAACAAACAATTAACAATATATTGTTTACAGCATTTATTCATCTTTGTTAATGTTAGTGTTACAAAATACAATTGTTTAATGGTAGTTCATGCTAGTTTAAAGTGCATTAACTAATCTTAACAAAAACAACTTTTGATTTATAAAATGTATTACTATATGTTGAAATTAACATAAACTAAGATTAATAAATGATGTAAAATTATTGTTCATTGTTGGTTCATGATACCTAATGCATTTACTAATGTTAATGAATGGAACCTTATTGTAAAGTGTTACCATTTATTTAAATGATTAATTAAACAATGGATTAAAATAAGATATGGATTGTAAATTGATTAGTGACGCACAGCAGGGTTGCAGAAAGGTTATCGGAATATAGCGGTTAGGAGAATGTTAGGGGAACAATAGGAGAACATTCTCCAAACTTAAAGAGAATGCTTTATTTCCATTAAAAATAAAAAATAAAATAAAAAACTATCCTGGCTAGCCAAAATATTAAGTAAGAATATTAGTTCTGGGAAAGTTCTGGGAACCAAAAACTAACAAACCCAGAACATTCTGGTAACCAAACATTTTTAGCTGTGTCTTTATGTTTTCCACAGAAGAAAGTGTTTGTAACAACATGAGCCTGTGTAAATTATGACAAAATGTTCATTTTTGGGTGAATTATCCCTTTAAGACTGAAACACAGCCATGTGTTTTACAGGAAGTTGTGCACAAGCTCAGGGGTCATTATAATTCAGCACAAAGACTGTAAAATCAACATCTCAGAGGGAACGTGTTGTCTTATTGCTTTTTTTGTTTACTTGTGTGGAGGTGGAGAGCACTGGGTGATATAACCTTGCATGGAAATACAGGGCCGCCTTATAGTCATAAATGTCTTATTATTATTTTGCAGCTGTGCTCTTCCTCAAGCTGAGTGTCAGTGATTTAATTTCAAATATAAATGGCACTACAGTACGTGGGCATTGAGTCACTTTGGCATATATGGAAAAGCACGACAATGAAAATGTACAAAATGTACTTGAAGCTCACGCATAAGAGCAGCACCCGCTATCAAGTGGAATATTGAAGTGCAACTTGTAAAAACAGCGGGGGGAATAATGCAGGCATGTAAAGAGCTCCCCCTGAATAAAAAAACCTTGCGAAAAGATAAGTAATCCCTCTCCAGTGCCTGTGTGGCAATTCTTAGTTGTCCTAGGTTCTTCACTTCATTTGTTGTTATATATGTGTAAGAGGGTTTGGATGGGCAAGGAGGAGGTGGGAAACCAGACGAACCATCAAAATAATGTTAAATAAAAACTTAAAATGACACAAACAAATACACACATGGCAGCCGTGTGTGGCTCTCTCAAACTGCTGCATCCGGATGGGCTATATCCCTCTCCTCGGCTGATTAGCCTGATTGAGGGCCGGCCGTGCACACTCACTGGTCCTTGACCACTCCACCTTTTGGCGGATGACAGCTGCTCCTCCTTGGGTGGACAGCATTGAGTCCTTCGACCCCTGGTGGATGGAACGCCCCTCCTTCCCAGGTTTCCGCACCAGTGTAACAAGGTTAAAAATGGGCAAGGAGGAGGTGGGAACTGGACGAACCATCAAAATAATGTTTAATGAAATCTTAAAAAGACATAAACAAATACACACACGGCAGCTGCATGTGGCTCTCTCTCTCTCGAACTGCCACATCCGGCTCGGCTTTATCCCTCTCCTCAGCTGATTAGCCTGACTGGGCCCTCCTCCTCATCACAATATGACTTTGTAGCTGTTTGTGCACACATACACACAAACACACACACATGTTGGTGCGGCTATCCTTATGAGGACTCTCAATAGACATAATGATTTTTATACTGTACGAACTATAGATTCTATCCCCTAAAACATTACCAGTTTGTAACCTAAAAAAAATACACATACACACACACACATACACACACACACACACACACACACACACACACACACACACACACACACACACAAGAGAGTTGTCATTTCTGGGCACTTAACCAAACCGTAATATTGAGCTGTAAGGCGTATGCCTGTAGTTTCTACTCTTTTGCCCTGTGGGGATTTGCCTTGGTAGATCCTCAGAGGGAACACTGCTCATGTTGTCGTTTATATATTCCAGCCAACCGCCCGGGCCCAGGGCAATTACACACATCAGTGCAAAGTGTTTATAAATTAGCTGCGGCTCCTTCTTCTGATGTACATCAGCTATGCATTTTACACTACATTTTTAATGCACAATAAGAGGAACAGATGCTTGCATGCATAAGTATGCATGCTGCAGTAATGATATGCTGGTAAACTACATTTAAAGTGTTAGCACTAGTGTGAAAATATGATAGCAAATTGATGTTTACACAGTTTTGAGATTAAAGGCATATGGAACAGCATTTACCTTGTCTTATACACAAGCAACAAATTCTGTAAATTTTTTGTATGTGTATGTACACATAAACATTTATCAGAATCAAGTCACAAAGTCATTTTAAGTATTAGTAATTTAAAACTTTTATATTAAAAAAATAATAATGCAGTACAATAATAATAATAAGTTACTATAATAACAGTAAAAAGCATATTTCGTGTAGCTTTAATTTGCCACTATGTAAAATAAAGTTGCCACAAGGACAGAATAAAGTGTACACATTGGGCAATTTCATATTTCTTTCTTTCATTTTCCCTTGCCAACAAAGGCAGGACATATTTTTTTTAGCACTAGTACCATAAAATGAAGAGCAAAGGATGTGCATTAGGTGTGTAACTGAAATAATGATTGATAGTTTTGACTTTAAATTCTTATTGGAAAAGCAGCGTCTGCGTAAAAGCCATTGTAAATTTACTAAATGCACATATTTGTCACAAACTGCCTTGTGTTTTTCCCTCACCTTCAGTTCAGTTTCAGTGACTGTTTAGTTTTCCCCTTGTTCTTGAACTACATTTCCCAGTATGCACCTTTTTGATTACCCTCACCTGCCCTCCATCTTCCACAGCTGTTCCCTCATCATTCTTCTGTGTATAAATACCCTCTGGTTTCCTTCCCTCGTGTTTCTTTATAGTTTGTCTGTTTGATAGCATATTAGTGTTGGAATGTTACATGAATTCAGCAAAAAAAAAACATCCTCTCACTTTCAACTGCTTTTATTGTCAACAAACTTAACGTGTAAATATTTGTATGAAAATAAAAAGATTCAACAACTAAGGCATAAACTGAACAAGTTTCACAGACATGTGACTAACAGAAATGTAATAATGTGTCCCTGAACAAAGGGTGGGTCAAAATCAAAAGTAACAGTCAGTATCTGGTGTGGCCACCAACTGCATTAAGTACTGCAGGGCATCTTCTCATGGACTGCACCAGATTTGCCAGTTCTTGCTGTGAGATGTTACCCCACTCTTCCACCAAGGCACTTGCAAATTCACAGACATTTCTGGGGGGAATGGCCCTAGCCCTCACCCTCCGATCCAACAGGTCCCAGACGTGCTCAGTGGGATTGAGATCCGGGCTCTTCGCTGGCCATGGCAGAACACTGACGTTCCTGTCTTGCAGGAAATCACACACAGAACGAGCAGTATGGCTGGTGACATTGTCATGCTGGAGGGTCATGTCAGGATGTGCTTGCAGGAAGTGTACCACATGAGGGAGGAGGATGTCTTCCCTGTAATGCACAGCATTGAGATTGCCTGCAATGTCAACAAGCTCAGTCCGATGATGCTGTGACATACCGCCCCAGACCATGATGGACCATCCACCTCCAAATCGATCCCGCTCCAGAGTACAGGCCTCGGTGTAATGCTCATTCCTTCGACGATAAACGCGAGTCCGACCATCACCCCTGGTGAGACAAAACCGCAACTCGTCAGTGAAGAGCACTTTTTGCCAGTCTTGTCTGGTCCAGCGAAGGTGGGGTTGTGCCGATAGGCGACATTGTTGCCGGTGATGTCTGGTAAGGACCTGCCTTACAACAGGCCTACAAGCCCTCAGTCCAGTCTCTCTCAGCCTATTGCGGACAGTCTGAGCACTGATGGATGGATTGCATTCCTGGTGTAACTCGGGCAGTTGTTGCCATCCTGTACCTGTCCCGTAGGTGTGATATTCGTATGTTCCGATCCTGTGAAGGTGTTGTTACACATGGTCTACCACTGCGAGGATGATCAGCTGTCCTTTCTGTCTCCCTGTAGCGCTTTCTTAGGTGTCTCACAGTATGGACATTGCAATTTATTGCCCTGGCCACATCTGCAGTCCTCATGCCTCCATGCAGCATGCATAAGGCACGTTCATGCAGATGAGCAGGGACCCTGGGCATCTTTCTTTTGGTGTTTTTCAGAGTCAGTAAAAAGGTCTCTTTAGTGTACTAAGTTTTTATAACTGTGACCTTAATTGCCTACCGTCTGTAAGCTGTTAGTGTCTTAATGACCGTTCCACAGGTGCATGTTCATTAATTGTTTATTGTTCATTGAACAAGCATGGAAAACATTGTTTAAACCCTTTACAATAAAGATCTGTTAAGTTATATGGATTTTACAAAATTATCTTTAAAATGCAGTGTCCTGAAAAAGGGATGTTTTTTTTTTTTTGCTGAGTTTACATATTTAACCAGCAAACTGCTGTTACGTTTGATTTCCCTTTATCTCAAGTGTTTTATTTTCATCATTATTTCTTCATCTTCTGAGTAGTAAAATAAAATATTCTGCATTTGGATCCACACTCTCTCGACTCATCCTTCCCATCAGTGTAACAATATTACAGTCGCTTTGGCTTTTTTTTTTAAACAGTCTTAACATTCTCTAAACTTGTGAGTGCAATTGTTTTTGGGATATCACAACAGCATGACAGCAAAATGTAGTAACTCACCAAAAACATTTAATTCATGTTTCAAAACCTTGTTATTGTGTCAGTAAATTGGCCAAATGCCACCAAAATGAATTTTTAAATTTTAATTTTAATTTTTTTAAGATCATGTGAGCCGTACTGGTCAAAATGTTTATATATATATATATATATATATATATATATATATATATATATATATATATATATATATATGTATAGATAGATTTTTTTTAATTTATTTATTTATTTTTTTTCACCATGGCAGTCAACCCTGGAAATGTTTGTTATATACAAATTTCATTTTTGTTCTACATTTTTGTTGACACTGACTGCTTACTGTACTGTACAAGAATGTCAGTTTTGTCTAGCTGAATGCTATTGTGTATCACACTGAGCTTTTTAAATACTGATTTCAACAGTAGGTAAAAGTTTACTGGGAAAAGTAAATACTGTATAATACTGTAGTACACAGAAAAAGCATATGCACATTTGTATGTATGCAGTAAATGTATTTTTATAGCAATGTGTTACATGTAAACAGAAAATTCACATTTGCATGTCCATTTTTACAAATTTCTTACATGTAAAGTTATATATAGTGAACAGAAAATTGCCACAAAATCACACAATTGTATGCAAAAAAAAAAAAAAAAGAAAAACATGCAGCAGTGAAAAAACCTGTAGAACCTGTTTTGTAAAAAACAATAAACTGTACCGTCTCACAGTTCTTCTTGGTGGACATCCTGTCGCTCTTGTTGGTCTGGCCAGAGATTTAGCAGACATCACAAACATTCCATGTCATAGATATTTATGGAATATACATGTATGTCTGACAGATTTTGATAATTGAATGAATCATTTTGCATGCGATGGCTTACACAATGAAATAATGTTTAGAAGTTGTGAAGAGTATGACAATTTCAATGAGAATTAACTCATCAGTTTTGATCAGCAAGCCATGTGCATTTAGTTATTGTGCAAATTGTAGACAATTGTACTTACTCGTTTGCACATGTGCCAAAACATGTGCAATTTGCTTAAATTAATAAGACATTCAAATCTGGTGTTTTCAGAGATTTTAACTTATTGTTTTGAAAGAAATTATTCTCATTCCAGAACTGAGCCAAAGCGATTGAGAAAAACTGTAAATTAAAGGTGATGTAAGTGATTTAAAAAAAAAAAAAAAAATGTTATTAAATGACTTGCAAAAAAAGTCCCTATTACCTGTCAGATATTACTGAAATAGATGCCATGAAATATCACACCTGTCTCTGTGACAGTGCTATGCTCTGTAAACACAAACAGCATGGAAAAAACCCGACTGTGATTCTTTAGCCAGAAGAATTTGAAGCACTTTCTATCTGTCAATCATTCTACATGTTCACAGGGCATTCATATATGGGCAAAAGGAAGTTCAGAGTGTCAGTTTGAGAGTTGTCCTTTTGTTGCGTGAAAGCTCTATTTTGCTATCTCGTGTCCCAGTACCTGTACCCAGTCAGTGTACATGTTTGGGTTTATTTTTCTTATATGTAAAATTAACAAGCTCTACTGCTCAATGTTTGATATAAACAATCTCCAAGCTTATGTGTGTGTGCATGTCTTTGGAAAGAGGGGGTGTGTCTAATTTATCGGCTAAGTTAAATTCTAAGATATAGCTGCAGGCCGTACTCTAAGAAGGGGCGGGAGCTCCAAACCGCCAGCGAAAATATACAGAGCCCCTAACCTAACCCTTCTAACCTAACCCCCCCCCCCCCCCACCACCACTTTTTGAAGTTGGCTCAACCCACTCCTGGAGTTACTCTGCCCTCTTTTGGAGTTTCCACCCCCATTTGGAGATCTCCAGGCTGCAGCAATACCAGTCTTGTGGAAATTCTAGAATGGCTAACATTGCTGACAGCATCTTTAACATGCCAAAGTGCTACGTTGCTATGTAACCTCAAACTCCTATAGTTATGATAATGAATTGTATTACTTGGTCGGAGAATTGTTTATTTAGATTATTAATAATAAAACATTTAACTGTTTATTGAACATAGGTGTCCTTTATCATATTGTAGTTGCCGGCATTTGCTTCGTGCCTAAGAACACCTCTTACCTGTGGTGGCTTATAGCTTTATTTAATCAATTTCGTGCTCGCACAGAAATTTTAAATTCCCTGGGAATCAAATCCAAAACCTTGGCATTGTTTTCGCCGTGCTCTACCAGTTGAGCTACATGAAATGTCGCCTAAACTGGCTTTCAGGCAAGCTTTATTGCTGTTCAAAATGTGTAATTTAACATTCTACATGAAAATGTATTTATACAAATGTGGTTTCTGCATTATTATTTAACTGACATATTTCCAAAAGTCTGAGATTTTAAAGTTTCCCACTGATCATTCCAACATTGTGCTAAAAGTAATGAGCACTCGTCTCGTAAATACAATCATTCCAGTATGACTTGAAGGCAGCATTATCTGGTGCTATAAATGGTGATTAGGTCTTAAGCACCAGAAAAACCAAATTTATTTTCGTCTTTACGAACACCTTTGTGAAAATCCCGGATTTAAGCACCAGCGATTGTCTGAGTCTTCAGTTGTTGCATAACAACAGCTTAAATTTGCAACAAGCATCTCCATACATCTTTAATGCTCAGCTGGGGTTTTTAGATGTGGAATTTGTATGCTACAGTTGTGGGAAACCTACTTTTGAATCTGTGTTATCTGTATATGTCAGATTTGATATAGCCTGCTGCAAATTTAATCATCACATATTACTTGTGTATTAGCTTTTTTGGAGTTGTATTTTAGATTAAAATATACTTGAAAAAACTTTTCCATCTATGTGCTGAAAATGACAGGGAAATGACTCCATCAAACCCACCAAATTCTAAGTTTTACATGGTTTTTATTGAACTCTGAAGAGCCTTCCGATAAAGTGGTATAAAATTAAAGATTAATCTCTTATATAAACATTCATGTTATATTGTGGTTTAAACTGACAAATAGGTTCCTTTTTTTAATTGCAAATGTAAAAAGTCTGAAAAGTGGGCTTAAAAAGTGCTTGTACCACCTTAAGCCAACCTTTGTTCCAAAAATCCACTATGCATTTTTTAATGTATATACTTCCCCCTTTTTTTTTTGAGGAAGCACTTCAATTTTTATTAATTTTTATTAATCAACTTAACTAATTAAAGTACTGCTGAATAAACTGTATAGTGCAGAAACTACAGATACTCATGGAATCTTTCAAATACAGTAATTGCTTTTAAATACTAAGAAAATAAATCATATCAGTTTGAATGTGAGTTATTAATCTCTTAATTTTTAAATTCTTATCAATACTCAGCCAGTGTTATCACCAGAGTCTGGAAAAATGGAGGGCTTCTCAAACAGCAAATCTTGAATTTCTGTATACCAATCTATCTATCTCTCTCTTTTTCTCTTCATAGAGGATGAGCTGTAGCTATCTCTTATGCACCATCCTGCTATTTGTTGCCGTGTTACTGGCTGTCACGGTAACCGGGATCATCCTTCTTATGAACCATTACCAAGCGCCCACTGGCCCTGACGGTCCCCCTCTCATCAGCACCAACCAGGATGAGGGTAATGCCTTGGTTACCATCGAGAGAGGCGACGGCTCTCACATCAACATCTTTATTGACCCTAACTGCCCCGACTACAACAATAACTTCCTGCGTCTGGAGGGGGTGCAGACCTCTCTGCTGCACACTCTCACTGACCATGACACTGATCTGAAGTCAGTGAAAGGGCAGGACCGGGCACTACTAGTTAAACTTGCTGAGGAAGTGGCCAAGCTTTCTGCTCACGCCAGCCAACTGAAGATGGAGTACAACGCACTGAGACAGGGCCAGAGCAATATCGGACAGGAGCTTGGCACTCTGCAGGCCGAACAGGGCAGACTCATTCAGGTCAGTTTGTTTGGAATTTTGTTTTATTATGAAGTGAAAATGCTCCAAAATCAGACCCAAAAAATCAGCCTGAAATGAACTTGTCCAGTGTAGTCATATAAATTCATCAAGTCTGAATTTTCCACGGATTTAGAAATAAAACATTGCATCTCAATGCAAGTTTGAAATAATGTTCTACTGCAGGGTGTTTCCTCAGGACCCAGACTGTACCAAAAATGTTTATCATACAAAAATTATATTTCAATGGTTTCGTACTGTCAGCAGCCAGGAATTCACCACACAAAATACATTGTGGACAGCACAAACCATGTTTATCCATGTTACAAGTGAACGCATATTTAATATATTCTGGGTTGTATTTTCTTTTACCTTGTGTACTTTTGTTTGAGTTGGTTTTTTAAGGATGAGGGCATGTCACACAACCTGTCCATGTTGGCATCTACCAGACTGACAGATAAAAAGCCTTTTACGTCAACAATAAAAGAGGTTCATCCTCCCTTTAAACGTTGATAAGCCTATTCATTTTGATATCCTAACAATGCATGTTTGTTTTGTTATTTTTATTTGATTATTTTCATTTAACAATTGTCATGTTCTGCATTAGTGTGAAGAGTTTGGTGCAAATTTTTTTTTGCAAATACTTTATACTTCTTGTGTCGTTTTTGCATTGACATGAAACCTCTACCTTAAAAAAATCACATTTCGCGATTTGCAGAACTTTTACAGCTAACCATTTTTACATAATTTAGTTCACATGTACCATACTGATTGCCTTCTCTTTCACCTGTACCCTTACTGTAAAAGGCTTCATCAACGCCATCTGGATTATTAAGATTTAAGAGTGAAAGAAAATCACATGCATCATTACACACAAAGTCCCACAAGATCCCACTTTATGAACTTTTATGAGTGTAACACTTTGATCACAGCAGAAGCAGAGATTTTATAAATCCTTGACAGTCATTTGTGGCTGAAATACGACATTTTTTTTCAATTTGGAATGCCCAATTGCCAGTGTGCTCTAAGTCCTCGCGGTGGCATAGTGACTTGCCTCAATCCGGGTGGCGGAGGACGAATCTCAGTTGCCTCCGTGTCTGAGACCATCAGTCTTATCACGTGGCTTGCTGAGCATGTTACCGCAGAGACGTAGCGCGGCATCCACGCACAAATCACCATGTGTCCCAACGAGAGCAAGAACCACGCATTATATTGACCACAAGGCGGTTACCTCATGTGACTCTACCCTCCCTAGCAACCGGGCCAATCTGGTTGCTTAGGAGACCTGGCTGGAGTCACTCAGGATGCCCTGGATTTGAACTCATGACTCCAGGGGTGGTAGTCAGCGTCAATACCCTGACCCCCCCCCCCCCCAAAATACTAAGTTTAAATAAACACTCAAATCTCTCAGTGTTTATAAGATGCTGTTTCTCTTTTACACTTCCACCAATAATGTTGGCAAACTAAAGCCCTTTATGAGCTAATGGTGTGTTGATGTACAGCTCTGTCTTTTTTTTTTTCCAGTTTCTATTCTTTTTTTGATAATTGGAACTGGAGGGAAGGGTCTTGCAGGATAACTAGCAGGAGAGCGAGCTCATACTAAGGAGCCATATGCCAACACTCCCACCAGGCATACTTTGCATTTGAAGATGAGATGACAAAATGCACTGGAGCTCAGTGGTGTCAGACAGTGTGGAGGACTTTATTGAATGTGGCACACCAGGACTAGAACTTTATAGTACAGAATTCAATCAGCCAAATTAAATAGTCTGTATAAGAGATATAGGCCCACCTAAATATGCTTTATTGACATTGGGCTGTGCTGCTTCACATATACAGGTGCATCTCAATAAATTAGAATTTATGTGTGGTGGCTCTTGATGCCTTGACCCCAGCCTCAGTCCATTCCTTGTGAAGTTCACCCAAATTCTTGAATCGATTTTGCTTGACAATCCTCATAAGGCTGCGGTTCTCTCGGTTGGTTGTGCATTTTTTCTTCCACACTTTTTCCTTCCACTCAACTTTCTGTTAACATGCTTGGATACAGCACTCTGTGAACAGCCAGCTTCTTTGGCAATGAATGTTTGTGGCTTACCCTCCTTGTGAAGGGTGTCAATGATTGTCTTCTGGACAACTGTCAGATCAGCAGTCTTCCCCATGATTGTGTAGCCTAGTGAACCAAACTGAGAGACCATTTTGAAGGCTCAGGAAACCTTTGCAGGTGTTTTGAGTTGATTAGCTGATTGGCATGTCACCATATTCTAATTTTTTGAGATAGTGAATTGGTGGGATTTTGTTAAATGTGAGCCAAAATCATCACAATTAAAAGAACCAAAGACTTAAACTACTTCAGTCTGTGTGCACTGAATTTATTTAATACACGAGTTTCACAATTTGAGTTGAATTACTGAAATAAATGAACTTTTCCACGACATTCTAATTTATTGAGATGCACCTGTAGTAATACAGTATTTTTACTATATACATATATACTGTAGTAATATACACAGTATACTATATATTGTGCTATACTACTAAAATATACTGTAGATAGACATACAGATGGACGGAGAGACAGACAGACAGACAGATAGAGTGGCAAAAAAAAGTATGTGAACCCTTTGGAATTACAGTACCTTGTTTTATGCATTAATTGTTCATAAAATGTGATCTCACCATCATCAAAGTCACAAGTATAGACAAACAACATTTATCTATCTATCTATCTATCTGTCTGTCTGTCTGTCTGTCTATTTGTCTGTCTGTCTGTCTGTCTGTCTGTCTAGTCAAGAAAATGTATGTGAACCCTTTGGAATTAGCTGGTTTTCTGCATTAATTGGTCATAAAATTTGATCTCATCTTCATCAAAGTCACGTATAGACAAACAACAATGTGCTTAGGCTTACAACACACAAACAATTATAATCTTTCATATCTTTATTGAACACATTACATTAAACATTCACAATGCTGAGGAAAAATTAAGTGAACCCCTAGGCTAGTGGCGTCACCAAAAGCTAATTTGAGTCAGGAGTTGGCAAACCTGGCATCCACTTAATGAAACGAGATTGGAGGTGTGGGTTAGAGCTACTCATTTTGAGTTTGCTATTCATAAGAAGCATCTGCTGAAGTGGACCATGCCTCACAAAAAAGAGATCTCAGAAGACCTACGATCAAGAATTGTTGCTTTGCATAAAGCTGGAAAGGGTTACAAAGTTATATTGAAGAGCTTAGATATTCATCTGTCCACAGTTAGAAAAAAATTAAATAAATGGAGACGATTTAGTACTGTAGCTACTCTCCCTAGAAGTGGCCGTCCAATGAAGATGACTCAAAAGGCACACAGCAGAATGCTCAATGAGGTAAAAAAGCTGCTGCTTTCCAGCAAAAATAATTTTCCAAGCTTGAAGTTTGCCAAAGACCACCTTGACACTCCACAATGCTACTGGGAAAATGTTTTGCTACTAAGGTTGAATTGTTTGGGAAGAACACGCAGCACTACGTGTGGTGTAAAAACATGAAACATGAAAACATGACCAACATGAAAACATCATCCCAACATTGAAGTATGGTGGAGGGAGCATCATGATTTGGGGCTGCTTTGCTGCTTCGGGGCCTGAACTGCTTGCCATCATCGTGGGAAAAAGGAATTCCCAATTTATCAAGATATCCTTCAGGATAATGTCAGGGTGGCTGTGCGCCAGCTGAAGCTCAGTAGAAGGTGGGTGATACAGCAGGACAATGTTCCTAAACATTTAAGTAAATCCACTACAGAATGGCTTAAAAAAAAAAAAAAGAAAATCCACCTTTTGGATCTTAACCCAATAGAGATGCTGTGGAATGACCACAAGAGAGCCGTTCACACCAGACTTCCTAAGAATATGACTGAGCTGAAGCAGTTCTGTAATGAAGAATGGTCCAAAATTCCTTCTGAACATTGTACAGGTCTAATCCACAGCTACTGGAAACGCTTGGTTGAGGTTATTGCTGCCAAAGGAGGATCGTCCAATTATTAAATCCAAGGGTTCACTGACTTTTTCTACAGCACTGTGAATGTTTAATGGAATGTGTTCAATAAAGGCATGAAAGATTATTATTGTTTGTGTGTTGTAAGCTTAAGCACATTGTCGTTTGTCTATACGTGACTTTGATGAATATGAGATCACATTTTATGACCAATTAATGCAGAAAACCAGCTAATTCCAAAGGGTTCACATACTTTTCCTTGCCAGATAGGTAGGTAGGTAGATAGATAGATAGATAGATAGATAGATAGATAGATGTAAACATATTTTGTTCATTGTTATTTTTATGATACCGAATGCATTTACTAATGTTAACAAATAAAACCTTATTGTAAAGTGTTACAAAAAATGTATTATACATATCAGGGATTCAGTAGGCATAATTAGTCCAAATGAATTATGTTATTATTTATGTTTTGTCACAAAACTTTTGTTGGACTAATTACATTTTTTCTGGTGTGGGACAATTTTTTTGGGATTGCAATTCAGTAAATTCCTCTTCCTATCATTCCAATTTAAATTCCAATTCAACATACTGTGAGGCGTGCCAATTCCATTTAAAAACACCTTTTTGTGTCAAGTGAATCTTGATAATCTACAAAACATCTAAACAATTAAGTCCCCCATTGAATTGTGTAAACTATACAATGTAATTGTGAATATTCCTTGATGTTTATCAAAGTACCGTAGGTTTCCTGTGTGTCTGAGATGTAATAGCATAATTTCAGTCCTGGCTCTGGAGAGCAGGAGACAGACTGAGAGACAGATGGGACCTGTAGCCCCTACATTTAGATCAGTGTTTTATGAATTCAGCCAGTAAACTAGGGCCATGCTTTCATTAAATTTCCTCAGCCAGACTATAAAAACAAAGCCTTATCAGTGGAGATGATTGGTTTGAGAGCAGGGGGTTGTATTCCCCAGCCTTGTGGATTTCAGGCTATACAGCTTGGTAATATCATGGGTACTTTTTATTATTTATCATGGATTCAGAGATAACTTTATGATATGGATGGATTTTTCCGCCCGAGGGACGCATTCGCTTGTCGTGCTAAAGTTGATGAGAGATACAAACTGGTTTGCAGATTCTCTCCTCGAAAAAGCAAGATAAATTGGGAAGCAAATATGAAGGCATTGAATGAAATTCGAAGAATACCAAGCGAGATTTCTGGAGGGTGTATTCTAAAATTACAGGGAAACCATGATATGCTGGGCTTATATGACTGATCTCTCAGTGAAATCGGAAACAGTAGTTTGACTTTTCTTTAGCTAAAATCGGTCCGTACTTACCGAAATGTGAAACACTGACCCCAGTGGCCAAAGTGGCAACTGTTGTTGGGTGTATGGGCAAGTCTGAGCTCCATTTCCTGGGTGAAATGTCCATGGAGGGGCGCCAAAAGCGAGCTGTGAAACAAGTTGAGAAGCGAGTTGTTTTCAGTTGTACAGGCTGTAATACAATGAAGAGGAATAAATATTTTATTAACTGTACCCCCCAAACCAACCCAACCCCCAAACCATACCCTAACCATCAGTGGAGTAAAAATGTAATGTTAGAGGTAAAAATGCAACCTCCGAATTGTGCTTGTCACAGATTATGCAACTTCCTGATTTCAATGTGGGATCTGCTGCTGACACAACACACTTCCGATCACGCCACAGGGGAAGGAAAACATGCTGGAGCCAATGCAAAAATGTCTGATAGGGGATGCCGCTTGTCAGAGAGTCTGCACAATTTGGCCGATCGGTACCGGAACTTCCCATGTGATCATGTCGATAAATTAGCCATTTGTAAGTTGACTTACCCAATAGTGTAAACACTGGCTCTGTGGCACTATTAAAACATTGCTCTGTTTGTTTGAGTTGACATGTTAACTTCTGCGTCAACCAGTGGCATGAGTTTTGGTTGGAATTTGACCAAACAATTGCAGACGGGGTGGAAAGAACAGTACGGGTGTTTGGAAAAATCTGTTTGTTTTTGCAGTTCTGTTCAGAGCCACTTCATTTCTTTAATCAATAAAAGGCTTATTTCTTCCAATGACAGTAGAATTTATGAGATGCTAAGTAAATCTTTCCTCAGAGTGTCTTTGAAGGATGGATAAAGATTTCTTCTGTGGATCCCAAGGTGCCAGCAAAATGACTCGGCAAAAGCCCTGGATCATTAATGGGGTTGGCGGAATCCAGGCCTCCTTAGTCATTATCCCATCTCACTGCTCCTGAGAAACTAGAACACGAGGAGCATAGTGACGCATTAAAGTGAAGTTTTATATAGCATAACTTTCATGGAGTGTTACCCCTGTCGTTGTGTCACTTTAAAATGGCATGAGTCTTTGGGAAGAATTTGCCCATGTGCTTTTGAATAAAGCTTGATCTAAACATTATAAACAGTCAGAAGGTCTGAGACCACATTAAAAATATCTGATACATTTGATTTTTGTCATTTAAACCTGGAATAAGCAGGTTTTAGGATTTTAAACATTTTAAAACAAAGAAAATTTTGATGAAGACTTTTATATTTCTGTCTATTTCTAGGTCTTAATCAAATGTCAGAATATTTTGTGACATTGACCATCTTTACTCATTTGTACAAAAGTTCAGATTCCTTGCTTCCAATGAAGCACACAAAATGCTCTTTGAAACATTCTCAAATCATACTGGAATAACTTGGTTAATCAGGTTTTGCATGAACTTGTGTAATTCATGCTTGAGTGCATGCTGTCATTAAAGCAAAAGGGGTATCAAAAATGAATACATTCTGATATGTATGAATTAAAAAAAAAATCAATTAAATCTCTGACTTAAATAACTATGATAATATAATATATAATGAAAATGTCTTAAATTAGAAAAATATTAAATAGAATCGTTTACATCAGTGGTCTCAGACTTTTGGACCCCACTGTATAAGATACATTATACTAATGTGAGAAATGTCACACCTTAATCTACAAACTACCTTTATACTGCTAAAACAGCTCAACATGAGTTAAATGAACAATTTAGTTGCAAGTTGACTTTCAGGATATCTTAATTCGTCTCTAGCATAAGACACCAGTACCTGCCATCACTTCCTCCTCATTTAGACCGGAGAACACACAACTAGGTCACCGCCATGGCTGCAGAGTTTGCAGCACATCTGAGGTGACAAGAGTTCACTAACATATATTCAGAGAAGTAGTTCACGCCTCTCTATCCCACTTTAACGCTGTCTTAACACCCATGTTCAGTGTGTCATGGGGTTTATTGAAGGGCAGGTACCAACTGGTGTGAGTACACACACACACACATATATATATATATATATATATATATATATATATATATATATATATATATATATATATATATATATATATAGGGCTGTCGATTTAACGCATTAATTCAGTGCGATTAATTATATAAAAAATAACGCTCCACTGATGATGCCGTTGCACTTACACTACACACTGCTCTCTCCCACCTGGAAAAAAGGAACACATATGTGAGAATGCTGTTTGTAGACTTTAGCTCAGCATTCAACACCATAGTGCCCTCCAAGCTTGATGAGAAACTCCAGGCTCTGGGCTTAAACAGCTCGCTGTGCAGCTGGATCCTGGACTTCCTGTCAAGCAGACGCCAGGTGGTTAGAATGGGCAGCAACATCTCTTCATCACTGACCCTCAACACTGGAGCCCTGCAGGGCTGTCCTCAGCCCACTCCTGTATTCCCTGTACACACATGACTGTGTGGCAACACATAGCTCCAATGCCATCATTAAGTTTGCTGATGATACAATGGTGGTAGGTCTGATCACTGACAATGATGAAACAGACTACAGAGAGGAGGTGCACACTCTGACACGCTGGTGTCAGGAGCACAACCTCTCCCTCAACGTCAGTAAGACCAAGGAGCTTGTGGTGGACTTCAGGAGAAAAGACAGAGAACACAGCCCCATCACCATCAATGGAGTACCAGTGGAGAGAGTCAGCAGCTTCAAGTTCCTTGGTGTCCACATCACTGAGGAACTCACATGGTCCGTACACACTGAGGCCGTTGTGAAGAAGGCTCACCAGCGCCTCTTCTTCCTGAGACGGCTGAGGAAGTTTGGAATGAACCACCACATCCTCACACGGTTCTACACCAGCATTGTAGAGAGCATCCTGACTGGCTGCATCACCGCCTGGTATGACAACAGCACTGCCCTCAACTGCAAATCCCTGCAAAGGGTGGTGCGAACTGCCAGACACATCATCGGAGGTGAGCTTCCCTCCCTCCAGGACATCCATACCAGGCGGTGTGTGAAAAAAAATTGGAGGATCATCAGAGACTCCAGCCACCCGTGCCATGGGCTGCTCTCACTGCTACCATCAGGCAGGCGGTATCACAGCATCAGGACCCGCACCAGCCGACTTCATGACAGCTTCTTCCCCTAAGCAGTCAGACTTTTGAACTCTTGATCGATCACGATACATACAGTATATCAGCACTGCACTTTATTAGCCTCAGACTGGACTCACATTTTATACTTCTCCTAATAACACACTGGCAACTGACTATCAATCGACAGCTGAATGTCAACACAACACTTCATATTTATTTGGGGGGGGGGGGGTACTGTGTATGTTAATTGTATACAGTCTTCTTATTTTGTGTATACTGTATATTGTATATTATAATTTTGTTTTTGTTTTTTGTATACAGTCTTCTTATTTTATGAATACTGTATATTATTAGGTGTATATTGTGTTGTGTAACAGATGTGTAAACTGTGTTATGTGTAAATCAGATGTTTATTGTAATTGTCATACTGCTATGTTGCTTGGAACCGCACCCAAGACTTTCACCCACTGTTGCACTTGTGTATATGGTTGAGTGACAGTAATAGGATTTGATTTGATTTGATTTGAACTTTAGGCCAATGATAGGCTTATGTTCGATAATATGGAAATAAACAAAATATTGCATACTAAAGCCACTTTTTGAATTGTCTTTTTGACAACACTTTACAAGAAGGTTCCATTCATTAATATTAGTAGCCTAAATGCATTAGGTATCATGAACAAACAGTTAACAATATATTGTTACAGCATTTATTAATCTTCGTTAATATTAGTTAATAAAATACAATTGTTGATTGTAAGTACATGTTAGTTCATAATGCATTTACTAATGTTAACAAACACAACTTTTGATTTGAGAAATGTATTAGTATATGTTGAAATTAACTAAGATTAATAATAGCTGTAAAAGAATTGCGCATCGTTAGTTCATGTTAACTAATGTTGTTAACTAATGTTAACAAATGGAACCTAATTGTAAAGTGTTACTGTCTTTTTAATGCTTTACTCGTGTGCCACAATGATGTAATGCATTTTAACTATCTATATTATTATTTTTATAATATATATTTTATTTATAATGATTTATAAGTATTTAATTATTATTTCTTGAATTATTGTTATTTGAGGGGCTTTCTAAGCAAATATTTTTATATGCGATCAGTTGTGATTAATTTGATTAATCTGCATACCATGTAATTAATTCGCTAAAATTTTTTAATTGATTGACAGCCCTAATATATATCCTTAATATGTATTTGGTTTGTAATTGCTAATGTATAGTTCACCCCCCCTCCAAAAAAAACCAAAACAATCTGTCATCATTTAATCACTCTCATGTCACCCTAAAACCCATATGACTTTTTTTTTGCTTTGTGGAACACAGAATTAAAATTTTCTCATCATTTGCTCACCCTCATGTCATCCCAGATGTGTACGACTTTCTTTCTTCAGCAGAACATAAACAAAGATTTTTTGAAAAATATCTCTGATCTGTATGTCCATAAAATGCAACTGAATGGGTACCAAAATTTTTAAGCTCCAAAATGCGCATAAAGGCAGCATAAAAGTAATCCATACGACTCCAGTGTTTAAATTCATATCTTCAGAAGTGATATGATTGGTGTGGGTGAGAAACAGATCAATATTTATGTCCTTTTTCACTATAGATTTTCCTCCCTGCCCAGTAGGTGGTGATATGCATAAAGATTGCGAATCACCAAAAACAAAAGAAGAAGAATGTGGAAGTGGAGTTTTTTAGTAAAAAAAAAACTTAAACAGAGATATCCTATACAGAGATATCAACCACTGCGCTTTTACCATTGTAGAGAACGTAACTGTCAACTTGGATCAAATGAGTCTTCTTTGACCAATTATATAACGGCTGATATCAATGGACCGTGTTCAGAGTTTTACAACGTTTTTTTTACAGTTTTCGTTGCACTTTTTCTTGTGGTAGATTTTGAGCTATAACTATGCTAGTTAATGTATTTTGGGAATGTAATGTTTGTGGAATATGTTTCATTGAGCGGGAAAAATAGTGAGCTTTTGCAGCTGCAGATTTCAGCACAAAAGTCTTAAAGCTAGGGTGTGTAATCCAGAGAGGCTAGCAGTTAGCAAGCTAGCTTTGAAATCTTAGAGCCCACCCTCGCTTCAGAGGTGCCTATCACACATGAACACACACACACACACAGAGCAGAGTCTAAGCCTTTTACTGGTGGTTCAGGAGGAACATAAGGTAGCTGCGGTTTGCCTTCCATTCTCGCGCTCGCTCTGCACAGCGTCAAGGAACCCGCGCTGATGACGTGTGATTGTCTGCGCGAACAAGTTGCGCGGTGGTATGCAAATATAAATGGACAGACAGGAAGGACATCCTATTATTACATTCGGACCGAATGCAATGATTGGTTGATCATTTTTTAGTCCTGTCCCTTCCACAGAAGATATATATATTTTTTTTACATTTAGACCACTTAAATTATTGATTGCTATCAGGATGTGAAGAGACTTTCAACCAGTATAACAAAAAATGTTTCTGGAATAGATTGCACACCCTAGATTTACTTAATCTATTTAAAATATATATATATATATATATATATATATATATATATATATATATATATATTATTTTATATCAGCATTATTGGGCACACACAGCAGTCATAATAGTCATTACATTGATATAATTACATATATAATATATTTATCATTATAATTTATTTAAGTATAATTTAATTGTTAAATCCTAAAAGCCAAAGGAAAAAACATATGTATACATTTTTTTGTTTTTATTAGATAATATACAATATTGAATTTGTTTTTAATACTAAACACTTATTTTAATTCATCGATGCAATTTTTGCAAGCTGGAGACAGTAAATAAAAGAATATCTGTATGCTGTTGTTAATGCTGTGAGTCCTACCTGTCGTTTCATTCTCTACTCCAACGTCTCTTATAAAACAGCAATTATATCGTAGTAAACTCCACACATAGTTCTTCTCAAAAGGATTGTTTAGTGTAAAACATGTTGCAGATTAGCAGACAGGCAGTCAATTCAATAAGGGGTGAGCTGTTTGCTCACAAAAGCAGTTTATTCAGCATGCAGATGCATCTCCTCCATAGACATCCATTTTAAAAAACGGCCTCTTGTCTCTTCGCCAGTGTACCCCTGCGTTATGCATTTTGATGCTAACCTTGTTGACTCCATTTAAGAAAGGCTCTTACTTAAATATTGATTACTTTCTCACCCACACCTATCATATCAGATATGGATTTAATCACTGGAGTCATATGGATTGCTTTTATGCTGCTTTTATATCTTTTTGGATCTTAAAAATGTTGGTACCTATTCACTTGCATTGTATGAACTTACAGAGCTAAGAAATTCTTCTAAAAATCTTTGTTTGTATTCAGCAGAAGAAAGAAAGTATGGGATGGCATGAGGGTGCATATATGATGAGAACATTTCATTTTTTGGTGAACTTTCCCTTTAAGTAAAATGTTAGAGATCGTCAGCCTCAGTCACTTCTTAAATACAGTAAAAAATCTAGTTAAAAATACTAATTTTACATATATTTTTTACAAAAACATTTTCATTTATGAAAAAAGACACTATACCGTGAACATTTCTCAGTGATACAAACAAATCGTTGATATACCTCTCATAGACAAGTAAAAAAAAAAAAAAAACATTAAAATCATATTGTGATATCAGTGACATTTTTTTATTTTATATCGGCAGCAAAATCCTCGCAAATGTATCATAAATATACAATAAATCACCCAGTCCAAACAGATGGGGATATTTTTCCTGATACCTATTTGACTGTTTGGTCTCGCAAAGAAAACGTATTAATCCTACTGTTGGACTTTATTAAAATTGTCTTCTTAATTATTAGACTAGACTCATTAGAGTGGTTGCCAGGGGTAATTGTTCAGTGATGAGAAAAGTGCCCTATCTTGCTTGTGATAATCTTCTGTCATAAAGACAACTTTCTTTTGCCCTTTACTTTGGAAGGCGGGTACAGGGAGGGAGTTTTGACTCATCTGTCAGCCAGACTTTGAAATTAATACATGCTGACACTTCCCCTTTTCTCTGGGCAAAACCACAACTGTCATCTGACAGAAAACACTGGAACAAAGTCTCAAATGAAAGAGCCAGATCAACTCAACTTTTAGAATTTCCCACAACAAAACTGATTGCTGAGTAAATTTTGATGTGCCATTTAAATTAATTGTATATGAACTGACATTTCCACTATCTTTGAGTTGTTGTAGAACGTCATGGTTACTTGTGTAACCTCCATTCCCTGATGGAGGGAACGAGACGTTGTGTCGATGTAGTGACACTAGGGGTCACTCTTGGGAGCCCGAGACACCTCTGGTCTTTGATAAAAGGCCAATGAAAATTGGCGAGTGGTATTTGCATGCCACTCCCCCGGACATACAGGTATAAAAAGAGCTGGTATGCAACCACTCATTCAGATTTTATGCTGAGGAGCCGATATAAGGTCCAGCCATGTGGCGGGGGGGACACAACGTCTCGTTCCCTCCATCAGGAAACGGAGGTTACACAAGTAAACATGATGTTCCCTATCTGTCACTCACTCGACGTTGTGTCGATGTAGTGACACTAGGGGTCCCCATACGAAATGCCACAATTGGCTGAACTGTGTTATGTGAACTGGTGGTGTGTGGTGGGCAGACTACTGTGTGCCTCATAGCCAGCACACCAGGTGGACACGTAACCTCCCCCAGCATAGTTATGAGTGTCGAACGGCCCTTTGGGGACAAGTCGACTACCCAAAAGATAGAGACAGGCTAACCCAGTCGTGGCCTCTTTTCCCCTTCTTTTTTTCCACTCCCTAAAAAAGAAGGGGGATTATCCGACTGGGCCACCAGGTCTAGTCGGGGGTCTCCTTCCCAAGGGGAAGACACTGCGGAGACCACACCTCACCCAAGGGGGGGGGGATATTTAAGTGGAAAAATACGTCACATGGTCTTTCCAACCATGTGGAGAGTCTTCAAGGTATATCCTACCCAACGGGGGAGGAGTTACTGCAAACATGGAGACTGGGGCAGAGGGGCTCTGCCCAAGGAAGATGCAGTTTGTCAACAGGGAAACGAACTAGTGGAAGATATATATCGCATGGGGTTAGCCTTACAGGGAACCGCCAAATGCGGAGCACCTACACCAGAACAGGACTCTTAGTTAGCATGTGTACTGGGCCGGCAGCAAGTCTCTCCGAAAACTCGACTGCCACAGGGCTCGGAGGAAGTCAACCAGGGAACAAAGTTTGTGAACACTACTGGGAATTAATGGCACATGTCTTCAGCTCAAAAGGAGGTGGAAGGCGCTATGTGCAAGCGATACACCCGGCCGGCTATCCCAGGCTTATCTGCTTGTATTGTGTGCCACTACCTGGGACGAAACCGGTTCCACCCGGAGATGGTAGAACCTTGCAAAGGTGTTGGGTGTTGCCCAGCCTGCTGCTCTGCAAATGTCTGTTGGAGAGGCACCCCTGGCCAGGGCCCAGGAGGCCGCTACACCCCTGGTAGAATGGGCTTGTAGCCCTACCGGGGACGGCATGTCCTGGGCGTGATATGCCATAGTTATGGTGTCAATGAGCCAGTGGGTGATCCTCTGCTTGGAGACAGCGCTTCCTTTCTGCTGTGCACCAGAGCAGACAAAGAGCTGCTCAGAGATCCTAAAGCTCTGCGTGCGATCCAAATAGATACGTAAAGCGCGCACCGGACACAGCAACGACAGGGCTGGGTCTGCCTCCTCCTGGGGAAGTGCTTGCAGGTTCACCACGTGGTCCCTAAAAGGGGTCGTGGGAACCTTGGGTACATAGCCCGGTCGGGGTCTCAGGATCACGTAAGAGTAGCCCGGACCGAACTCCAGGCACTTTTCGCTGACAGAGAATGCTTGCAGGTGTCCTACCCTCTTGATGGAAGTGAGTGCAGTCAGGAGGGCAGTCTTCAAGGAGAGTGCCTTAAGCTCGGCTGACTGCAAAGGCTCAAAGGGGGCTCTCTGTAGACCCTGAAGAACTACAGGAAGGTCCGATGAGGGAATGAGGCGAGGTCTGGGGGGATTCAGCCTCCTGGCGCCTCTCAGGAACCTGATGATCAGGTCGTGCTTCCCTAAGAACTTACCGCCGACTGCGTCGTGGTGTGCTGCTATGGCGGCAACGTACACCTTCAAGGTAGAAGGGGACAGCCTCCCTTCCAACCTCTCCTGCAGGAAGGAAAGCACTGATCCGACTGCACATCTCTGGGTGTCTTCCTGTCGGGAAGAACACCACTTAGCGAACAGACGCCACTTAAAGGCATACAGGCACCTCATAGAGGGGGCCCTAGCCTGAGTGATCGCATCTACCAGCGTGGGTGGTAGACTGCTTAGGTCTTCTGCATCCCATCCAGGGGCCAGACATGGAGATTCCAGAGGTCTGGTCGTGGGTGCCAGATGGTGCCCCATCCCTGAGAATGAAGGTCCTTCCTCAGGGGAATTCGCCAGGGGGGTGCTGTCGCAAGGAGCGTGAGGTCCGAGAACCATGTCTGGGCCAGTAGGGTGCTACCAGGACGACCTGCTCCTCGTCCTCCCTGACCTTGCACAGGGTCTGTGCATGAAGGCTCACTGGGGGAATATTTGCACATGCCAGGGGGCCAGCTGTGTGCCAACGTGTTTATGCCGAGGGGGGCCTCGGTCAGGGCTGTGGGGAGGATTCTTGGGAGGTAAACAGGTGCACCTGTGCCTGTCCGAATTGACTCCAAATCAGCTGGACCACCTGAGGGTGGAGTCTCCACTCTCCCCTGAGGGTAACCTGTCATGACAGCGCGTCCACTGTAGTGTTGAGGTTGCCCGGGATATGAGTGGCTCGCAGTGACTTGAAGTGCTGCTGACTCCAGAGGAGGAGACGGCAGGAGAGTTGTGACATACAATGGGATTGTAGACCGCCTTGGTGGTTGACATATGCTACCGTTGCCATGTTGTCTGTCTGAACTAACACGTGCTTGCCCTGGATCAACAGCTGAAACCTCCGCAGGGCGAGCAGAATTGACACAACTTGAGGCAGTTGATGTGCCAATGCAGTCGTGGGCCTATCCACAAGCCGGCGGTTGCGTGCCCGTTGCAAACAGTGCCCCAGCCCATTTTGGAGGCGTCCGTCATGACCACGACACACCTGGAGACCAGTTCTAGGGGAACACCTGCCTGTAGAAACGAGAGGCCGGTCCAAGGGCTGAAAAGACGGTGACAGACCGGGGTGATGACCACATGATGTGTCCCGTGGCGCCATAGCCATCTCGGGACTCGTTTCAGTGGAACCGCTGTTTTCTGTTTGAACGCATTCAAAAAGACCAACACCGACTGGGCAAGCTCGTTCGTGAGGCGTGCTGTCAAAGAGACTGAGTCCAACTCCAAACCGAGAAAAGAGATGCTCTGAACTGGGAGGAGCTTTCTCTTTTCCCAGTTGACCCGAAGCCCTAGTTGGCTGAGGTGTGAGAGCACCAAGTCCCTGTGTGCACACAACATGTCCCAAGAGTGAGCTAAGATTAGCCAGTAGTTGAGATAGATAGAGAATGCGAATGCCCACCTCCCTTAGAGGGGCAAGGGCTGCCTCTGCGACCTTCGTGAAGATGCGAGGAGACAGGGACAGGAGGGTAGCGATCTCCATGCAAGGTAGCAGCATTTTCGTCCTTCACCAAGGTGAAGTGGACACCGCTGAACCTGGGCGGACGCCTGGCGAACTGAATCGCATAGTTGAGTCGGACGGTCCGGACCAGCCATCGTGATGGATTGGAAAGTGCAGGCCACACGTCCAAGTTCCGCACAAGGGGGACCAAAGGGACAACGTCGTCGGACGTACCTGCAGGTGGGGCCTCGTGGCGGGGCGGAGCTCGAGGTGCCACACCATATCGTGGCCGTGCTGAGTCTAAGGACATTGAAGCACTTACCTGGCTCCTTGTGACCACCACGGAACAGCCTGGGACGGGGGAGGAAGAGGCCTATCCTTGTGACCCATGGAGACTTTCACATCGGGGGCAGATTTGTGCCACAGCTGGGTGCTCAGGGGCGGGAGACCGCCGCTGGAGCACCAAACCTGCCAAATAGTGTGGTGGACGGTGGTCGTGATGACAGCAGTGCACACTGGATACGTGACCCAGGGAACAAGAAAACCGCTCTTGCTGAACTCTTGAGTACTGCAGCCACTTGGGCATGCAACACAATTAAATGCAAAGGTAATAAAAAGATGGAGAGGTCTGCTTACCAGCTCCAGAGCAGCGGGTTTCGTCGTCCCTGGGTCGCCCGTCTCAAGGGCGCTTTGAAGCCTTCCATGGGTTCTGGGCGGCTGCAAAACAGGTGGCATCTGCTTCCTGCGGTGGGCTCCACGCCGGGGCCAGCTGAAGGGGCGGGCTGCGGTGGAGCCGGTGCAGTCACCACAGGGGGACTCCCTTGGCGATGAGTAGACGGGGTGCGGGATCTTGAGCCGCGCTGGGGCAGGATATGCCGGATAGCCTCCGTCTACTGCTCCAACGTCGAGAACTTGTCAGAGACGATGTAAACCTACAGGCCTTGGACGGGGGTTTTGGGCACCCGTGCCAGGTGGTGGCTTTGAGCCGCGCTGCGAGCCCAGGAACCAATCATCGAGCCGCGAGGGTTCAGGGAAGAGCAGAGGGTTCCACTCTAGCCGACGCTCGCGGCTGCCCGGGAAAGCATGTCATCATCTCCGCATCAGCCTGTGACTGGGCAATCGTCCCCGAAGAGAGGAGCCCAGCTGAGGCTTCCGCATCCGACTGGATGAGCCCGCTCTCCAATGCTGCTCTCGAGAGCTCATCACTTTCGCGGGCTCCGAATAAGAGGTCGAACTCACCGTGAGACGAGCCGGCGGACTCATCCGGAAGCCGATCGGGGCAGACAAGCATGCTGGGGAATGGGAGGTCCGCGGGGGGATACCAGACGGAGGCGGTCCCATTGGGGTCCCCAAATCGTCCCCAGTGCTAGCCGCGCTGGCCTCATACCCATGGCTAAAAGGACCGAGGCGGGGAGCCTCTGGGGTGGCTTGCTTTCTTACGAAGGTGAGCCGCTACCACATCGTTGCCATGGACATGTCCTCGCAATGAGAACATGGCCATCCACGAACGCTGTCTCCAGACACGAAAGACAGTGATCGTGACCGTCAGAAGGCGAGAGATAACGAGCGCAACCAGGAATAACACACAATCGGAAAGGCATCTTTAAAAAGACGCGTCTTTAAAAAGACATTCCGTGTGTGCCGCTCTTTAAGAGAAATATACTCTTTTAGAGAAATATACTCTTATTTCTGCTGAAGTGCCCAGGGGCATTCTCTGCATTGCACCAGTGCAGAGGGGGGAGAAGCCACTGAAATGCGCCGTCAGATCCAGCAGAGATGAATGAACAGTCGTGGGAATTCAGCTCAGTGAGCATGACCGTTCAGCTCTGAAGAAAAAATCTGAATGAGTGTTTGCATACCAGCTCCTTTTATACCTGTATATCCGGGGGAGTGGCATGCAAATACCACTCGCCAATTTTCATTGACCTTTTATCAAAGACCAGAAGTGTCTCGGGCTCCCAAGAGTGACCCCCAGTGTCACTACATCGACACAACGTTGAGTGAGTGACAGATAGGGAACTACTATTGCACTAGAACTGTAGAATTACTGTACTTTGTATGGGAAAAGCTTAACTGTAGAAATCTCCTTGTGTTTCCAATAATTTGCATATTAAACAAGTATTGATGTGTCAGCAAGAAGCACAATTTTTCTCTTTGGTCTCCTGTTCAATTGTGCTTATTAATCTTTTGCCTTTGATCTATCATCCGTCACTTTTAAAACTGAGAGCTGTGCTCCAACTTGGACGAATACTCTGTTGGAGAGATTATTGATGATATGGAGGCTTGCAGAGGAAACACGTTTGAATACGCCTGTGATTAATGAACACTCCTCAAACAGGAAGCAAATTTCTTTTAAATAATGTTTATGCCATCAGTGTCCCAGTCCGGGCTGGAGAAAGTGGATATGAAAAATGGGTTAGGCAGCATTTATTTAAAAGAGAGTCTACCTGTGTCTCTTTATCTGCTAAAATGGTTTGGCATGGGACTCTTAACCTCAGTCCATTTCTCTCCATCATCACTTGGTGCATTGTTAAACAGGTTTCTAGAGAAATGAATTTAGACAGACCTTAGTTAGATGTCCTGGTACCTCCATGACTTGAAATTGAAATTGAAAGTTCAAGGTGAGTTTGACTCACTACTCGGGTGTTTTTTATTTTTTTATTTTTTATTTTTTATTTTTTTTTTTTTATGACGTTTGAGTTGCAATTATTAACATAGGATGTGTATGATTTCATGATTTGGACAGGATTGGGAGCTCTGTAGTTATTACTAAGGTGGGAGAGTCTTTTGTTAACACGATCACACAGGAAATTGACATGTAGCTTCCGAAAGTTCATGTACCCTAAAATTGACCCCATACTGCTGAATTACTGACAAGCATGACAATATGATTACTGACAATACATTATGTCGCAGCTAACTAGTAATACCAATTGACATTATAAAAACACGTCCACACACAAAAGCCAGAACTTGAAACGACACTTAATACTCAAGCAAGCCTAATTTTAACTGCAGCATGACTGTTTTGTGAAATTAACGTATCCTGAACAGACATTAAAAAAATCATAATTTTTTCATATAAATCTACCAAGGAGGTCTATAATACCTGGAAAAATCTATCTAATAATATTTGCAATTTAAATGTTGCTTGCAATAAATTTAGTTTAGTCAGGGTACATGGTTATGCTGCGTTCCATTCAAGTCGGATGTGGGATATTCCTACTTGATATCTCCGACCATAAATGCAATCCATTCCCCAATATTCGGAAGATGACGTTTAAGGAAACAAAACTGCAATGCTCCCTTTAGCTTAGCAGGGGTTTGACTCTCATTAGAGATGTCTCCTAGCAACCCAACTGATAAACAATGCTGCAGTGCTAGCATTTGTGCTTCAGGTGTACGATTATCAAAAGAGATTATAATGATTTATACACCTGTTTCTCTAGGCATTTGTTAAACAAGCTTTAATATCATGTAATGTGGAAATGAACTCATTGATATTACTTAATAAAGTGAATGTTTATCACTTACTTTGTTTATCTAAGTGTTGACTTGTTTGTGTGACATCATGCCCCAGCATCTCGGCGAAATCGGAGTTGAGAATTTCTGCACAAGCCTACAAGTTTTAATTCTGACTTCAAGATGCATTCCATTGCACTTTTCCTAGTAGGAAGTTGTAAAATCGTTGAATGGATCGCAACACTACTTTTCAAAACTTGATCCGACACTGAATGCTCAAGCAGCCTAATTTACACTTAGAAAACTCCTGATGTTGCTATAACAATGCAAAAAGCACTTACCAATTTACTTGAAGTGAAAATCAGTCCTCCTCTCCTGTTTAATAAAGCAATCACACAGTCATGCATGTTTTTAAATCCATAAGGATCTCTTTCTCAACGGCAATACCAGCAGTGATGACCGCCAACTCGTCAGACAGCTTGATCTTACGCTTTTCGCTCTTGAATTACGTACATCACTTAAAGCATGATTGTGTCGCTCAGCTAGAAGGCCTCCACCGGGACATATCCTAAAGATCACACCCACCAAGAATAAATAATTCAATCTGATTGTCTGATGAATCTGACTTTAGTTGCTCATTCATTTGCACTGTTGAGGGATTCTGTGGAAATTCTGAAGGCCTGACAGGATGGAGCTCAGACTCACGCACTACTTCGGGCATGCGATTTGTGAAACAGTTGTCACACTTTGCTTGTAAGATTCAAGGAATAAAGTCTAACGGGATAAACTTTTCATTTTTGTCTATTTGTTTGTAGGTTAATTAAGAGTGGAAAGCGATTAAAAATACATAGGCAAAAAGGTGATTGAGAATGAAAGGATGAAAAATATTTATTTATTTGGCATGTTAGGCCAGCAGAGAAGGCTTTGCTGGCCCTGAGAATTCACCACTGTTGTGCACGCAGCTAACCAGTGTTGCAATCAAATGCGCTCACCTAAACTGTTCTCTCTCTCTGATATGTAGGGTTGGGAAGTTCAAAACATTCAAGTGAATCAGCTCATTTGTACCGTTCATGTAAATAAACCAGTTAAAATAAATGATTCACTTAGGAGTATCTTTGGGAAGTCCAATTAATTTAGTAAATCAGTTTGTTTGGATGGTTTATGTAAAAATTCACCAATTCATTTGAGGCCATGTCTAGAAGTCACTGTGTCTTCTTATAGATGTGAAATAATTACTTATTTGTTGTTGTTTATCTCTACGTTTTAGTTTTTCATTGTATTTAGTATACATTTATGGTAACACTTTTCAATAAGGTTCTATTTGTTAACCTAAGTAAATGAATAAACTAACAATGAACAATATTTTGCAGTATTTATTCATCTTGGGTAGTGATAATTTATGAAAATATAATTGTTCATTTTTAGTAAAAAGAATGTTCCAGGTTCAATACAAGTTAAGCTCAAGTGAAAGCATTTGTGTCATAATGTTGATTACCAGAAAAATTTATTTCGACTCGTTCCTCCTTTTCTTTAAAAAAAAGCAAAAATTGAGGTTCCAGAGGCACTTATAATACTAAGTGAATGGGGGCCCATTTTTTAACATTAAAATATTAACTTTTTCAAAAGTATAACTACAAGACATAAAGGATATGTGTGTAAACAAGATTTTAGTGTGATAAAATCACTTTTAAACCTTTTCCGTGTAAAGTTATAGCCAATTTTACAACTTTGTTACCATGACGATGTAATGTCAACAAACCCTAAAACCCTAAAATGACTGTAAAGATGACGATTTAAACAACTTTAAAGCTAAAATAATACACAAAGTTTAACAGAAGAATTAATGCAAGTGCTTTTAAAAAATTATAAGCTTCACATTTTTGTGTTTAAACCCTCCAAACATTGGCCACGTTCACTTTTATTGTCCCCATTCACTTCCATTGTAAGTGCCTCACTGTTACCTAGATTTTTGCTTTTTTTAAAGAAAAGGAGGAATGAGTCGAAGTTAATTCTTGGTAATCAACATTCTGTCACAAATGCTTTCACTTGAGCTTAACTTATATTGAACTCAGAATATTCCTTTAATGTTAGGTCATATAATGTATTTGACTAATGTTTACATATACAACCTTTATTTTTATATATGTATTAGTATTAGGGCTGTCGTTTTAATGCATTAATTCAGTGCGATTAATTATATAAAAAATAACTCTTTAAAAATTAATGCAATTAATTATGTCCCTGGACCGTCCTACCAATGGAGCAATTCAAGCATGAAGTACCACCTGTTTTCTCCAGGGGGCAGTAAGCGAAACTCCAGCTGTATAGGTAACGCACAGCTCATACAGAGAACAAACCACACTCACTGACAGCAGACAGCACAATGTGCAAACACAGCTTGATGGAACGCAAATCCAAAAGCAGGGTCCTCAAGACATGTTTTTCTAAGTTTCAAACAATGTTGACACAGCAACCTAAAAATGGTATGCTTATGATGCGACGCAACCAAAGTGAGATGCTCCAAAAGTGTCTGTTTGATGCATGTGTACATTGACGTGTCCTTAGATCAGCCCTTAAAATAAATCTCTGACTCATTGATGAATTCAGTTACAAAATGGATTGCTGTGTACTGTAGGCCAATGAGTGACTTATGCACAATAATATGAAAAACATTATGCCAATAAAGCCAAATTATGTATTGTCTTCAATATTTAATCTGCCACAATAATGATCTAAATGATTTCTTTATTAATTATTATTTTATTTATAATTATTTAAATAGAACTATACATAATTATTTAATCAATATTAAATTATTGTTGTTTGAGGGATTTTTCAGTGAATATTTATATATGTGATTAATTTGATTAATTAATTGGCATACAGTGTAATTACTTCAATTAAAAGATTTCAGCGATTGACAGCCCTAAACAGTATATGTAGAAATTGACATTAACTAAAATTATTAATTGCTTTAAAAGTATTAGTCATTGTTGGTTCATGTTAACTAACATTGTTATGTGTAAATACAACTTTATTGTAAAGTGTTAACACATTTATTTATGTTTAATTAAGTATAAGTTGTATTTAGTATACCTGTACATTTATTTACATTGTATTTATGTAAATTTTAATGTAGCCACAATAATTGTTTAATGTACCAGATAAATTCTGTTCTGATTGTTCTTATAAATTCTGTTCTGAGTTAAATAATATCATATGATTTCTTTTAATTTATTTTAATAGCTTCAATGTAATCTACTTTTTTTTAGTAGCTCTACCTCAATTCCTTAGGGAAAACTAGTCTTGTTTGAATAGGGCTTTTGAAGGGTTGAATCTTTTAATTTTTATTATCCTGTTGTGTGCGTTAATGAAAGGAAGGGAACATTTAGAGTGTATGTGGTGACCAAGGTCTTCTGTCCTGCAGGGTTTGTGCCAAGAGATTTGAGCCATTAAAGAAATGGGTTAGTAAAAGGTTAGAGCATGTTGTGCACTGCACTTTTGATGACATTGTATTTACCATACATGTGCTGTTTTTCTTTTGATGGTGGACGGTCCTCATAATGATAGACATTCAAGTGTTGTTGCTATGGCAGCGTATTGGAGCGACCAAGTGTGCCTAGTGTTGCAAGTGATAATGTCCCAACCATCCACATAGAAAGTGCTCAGTGTGTCAACCATCATCAACTTCAGCTGAGTGCACACACATGCACGTGCACACACACACAATTAGCTTGCAGTGTTGTCACAGCAACATATGCACTTGTGCAAACTTGTTAGTGACACACTCTCTGAGAACTCGATGCTCATTCACACCCCAAAGAAGAACTTTATGCTTTCATGTGTAATATGAAAATGACTATTTTTAGGGTTAATTTTTGCTCAAGTGCCATGTTGATTCTTAATTAGAGATGCCAAAAATACAGATACCTCAGTACCAATTCGAAACTACAATTAAAATGTAAAGATACCAGTCTTTCAACAGTATGGGTCCTAGTGAGTAACAAGCCTATTCGGTTCTGGTACTTCACACCTTGCGACAAAGCGGCCGCACATGTGAACGGTCAAATGCCTTTCTTGGCCAAAATAACCAAATTGACAATGTTTTAGTAAAAGAGTTGGGGAAAAACCTGAAGAATTTATTATTATTATTATTATTATTATTATTATTACTTGTTAATTTTTTTTAAATGTCATTTGTTAATATGTACATCAATAGCTAATGTTTTAAATAAAGGGATGTGTTTGATAGCATATCTGTTTTAGTACTGAGAATAGTGAAATTTCACTAGTATTGTTATTGACTACTGAAATTTTGGTTTTGTGACAACCCTATTCATGATATTTTATTTAGGAAACACAAAAAATCTATCCTTTGAGAAAGGCGCACAGTTTTCCACGCTCAAAATCCAGTTTTATGTCTATAACAGCCGGTTCCCATTGGGGTGACCTAAGCTGCTTTGCTGATGCAGGCAATAAAGAGCTGTCTGGGAAACTCAAACCGAGTGGCTTCCAGACCCACTGGCCGTGAGCCCACTAAACTAAAGCACTATCAGTGTTATGCAGCATAGCACACCTGCTACTCTAATGCAGTGCAGAGAAACACACACTGATACAGAGACTTTTTTGTTGTTATTGTTTAAGCTGAGCTTTTAAGCAAGGCAAAAGTGAACTGAATTACGGGCTTGTAATAACTGCTCGGAAGCTCCAAAGAGTCTCAGACCATGTTTACACTAATCCGTTTAAATAACTCAGTTTTCAGTTTCCTAACATTGTTTTCCAAAGTATACGGTTATGGAGAGTGTATTGGAAAGTTTCCATTTTCACGGTAGGCAACCGCTGTTCTAGTGTGGATGAGAGGCATAAACATAGTCAAATCAATTTGTTTTCAAATGAAAATGTATTAGTATGGATGTGGCCTCAGTATTAGGGCCAAATTTACAAAATATTCTTCAAACTTCGCAAATATTTTGGAGTAAAGCCAAGCAGTCCTCTCTCAAAACATTTTATATATGTCTAGACTGCAAGTGATCGTGTTTTAGACCTCTTCTTAACAAGCTTTTTATGCGGAACCTATTTTATGTCGGGGACTTTATTAGGACCAATAAAGTTCCTAATAAAGTGTTCAGTGGGTGTATGAACATATGGATTCACATTTTAATTGTATTACACATACGTATATATATATATATATATATATATATATATATATATATATATATATATTTACACAGGTGCATCTAAAACAATTAGAATATTGTGGAAAAGTTCATTTTGTTCCGTAGTTTAATACAAAAATTAGAACTTTCATATATTCTAGATTCATTACACATAAAGTGAAATATTTCAAGCCTTTTTTGTTTTAATCTTGATGATTATGGCTTACAGCTCATGGAAATAAAAAATCCAGTATCTCAAAATATTAGAATAAAGAATTTATAATACAGAAAAAAAAAATTCAGAAGAAACCTTCAGAAAAGTATGTTAATTTATGCACTCAATACTTGGTTGGGGCTCCTTTTGCACGAATTACTGCATCAATGTGGCGTGGCATGGAGGCAATCAGCCTGTGGCACTGCTGAGGTGTTATGGAAGCCCAGGTTGCTTTAATACCGGCCTTCAGCTCGTCTGTATTGTTGGGTCTGGTGTCTCTCATTTTCCTCTTGACAATACCCCATATGTTCTCTATGGGGTTCAGGTCAGGCGAGTTGGCTGGCCAATGAAGCACAGTAATACCATTGTCAGCAAACCAGTTACTAGTAGTTTTGGCACTGAGGGCAGGTGCCAAGTCCTGCTGGAAAAGGAAATCAGCATCTCCATAAGCTTGTCAGTAGATGGAAGCATGAAGTGCTCTAAAATCTCCTGGTAGACGGCTGCATTGACTCTCGACTTAAGAAAACACTGTGGACCAACACCAGCAGATGACATGGCACCCCAAATCATCACTGACTATAGAAACTTCACACTGGACTTCAAGCAACTTGGATTCTGTGCCTCTCCACTCTTCCTCCAGACTCTGGGACCTTGATTTCCAAATGAAATGCCAAATTTACTTTCATCTGAAAAGAGGACTTTGGACCACTGAGCAACGGTCCAGTTCTTTTTCTCCTTAGCCCAGGTAAGACGCTTCTGATGTTGTCTCTGGTTCAGGAGTGGCTTGACACTAGGAATGCGACATTTGTAGCCCATTTCCTGGAAACGTTTGTGCATGGTGGCTCTTGATGCACTGACTCCAGCCTCAGTCCACTCCTTGTGAAACTCCCCCAAGTTCTTGAATTGGCTTTGCTTGACAAACCTCTCAATGTTGGTCAACTTTCCATGAATATGCTTTGATACAGCACTCTGCGAACAGCCAGCCCTTTCAGCAATGACCTTCTGTGGCTTACCCTCCTTGTGGTGGGTGTCAATGGGTGTCTTCTGGACAACTGTCAAGTCAGCAGTCTTCCCCGTGATTGTGGTTGTGTGTACTGAACCAGACTGAGAGATTACAGGCTCAAGAAACCTTTGCAGGTGTTTTGAGTTAATTAGCTGATTAGAGCTCTTCTCAGGTTGACATTTCTGTATTATAAATTCTTTATTCTAATATTTTGAGATACTGGATTTTTGATTTCCATGAGATGTAAGCCGTAATCATCAAGATTAAAACAAAAAAAGGCTTGAAATATTTCACTTTATGTGTAATGAATCTAGAATATATGAAAGTTCCACTTTTCCATGATATTCAAATTTTTTGAGATGCACCTGTATATATATATATATATATATATATATATATATATATATATATATATATATATATATATATATATATATATATATATATATATATATATATATATATATATATATATATATATATATATATATATTTAGACTTGACTCATTCCATCTTTCTAAGGGCCCGTTTTTTTTTCTGTGTAAACATGTGGTAGATGGACGTGTTTGACCGTTGCACCATCTTTCGCTGTTGTTTCAGAGTCTTGTGCAAAATGCATCTTGAGACATCTGTTATATTTGTTGCGCTGCAGCTAGCTTTTTCTAGCATAAGAATGTGGTCTGAATGGTCTGTGATTTTTGCTTATGTGTGGTTTCAGTTGGTTCTTCATTTTATCCTAAATTTAGAAATAAATGTAAGTGCAAACATATTTAATAATTATTTTTATTGTATAAAAAAAAATACAAAGCTTTTCCGTACTGTTAGTGCACAACTAGTGAATGAGACCCAATGATTTACTCATGGTGCAGTCCTATACCAGTGCATTTAGCGCCTGCTTAAGATAGATTGCAGGTTTATGTGGTGAAATATCACACACAATTGATTTTTCCGCATAGCCTCTTTTTTTGTGCTCTATCTCTCCATAAAACTGTCTCCTACTTTCTCGTTTCAGCTGCTGTCCGAGAGTCAGATCAACATGGTGAAGGTGGTGAATTCAGTGAGCGATGCACTCAGCTCCATGCAGAAGGAAACAGGAAACATCAAGAGCCGTCTCAAGGCAGATCTGCAAAGGGCTCCGGTGCGCAGTGTCCGACCCAAGGGCTGTGCTGGTGGTGAAGGTACTGTAACAAAGCTTCTCATTAGCCCAATATATTCTCATTTCTCCAGCCAGCCCTAATGAGCGCTGGAATGGTGTTACACCTATTTCCACATAAGCTGTCTGACAGTGTGAAAGAGACATGCCACTGCTTAGACAGCAGATGTGAGATGGCAAATTTGAAGTCTGAAAAGATTTATTTTCTTGTGTTTTACAAAAAAAGATGTAGTTGTCAGGATTCCTACATTCATGGAAAACCTGTATTTATCAGGAAATTTTCAAATCGAGATTTGCAGTACTGGAAAAGAGACCTGAAAAGTCTTAGAAATTTCTATAGTGAATATACATTTTTCTAGTATGTCAAATGCATGTTGTGAGTGCAAACTATATAGAATTATTTTTTTAAATAATTGTAACACGACTTCACAGCAGTAGGGAAGGAGGACACAAGGAAGTGGGTTCCAGGCTCAGGTAAGACTTTTTAATCGGCCACTTCAATACTTTATAACTTCTCAAACTCATCAGCTTCACAGGCACGTAGTCACTTAAACACATTAGCTTCACAAACACAATAGGTTAAACACAACAGCTTCTCGAGCACCGTGGACTTTCTTGTGCCAGACTCTCTCTCTGTCTGCTGGTAGCGTGGCCGCTTGTATGCCGCTCTCCCCATGCTCACTGGAATTAGAGACAGGTGGTAGACATAATTTAGCTCAGGTGTCAGCGCCCTTACCACTTTCTCTCTCTCCGGATGGACGCTCGACCACGCCCCCGCTGCCACATATTCCCACCGTCCGACTCAGGCCGGGGAGCCATCCGGCCTGTCTACCACTCCCAACCCCCCCCCCCCCATTTCTGGAAAGGAAGTCAGCGACAGCCATCTGCGCCCCCAGTCTGTGGACCACCTTGAATTTAAAGGGCTGGAGAGCCAGATACCACCGGGTGATCCACTCGTTGGTATCCTTCATGCGGTGGAGCCATTGGAGTGGGGCATGATCTGAGCAGAGGGTGAAGGCCCACCCCAGCAGGTAGTAGCGGAGAGTGAGGACTGCCCACTTGATGGCCAGACACTCCTTTTCCACGGTGCTGTACTTTGTTTCCTTCAAAGAGAGCTTGCGGTTGATGTACAGCACTGGGCGCTCCTCCTTCTCCACCACCTGCGAGAGTATGGCCCCCAGCCCCCTGTCTGAAGCGTCTGTCTGTAACACAAAAGGGAGAGAGAAATTAGGTGCATGTAAAAGCGGCCCCCCGCAAAGTGCAGCTTTAACCTGCGTAAACGTCTGTTGGCACTGCTTCGTCCACTGGACCGGGTCTGGAGCTCCCTTTTTAGTGAGATCAGTCAGTGGGCTGGTGACGTCTGAATAGTTAGGCACAAATCTCCTATAATAGCCAGCCAGCCCCAGGAACTGTCTCACCCCTTTTTGGTCTTGGGTCTCAGGCAGGTTGCAATCGCTGCTGTCTTGTCAATTTGGTGATACACCTGCCCATGGCCCAAGTGAAACCCCAGATACCGTACCTCCACCCGCCCAATTGCGCACTTATTAGGGTTTGCTGTGAGCCCCGTCTGTCGCAGCGACCTTAGAACCATCCTCAGATGCTGCATATGCCACTTCCAATCATTGCTATAAATGACGATGTCATCCAAATAGGCAGCGGCGTAAGCCGAATGCGGTCTAAGGATTCGGTCCATGAGGCGCTGAAACGTGGCCGGAACCCCAAACAAACCGAACGGAAGTGTCACAAATTGGTGTAATCCGAACGGTGTGGAGAAAGCAGTTTTTTCACGGGAAATTGGTGTCAAGGGGATCTGCCAATAACCCTTTGTCAAATCCAGTGTCGAGTAAAAATGAGCAGTGCCTAACTGATCGAGCAACTCATCAATACGAGGCAATGTGTAGGCATCAAATTTAGACACCGCGTTTACTTTTCTATAATCCACACAGAACTGGACATACCCATCGTTCTAGGAACCAGAACAACCGGGCTGGACCAGTCCCTGTGGGATTCCTCTATTACTCCCATTTCGAGCATTGCATCCAATTCTTCACGGACTATTTTTTTTTATGTTCGGGCAATCAATAGGGACGGGTACATACCACCACCCCCGGCTCGGTCTCGATGTGGTGCTGGATGAGGTTCGTGCGACCCGGTAGAGGGGAAAACACATCCGTGAATTCTTGTTGTAGTTTAGCAACCTCTGTGCGCTGGTACGGTGAGAGGTGGTCTCCGCAAGTGACCGGGGTGACGTGATTGTGTTTTGTGTTTACCTCTGGCCCGAGCTCTGCCCTCTCCAGAACTACCATAGCCAGCGTCACAGGGGCCGCCTCCCTCCACAAATTCAGGAGGTTGAGGTGATAAATCTGACACGCGCCCCCCTCTATCGGTTCGCTTTACCTCATAATCGAGATCCCCCACTCGTCGTGTGACCTCAAAGGGTCCTTGCCACTTGGCGAGTAATTTGGAGCTCGATGTGGGGAGTAATATGAGTACCTTATTTCCCAGTGCAAATTCCCGTAGCCGAGTTCCCCTGTTATACAGTCGGTTCTGTCATTCTTGAGCTTGGAGCAAATTCTCCTGTGTTAGTTGCCCAAGATGTGGAGTTTTGCTCTAAGCTCAAGAACGTACTGAATTTAATTCTTACTGTTTGAAGGTCCCTCCTCCCAAGCTTCGCGTATGATGTCAAGCACGAATGGGGAAAACCCAGTGGAGGCTTGCGGGACCTCTCATACTGCGAATAACAGGGGATCGAGCCATTTGTCCCGATTTCTAGCATCCTCATGCACGAACTTACGAATCATATTTTTAAGGGTTTTATTAAATCGCTCCACCAGGCCCTCTGTTTGTGGATGGTAAACACTGGTGCGAATTAACTTAATGCCCAATAATCCGTAAAGCTTGCATAGCGTCCGTGACATAAAGGTTGTGCCCTGATCGGTGAGGATTTCTTTTGGAATCCCCACCTGGGAGATTATTTTGAAGAGTGCCTCCGCAACACTGTGTGCTCAGATGTTGCGCAGGGGCACTGCTTCTGGATATCGCGTTGCATAGTCCACTAGAACCAATTTAAAGCGATGGCCACGTGTTGACCACTCTAATGGCCCGACGAGGTCCATGCCAATTCTCTCAAAGGGGACCTTGATCAGTGGAAGGAGGCGCAAAGGTACTTTTGGGGTGGCCGGTGGATTCACCAGCTGACATTCACGGCAAGCCGCACACCACCTGCGAACATTGCTGCCAATGCTTGGCCAATAGAAATGGGTTATTAGTCGGTTCAGTGTTTCTCTTTCCCCTAGATGCCCTGCCATGGGATTACAATGAGCCACCTGGAACACCATTTCCCGATGGCTCCATGGTATTAAGAGCTGGGTTGTATCTTCCTTTATTTGAGCTTCCTGCGTCACTCTATACAACTGCTCGTTTATAATTGCGAAATAGGGATATTGTGCAACATTCGGCTGGAATTGTTGACCATCGATCACTCTCACTTGGTCGAAGGCGTGCTTGAGGGTTTCGTCTCACGACTGCTCCAAATCCCCTTCGGGAAATCCCCCGAGGATGGGAGGAGCTTCAGCCTCTCCCCCTTCATGTCATCCTGATGTGGAGCTGACGAAGACGGCCCCAGCTCCGCCTCCCCTGCCAGAGCATCACACTTTTCACATCTCATCGCCTTTGTGCAGGACCCATCCGCGCATATTCCCTTCAATACATTTCTAAATTCAGGCCAGTTAGTCCCCAAAATCAGCGGATGGGTGAGGCAGGAACTAACCGTGGCCTCCACTCTATGTTTTGTTCTCCAGAATTTAATCACAAGGGTCACCACAGGGTAGTTTTGAATATCCCCATGCACACACTTCATCCTCACCATTTTAGCTGTTCCCAAAGCCTCATGTTGAACCAAGCGTTGGTGGATAGTGGTTTGATTACAACCCGTGTCCACCAATGCTTGGTGAGTACCCCCTTAACCCTTACTGGTATCCGGTACGCTCCGGCCCGGTCAGGGGCAGCCTGCGGAGTGTTGGGAATCAGGTGGAGGCGCTATGCCCACACCTGCATCGGCAGGCACCTCCAACTGAGGGGGAGAACGGCGGGGCACCATAGATGTTGGGGTTACCGACCCCCGCACACGGGGAACTGGCCTCAGTGGCGGGACTCCTCGCCTCCGCAGGGCAGGAATGGGCTCTGGGGAGAGAGCAGAGTGAGAGGGAAGAGGGGAGGGGGAAGAGAATGGGAAAACACAAGGGGAGGGGAGAGAGAGTAGGAGGGCTCTTCCGCCCTCAGATACGCCGCCATATGGTCCTCCGCCAGTCGGACAGCTTCCTCCAGCAATGCCGGGTGGTGGCACTGGACCCACTCCGCCATTCCTTTTGGCAGTCGATGGATTAGCTGCTCCAGCAGCACCTGGTCAATCACTCCCACGATGTCGTCGTGATCCCCCACCAACAGCCATTTCCAGCAGGTGTCTTGGAGCCATTGGGTGAAGGCAAATGGGCGGCCGGCCTTCTCCAGCTGCGGCCAACCTGCTGCAGGATGGACTTCTTCAGGTCTTCATTAGCCAGGAGGTTAGCTGCCGGTAGTTGTTGAGCAGCAAGCTGGGCTTCCTTGGACAACAACGGGAGAAGCCTGGCCGCCCTTTGGTCACGTGGCCAGCCCCAGATCTTGGCGGTTCGCTCAAACAGGTCGAGGAAGGCTTCGGGGTCATCTTCTGCCCTCATCTTCAAAAGCATGGGTGGGGGCAGGAGGCTGTGGTTGTCCGGGGATTCGGCCGGGGCTCTCTCCTGGCTGAGGAGGCTCCGGATCACATGACGGTCCTCTGCTTGAGCTCTTAGGATCTCGAAGAACCGGCGATCTTGTTCTTGGCAAAGCTCAAGCAGGGATTGTTGGTGGGCCTGGTGTAGGCCAGCGAGGGACTTGAGGATCTCTGCCAACTGCGAGGACTCCATGGGGCATACTTCAATGTCCTGGGTTTCGGCACCAGTGTAACACAACTTCACAGCAGAAGGGAAGGAGGACACAGGGAAGCGGGTTCCAGGCTCAGGTAAGACTTTTTAATCGGCCACTTCAATACTTTACAACTTCACAAACTCATCAGCTTCACAGGCACGAAGTCACTTAAACACATTAGCTTCACAAACACAATAGGTTACACACAACAGCTTTTCGAGCACCATGGACTTTCTTGTGCCAGACTCTCTCTCTCTGTCTGCAGGTAGTGTGGCCACTTATATGCTGCTCTCCCCATGCTCACTGGAATTAGAGACAGGTGGTAGACATAATTTAGCTCAGGTGTCAGTGCCCTTACCACTTTCTCTCTCTCCGGACGGACGCTCGACCATGCCCCCGCTGCCACAATAACTTTCCATTAATTACGAACAACTGGAAAAGTCATGGAAATTGTCAAAAGGTAATTGGTCAAAAGGTGTGGGAACCCTGAGTTTCTGATTGACACTTGATACAGATTGAGGCTTCTGGCACACTGTAAAAAATTTGGTATTCATAGAATTTTAAATTGTCAACAGTGTGCATAGCTTTTTTGTTTGTTTGTTTGTTTTTTTTTTGTTGAATTAATCAATTTAATTAAGCATATCTCTTGAATGAATTTTACATTTCTTAAAATCTGCCATCATTGTAACAATTACCTATTAATATTAAGTACCTCTTAAGAAGATTTATTAAGTTGTATCAACTGTATGTACATTGTTCCAATTATTTACATGGTTTTGAAATCAATATTATGTGCATCATTTCATTTTTACATATCCATGAGAAGTCTGTGACAATATCACATAAATATATATATTTTTTTACAATTTTTTATTTAAGCAAATTTGAGTAAGAATTATATATAATATGTTTCACTTTAAAAATGTTGTGGACATCTGATTTGATGTTGTTAAATTGTATTATATACTCTATATCGGCATTTACAACAATGAGCCAAAACATTATGACCACTCACAATTGAAGCGAATAATGTTAATCTCCTAACAAGGCCACATGTCAAGGTCTGGGTAGATTAGATGGTAAGTGAACAATCAGTTCTCATAGTCAACGTGTTGAATGCAGGAGGAAAGACCTGAGCATCTTTAGCAAGGGCCAAATTGTTATGGCCAGACAACTGGGTCAGAGCATCTCTGAAACGACAATGCTTGTGGGGTGCAGTGGTCCGAGGAGGGACAAACCACAAACTGGCGACAGGGTGTTGGGCGCCCATGGTTTATCGATGCACAAGGGCAACGAAAGCTATCCCGTCTGGGCCGAACCGACAGATGGTCTACTGTGGCACAAGTCACAGAAAATTGTAATGATGGTTACGGGAGGAATGTGTCACAACACACAGTGCATCGCACCCTGCTGCATATGGGGCTGCGTAGCTGCAGACCGGTCAGAGTGTCCATGATGACCCCTGTCCACCGTCAAAAGCACCTACAATGGGCATGCAAGCGTTGGAACTGGACCTTGGCACAGTGAAAGGAGGTTGCCTTGTCCAATGAGTCCCATTTTCTTTTACATCATGTGGACGGCCGTGTACGTATGCACTATTTACCTTGGGAAGTGATGGCACCAGGATGCACTGTGGGAAGACGACAAGCCGGTAGAGGGAGTGTGATGCTCTGGGCAATGTTCTGCTAGGAAACCCTGGGTCTGGCCATTCATGTGGACATCAATTTGACATGTGCCACCTACCTAAACATTGTTGCAGACCAGATACACCCCTTCATAGCAATGGTATTCCCTGATGGAAGTGGCCTCTTTCAGCAGGATAATGTGACCTGCCACACTGCACACATTGTTCGGGAATGGTTTGAGGAACATGATGAAGAGTTAAAGGTGTTGCCCTGGCCTCCAAATTCCCCAGTTCGTAATCCGATAGAGCATGTATGGGATGTGCTGGACCAACAATTCCGATCCACAGCGGCTCCACCTCGCAACTTACAGGATCTACTGTTAATTTGTTGGGGCCAGATACAACAGGACCCCTTCAGGGGTCTTGTAGAGTCCATGCCTCAGTGGGTCGGTGCTGTTTTGGCAGTGCATGGAGGACCAGCAGCATATTAGGCAGGAGATCATAATGTTTTCTCATAATGACTCATCAGTGTATATCAGCCATCCTGCTCTTTAAACATCATATCTGCATTGGCCATTTGAAAAATGTATATCTGTCTACCACTAATACTCATACCTTTAACATTCATGAGACAAATAACACTGTCAAATTGTCAAGCAATGCAACCATATTAATTATTCATGGTCCAGTGCATGCTGAGAAGGGGCAAATGGGACTGAACCAGAAAACCATTTTTTTGATGTCGGTCGCTTTCCAAACTGATATTGCTGAAAATGGCAAAAACATAACTAAAAAAATAAAATAAAAATAAAATAAAAGGAGTATATCATAATACATTGAACAACGTTGTAACTTAATATTTGTAGGTTACCTTGCAAAACATTTGTTACAATTGTGTTTCTAAGTTGCTGCAATAGATCCTCATAATAGTAAGTAAAAAACAAAAAGACAAAAAACAATAATTAAGTAAGTATTTTGCTGTTTTTTTACCATTATTTATTTGATTTTAAAATAATTTTTAACAGTGCATGTTCTGTTTTTGTAGCAGGTTCCAGACCCAGAGACTGCAGTGACATCTATGCCAGCGGACAAAGAGAGGACGGTATCTACTCTGTGTTCCCTATACATTACCCAGCAGGCTTTCAGGTCTTCTGTGACATGACTACTGATGGGGGCGGATGGACGGTGAGTTTTTCAGGTGTCAATTTTCTGGTGTTCTGAGTCAGTGACATACAGTATAGTGCTACATGGGGCGATAACAGTGTCATGTCAGGCGATATTCTAGCATCATTTCTAGAGGATTTGAGCTGTTCAGTTGCTAAAAATATCTGAATTGACTGTAGGAATTAAAATCACTTGTACTGGTCACTCCATTAGGTGTTGACTTGTTAAGTGCACGCTCCCACGCATTAGTAGGCAAGTCACAAATACACACACGGACACATTCACATGCATGAACACGCTTCAAACTGATGTTTTACAAGTGTACAGTTCATTACAGCAGCTGCATACAGAGTAGAGTTAACCAAGTACCTTTTCCAAGAGTTTTACCTAGTCATTTGACACACAGATAAGTGTTTTAATTTCATGGTCTTTTGAATAAAAATAAAGATAAGACAGGACTGGGCTGTGCTGGGCAATATGAGGTACAGTATATACTGCATAACTGTAGAAATCTGTCAGCCATATGGTTCTGCTATAATACTAGCCTATATACAGATGTGTATATAGGCTATTTAAGAATGGCTTCTAATCTATCTATCTATCTATCTATCTATCTATCTATCCATCCATCCATCCATCCATCCATCCATCCATCCTTACTGTATACTTTAATTGTAAATATTTTGGGCTCAATTCTTGCCAAAATAACCATATCATGATACTGTATAAATCATAAATGTGATATAAAATTACCCACAATTAGACAGATATTTAATAACTTGGACAATGTTTTTCTATTATAATTATTAAAGGGAGTCCACCTTTTGAAAATGCAGTTGAAGTGGAACACCTCGATTGCTTTTAAGTGGCTCAATTTGCTTTTAAGACATGTTCCAATGTCTTAATAAATACGCAGGGATTACTTTTCAGGTTGTTGTTGTTGAAAGTTGGGGCTTTTTTTAATTAAAGGAATAGTTCACCCAAAAATGAACATTTGCTGATAATTTACTCACCCTCAGGCTATCCAAGATGTATCTGAGTTTCTTTCTTCATCAAAACAGAATTTAAGATTTTTAGGATTTCATTTCAGGCCTCCTCCTTTAAACAATGCAAGTGAATGTACTCCCTTTTTTTTTTTACGGTCCAAAATGCATATTTAGGGTGCATCAAAATAATCCACACAACTCCAGTCGACAAATAAAGTTCTTCTGAACCCAAACGATTGATTATTTTTAGAAACAAAACAATACTTATATACCTTTTAACTACAAATTCTCACTTCCGTACATCTCTCTGATGCGCGCTCATGAGAGGGATGACGTAAGCTTGTTGGTAAGGTCACGCGTGGAGGAGGAGGCAGGAAGCGCGTCATTGTTTACAAGAGAAGGAGCGTTGTACAAAAGTTTAATTGTCTTTGCTGTAGATTTGTATTTATATAAGTGTATTGTTCAAAATGGTCATTTTGTGTGTTTATCCTGGATGCTTCAACTTTCAGAAACTCCAAAGAAAATGCACGCCGGGAATAATATTAACTTTTCATCGATTGCCTATACATGATCATGAGCAATTGAAGCTCTGGCTTATCGCGCTTAACCTGGAAATCAGTACACCCCTACATTCTCTCAAATATTGGAGGGTGTGCAGTGAACATTTTACCCCTGAGGATTTCAGACCATCGAAAGAAACAAAGGGTCGATATTTGAATTAATCGGCTGTGCCCGTGCTGTTTTTCCAGCGAACTCAGGTATGTGTGAAAACTTTGTCATATAACCTATATATTTCTGTATAAATAGCTATAGTAACAAACAAAACATGATACTTACTCTACTGATAGGGTGCCACTGGGTCCTTCTGGCCTCGGACGGTGCTTCCAGTTTATTCGTGGGAAACTGAAAAACACCTCTAAAACGCTGGGGCTCAGTAATGGTGGAAAACCATTATGTTCGGTAATGCAGCTAGGACTAGGAGTGTTCTCACCGGCTGCCTCGCTAATTATTTCCAACAGTGGGATTGCTATGGTCCAGTCATGGCAGCACAGGCTCTCTGCCTCTGTTGGCATTGGTTGGCATTTACTACATGTGCACCACCATGTCTCCATAGATCTCTGCCTCCCCGAGACTTGTGATTGCGCCGCTGCTGAAGCCTCCTCCATCTCCCCCATTTGGTGTATTCGGGCTCAAATAGGTAGGGCTGGGCAAAAAACTCCATGTCCTCTTCTCTTTTGAAATAAAAATCCTCCGACATCATGGTTGAAATTGTTTTGGACTGTTTTGGTTTGTGAACGGCGCTTGGTCTGTGGTCTGTGCAAGTTTCTGTTGTAAACAATGATGCGCTTCCGCCTCTTCCTCCACGCATGACCTTACCAACGAACTTACGTCATCCCTCTCATGAGCGCGCATCAGAGAGATGTACGGAAGTGAGCATTTGTAGTTAAAAAGTATATAAGTATTTTTTTGTTTCTAAAAATAATCAATCGTTTGGGTTCAGAAGAACTTTATTTGTCAACTGGAGTCGTGTGGATTATTTTGATGCACCCTAAATATGCATTTTGTACCGTTAAAAAAATAGAGTACATTCACTTGCATTGTTTAAAGGATGAGGCCTGAAATGAAATCCTAAAAATCTTAAATTCTGTTTTGATGAAGAAAGAAACTCAGATACATCTTGGATAGCCTGAGGGTGAGTAAATTATCAGCAAACTTTCATTTTTGGGTGAACTATTCCATTAACAAGTTGCTTTAGATCTTTTATCCTACATAATTCAGCACATAAAACAGCACTTTGTTTTAATTTAATTTAGTATATATATATAGTATATATAGTATATCCAACAATGGATGATTTTAAGTCATTGTCCAATCCTAATTTGCTTGCTGAAAAGAAGATTCTTTGAACAATACTTTTAGAACATCACAAGCTTTTACGTTAGTCTGTCTCTGTCAGTGCAAGGCTTTTTATTTAACCGAGCTATTGCAATGAAAGGAAATATTTCAAATAACAGATGGTGTTACCAACACTTTGAAAATCCTGATAAAGACACAGTGGGTGCAAGGCTGACATCTGCAGTAAAGGGAAAGCAGATATTTGATGACGCATCGTCTTTATGGTCATCAGTCTCCATGTGTATAGCGTTTTGTTAGATCAATGGTAGATGTTTAAAGAGGCAGAGAGGACAGCATGCCATGATGATGTCCTCATGTTAAAGGGATGCTTCATACAGAAATTAAAATTCTGTCATTTCTGTCATCGATATTGTTCCAAACCCATATGACTTTTTTTTTTTTTAACACAAAAGGAGATGTTAGACAGAATGTTAGGGGCTAGTAGGGAACATTAAAGTGAAAAATGACTGAGACTGTCAGTCCATAACATCTCCTTTTGTGTTCTGTAGAAGAAAGAAAATCATATGGGGTTTGGAACAACATAAGGGTGAGTAAATGATTTTTAATTCTTTGGTGAATTATCCCTTTAAGAACAAAGCAGGATTGTGCATGGAATTGCAAATGCTTTTAAATTCCAACATGACATTTTAACTTCATGAGCTAGTTCTTAAATTCTGAATTTCTAGCACAGACATAGAATAGTCTCCTTTCCAATACAAAATCACTGGGTTTTTTAAGTGCCAGGAAACTTATTTTCCGTATTTGCTCTTGCTGGCTTGCAGACATGGTGTTTTGAAAAGGTTGACATATTGTGTTTCCTGATTACAGTCAAAGCTGCTTTGCAGCAGCGAGAGCATAAGCTTAGCGGTTCGTTTTTCACTGCTAAGCGTGCCGGAAGTGCTGGGAATCTGCAGAGGCAGAAAGGAACTGTTACCGGGAATTAATAGATCCAGATCCCCTATTCATCATCTGTGGCCTCCAGCGGTTTATGATGAGGATGCGGGGCTTTTTTGCCAGTACCGGTGTAGATCAGACCAAGTTCAGTCAGGTGACGGGAGGGGAAGAGGAAAAAGGCTGTAATTTCACATATGTGGACATGCACATACTCTCTGCCACGTATGAGCTGTCCACTCTCCGCAAGTCTCTCCAACGCACTTCAGTGTTCACTGGTGTTTTTTTAGGGGTCATATCATTTTGTGACAAATGTTTTATACATTTTTTGTGTCACAATACAATTAATACAAGCACGTACAGGAAGAAAAAGAACAGAAAAAAATTATATTCAAATAATAATACCCAGAGCAAACATATTTACACACAATTCCTATGAAGGATGGGGCAGTTAAACCGATATTAGACCTGACAGCAAACACAAAACCTGTGTCACTGTGGAGTGATTAATTCATAGAGTCAGAGATAGGGTGGAAAACAGTAGTGAAAAACGAATTAATGGCTGTTTTGGTATTTTATTTTTTTTTAAAAAGTGTTTTAAAAAAAAAAAAGGTATGATATGACCCCTTTAATTCAGTTCAATATTTCTTTAGACAAGGTTTCTGCTCTTATATACATACAGAAGTGGAAGAGAGACAAAGACAGAGAGGTGCCAATAGGAGAAAGTGCACAAACAGAAACTATAAAATCACGACAGAAAACAGGAGTTCATTGGAGACAATACTTCATTATGCAGCAGTCGGATGTATAAACATCTGGAGGGCAGATGTGATTGTTAGCCACATCTGGAATAATGTCCCTGTTCTACCTCCATCAGCACACAGGTGCATTCTCCCCAAAACACCACTTTCCTAAATACTCCTGTGAAGTTTTGGGGAGGCTATTATGAAACTGAAGCTTGCAAAGCTATACTCATAATTTACAGTAGTTAAACTACAGTCAAGCTAACCTTTTAAAAAATGTATTATCTACACTGCAAGCTTCTAACAAAAAGAAGCTAATTACATTGAAGCTATATATTAGTCAACATCTTTTAAAAGATATAACTTTCTAATGATATAATATATTATTTAATCAGAGGTGTATTTTATGTGAATTAACTTTGTGAAAAAAAGCCTCATTCACATATATTCTCAATACAGAGTACAACGGCTTGGTATTTATTTGTGCATTAAGTTACAGATATGAAATTAACAGTGTGTTTCAAATCAAATCAAATCAAATCACTTTATTGTCACACAGCCATATACACAAGTGCAATGGTGTGTGAAATTCTTGGGTGCAGTTCCGATCAACATAGCAGTCGTGACAGTGATGAGACATATACAATTACATTTCTGTGTAATGTACTGTGCTTAAAAAACAGTGTATAATATGTTTGTGCATTTTGTTATTAGCACTTGTGAGAACCTTTGATGCTGTTAACTGCATTAATATAATACAGTGGACTGGATCAAACAGTTGTTGTGTTCTCTGCTCCCTTCTCCCCTCCACTCAGCTACTGACCTTGCCCACTTTTCCTGCCATTTTTTAAAACTGTGGTAAGAACTCAACTGTGCTAAAACAAGGGGTTTCATGACACTTTAAAAGGACTTTGCCAGAAGTTACTCTTTTATTTTTTAAAGCAAAAATATTGAATATGTTTCTGCTGTGTATCCTTATATTTTGATTCAGTTATATAAAATAGGGTGTTTTCTAGTTTTATTAGTGTATATTCAGTTTTGATTTGATTTGATTTGATATAAACCAATTTGTTTAATATTACCCTAATTTAATATTATAACTAAATATAACTATCCGTTGATATTATTTATGTGTAGCTAACCACTTTTTTTTTTAAAGAGTAGCTCTACTATAGTTTTAACTACTTTAAGTTATGGGTAGCTTTTAGTGTCCCTACTTTAAGTCAGTTACTACCTAAAACTGATCCAGTGAATCAACAAGACCAAAGCGGCAGAGAAAAACATTGCTTGGCTTTTGTTTCGGTTTAAATGTTTGCGTCAGCCAAACGCGTGACACGAGTCAGGGTGATGTGAACCACTGTCAGAACCTTGTGAACTGGAATGTCAGCGTCTGCAGAGGTGAGGAAACAGAGATGTAAAGTGACATGAACTTTTCAACACATTTCAACAGCTCTCAGAACTAGCACCTGTCAGAGCGCTGGGTATTTTATGCCCCTTTTTTGTTTTCCTTTGAATGAACTGTAATTAACTATTTGAGCACTTGAAAGGATCTGCACTTAGTGTGAAAATTATACAATTACTTTTTTCCATAGATAATTTTCCGGCACAATCTGTTGAGGTTTTAGGCAACCCAACTCGTATTAATGTGCCCATTGCACAAGGAGACAAACATCAAGTATTTGTATTACTAAGGTTTTGTGGATTTTCATCCCATATTGATTCTATGTGAATTGCTATGGTTACCTTCCAAATTTTGGCCAATGGAAATACACACTCCAAGTTTAGATACACATTAGTCCATTTTCGTTTGAAAACTCAGTTTTCAGTTCCTTTGTTTTTATGCAGTACTAAAAGCATTTTCGAAAAGGCCAGAGAGGTGTAAATGCAGCTAAATCAATGCATTTTCAAACCAACACATATTAATGTGGCCGTGGTTTGTCTACCTTTTAATCTAGTTTTTTGGTTACCGAAATGTTGTTTGAAAATGTAAGATTTAAAACACTTAAGTATATGAAGTTTTCCTCCTTTAGTGGTATTCAAGATTTCATTTGGGAGATCAAAGCTCTACTCATTCACACCCCAATGTTACACCCCATCACACATAATTTAATGCTTTTCTTAATTATAGTACCGTTTATTACGACAAAAGTGTTCTGAATCTGTAAGTTGCAAGTTGGACTTACACACCTGTTTGTTGTTCTGTATAACGCAATAAAAAGTGTTGTGTTGTCTATTTATTGTCATTGTATATTTTCGCGGTGCCAAGTCTTTCATCCCAGTTAACTCAGACTGCAAGCTCACAACATAATTTTCACTGCTTTGGCGCTGTAGTATTCCGTCCTCATTGTCGAAAGAAGGCAGACATTCCAGAACTGTTAAAAGAATCCAATGTAATGAAAATCATTCAGTTGTTCTAGTATTTTGTACATCAGCCCCACACCTCTGCTGGTTTTCTTAATAGCTGGTCATCTCATCTCGTCCTGTCAGATGGCACTGCTGACATTTGGATCTTCAAAGGTCATTTAACACCACGGTTCCATATTGTTTCCCACTCAATTACCCCTAGCACATTTTCAAGAAAATCTTTTTTTTTTTTTTTTTTGCACTGGAATGCATTGATTTGGATCGCTGTGGGTTTTTTTTTTCCTCTGTCAGAATCTTTCTTATAGGACTATTTGTCAAAAATAACAAAGCATTCACAGGCAAAAAAAAAAGCCTAAAATATTGTAAATCAGAGTCCCCTGGGGCATTTTAAATAAGTAGTACTGTTTTCTTCTGCTTTTTGCTTGTTGGGAGCACTTAATGAATTGCTTTTATTTTTAGAACACCCATAAAAACAATTTTTTTTATTATTATTATTATTATTATTATTATTTTGTATGCCTGTTTAATTGAGACTTTAATTTAATACAGTGATTCTCAACTGGTTTTGCTTCAGGTCCCATATTTTACATAGGACATCGAGGGGTGACCCAAACAGAGTACCACATTGTTTATCAGACAAAAGTAAACAAAAATGTCCTTAAAATCAAGCATTGACATTTATAAAAAAATAAATAAAAAAAGAATATATATATTATAATGGAAAACTTATTAAGCTTGTCTTTATAGTTAGAGTTTTTGTTTTCTAAATGTCTCTCTAAATGTGCTAAATTACTATTTAATGTAGTCTGGGTCATATTTAGTATTGTTCATGATGATATCTGTCTAATTTGGCTAGTTGACAGATATTTCCACAAAATTTGCATCAAAGTACAATAGTATTTGATTTATAGCACAACCTTTGATGTCAATAACAGAAGATATGATATGTGTTTTAACCTCCTTTCGAAAAGTTTATAAGCCTATTTATTTTTCTTTCCTATTTTTAGTTGCATTTAATTATTTGCATTTAGTATTGTTTTTTCCCTGCCGTCCACGACCCTATCAGAAGAGGCCAACAACCCATTTAGGGTCATGACCCGCCAGTTGAGAACCACTGATTTATTACATCATGACTGCTCAAGTTGCATTCAAAGTTTTCTTTTGACGCCAGAATGAATTTGAGTCTTTTTTAACCTCCCGAGGCAGCATTTTGAGCATTAGTTGTTTTATTTAAACCGTGAAATATTACACACTCTTCTTGCACAAACAGTTAAAACACATCAGAGTAACTGAAGAAAGTAGAGCAGACCTCAAAGCTATCCCAACTCAGTTCACAAATCATTTTTAAAAGAGAGACTCCTGTCAAGTGAGTCCATCAAGCTAAATCTTTCTGAATGATGGCTTGACATGAGAGGCAATCAAACCATCTGAGAGGAAATTGCATCAGTGATGGCATCTTACTTGTTTGGAGGGGAAAAAGTGGCATGGCAGGGGAATGAAAATGATCAATCTTATTTCAATTTAAACCCAGAAAAGTTTAAACCAGAACACTGCTACCCACTCTCAGCTCCAGTGGCATAATCGTTCTTCCACGGCCATCTTTGGTCCTGCCCTGGATCTCCGCTAATTGCCGTATTTTCTCCTCTTGTAACTCTTGAGATGAACGAGATGTGGAGTGAAAAAGGGGTCCATTTTTGATGGAAGATCTTAAAAGGTGATGAAAGTGGAAAGTAACATTATTGCCACAGGGGGAAAAGTCTTGGCACATCTTTCCTTTTCTTTTTCCATCTTGATGGTTTGAATTTTATATGACAACTAAAGGTCTGGGGGTTTAATGATTCTTGAGGTTGCTGTATTAATATTCTGGGCGATCGCGCTACCCCTAGGTTGTTTTAAAATGGCTGGGTGCCGCATTCCATGGCAGACCAGTTTCTCCCATTGATCTAGCAGAAAATAATGATTTTTCATGATTACAGACAGCCTGCAATTGAGAGTCAGGTCTCAAAAGGAAAATAAAAATGCATTATTTTGCATTCAGAATACACAGGCCTTTTTTTCTCTCAAAGATTTTAAGTATAATCACAACTCTTTGATTGCTTATGGAAAATGCATTATTTGCTGTATTATAATTACTCTTCTTTTTGAAGCACTTGGGTGAAATTAAACGCTTTATCTATTATAGATGACCAGAGGATGGTGCATAAAGTGGCTCCACTGAAACCTCTTCTGTAAAGTGAATCTTTACATTTGCGCTGCCAAGACCCCAAACTGCATGCTTTTTTCTGTGTATTTTTTATTTATTTTTTTTTTTTCTGGGTTAGTGGTATTACATAGATCACTCTTAAATAAAACATAAATTTAGAGGCAGTTCATGGGTTTTCTTCAAACTCTGGACTGAAGTTTTATGAAAATTGGGAATAAACCATTCAGTGTGTTTTATTTCCTGATAAACCTTTTCTCATTGATCTGTTTCAGAACACTTTGGTCCTTCTGGAATTAACTGCCATTCTGTTTTGTAATCTTTCGCTCATACTTCTTCTCCGTTAATTTGTTTGACTCTGTCACCCATTTACAATAGCATTAATTCTAAAAGACATTAGAAATGGAGCTATTTGCATCAAGAAGAGAGCCATTAAAATTGTGCTGAGCAGATGATTCAGCTGTTCTTTGTTAGGTAAGAAGACATTCAAAATGTCCTAAAATACATTCAGATATTTCATTTGATATCTCAAGAGGAGTCAGATGTTAGCTTAGTTTGCTATATAAAATAGCTTAATATATGAAAAGATAAAATTGCTCTTGACCTATGATTAAAGATATAAATGACTTCAAAGGACATGCTTCAGTGTTAATAAGGGATGTGAATTGTTAGGAATTTAATGATTCTGGTAATGTTCCAATTCCACTTAACAATTCCAGTTCCTTAATGATTCTAATCATGATTATTTTAGTTCTTTTGAAGAATATTTGATCTGTGTACTTAAATATGCTTAACAAAAGCAATACTTTTTGGTAACATATTTTAATGTTTTTTTCTTCATGAAAGTACCAATTAATATGACAAAACTGAATGAATCAATTCTGAATGTGTATCAACTACACATACAGTAGTTATATGAACAACCAGTCAGTAATAACACAGTGACAATTCATTTGGAGTAAGACATGACTAATGTAATGACTTACAGTATTTTTGTGAATAAGTCAACAAGATTCATTGAACTGATTCAAACTGAAAACTCTTGATTATTGAGTCTATTTATTTAGAAAAATAACTAGTTCATAAGAGTCACTTTCCCTAATCCAATGTTTCTAATTCAAAATTATTCATAAGTAGAATGTAAAACTGCTGTTCTTTATATACCCCTGCACACAATATCTCTCTTAATATAGCTCACAACTCAAATAATGATTAATGTGGTCCAGATAACAGGAGCAAGCCTATGTTAACCTTGAGAATTAGAGGGTAAGCCCTTGAAATCTGCCCCATTTCACTGCACTTTGAAGATACCCTGTCAGGCTACTCGACCTTCACCCATGATATTTAGTCATAGAAGACATCTAAGGCTTATCAAACGCCTGAAGTAAACATATTGCACCTGGGTTGCACTTCTCTAACTATTAATGTGCCATATATGGTGCTTCTGTATATAGCGCACACTATTGGATGAAAGTCGTGGTACTGTAGTATAAGTGGACTGGAATGTGCTGCATGCCACATCTGGGATCAAGAACAAGAGTTTGTCACAGATGCTATCTGTTTAATCCTTCACAGCACGACTGCCTTTTATTGATTGGCTAGTGTGAATGTCCAGTGCCACAGTTCAATTTGAACCATATTGGATGATGTAAAATTGCTGATGGGTTGCAGATGATCCCATTGATTTTAATAGCGACTCACTCTCAACTGATTTTGCCATGCGATTCTTATATTAAACACCATTGATGTGTTTTTAAAAAAATTATGCCAAAAATGTTTAAACCCTTTAGCTATTTACTAGATGTTTACTGCTGAAGTTTCAAATTAAAATTTTGTTTAAAAGTTACTTGAAATGTGAGCATTCAGTGGCTCTGTTTAGATCTGGTATTAAGTTACATGATCATAAGTGAACAGCGCAGAATACAGGCGTAAACGAATACGCATCAGTGTACAGTAGCAATAGCATTAGTGTTGACCACCTCCAAAGAGCCTTAAATCACCAAAGTGCTTTAAATGAGCATGTTTACAAGCCGGTCATGTAAACAGGTCGTAAATGGTTTAGGCATTAGCCAATCGACACACTTTTAGATTTTTTCCCATTACCACGATTTCATGTTGCATGTCAAAAACCTTTACCAGCATTTTTAAAGGCTTATCGAATGTGTGCAAGTGTTGTGTGCATGTATCTTTGCTTTTTGATGTCAAAAACATACAATAATCTGATTATTTCAAATGTAATGTAATCCTGGTTTTCTTGTGTTGTCAGTGTTTTTTTTTTTTTTTGTTTTTTTTTTAATAAGCTGATTTTTTGGTTGTTACTAGCATATTGGTCTACATGTAAACATGTTCAATGATCAGGTCATAATGCATTTCCAAGATGTCTATTACCAAATTGCATCAAATTGTACTCTAGCGAGCCAACCAAAAGAAGGGCTTTAAAGTCAACATGAATAATAATGCTAATATAATTTGAACTTATTTACTTTATTAATACATGTTTATGGTTTTGTACATTATTCATCAGTGCACTGTTTTTCATAGAAAAAAATAAATAAAATCCTACATGAAGATTCCAACTTTGTTTTCAATGAATATCCTGTTTCACACGGAAATACGTCAGATCACGGAACAAAAATCGGTTGTGAAATGCCTTTCTGTTGACTTTAAACTCTGCTTTACAAACATATATATATATATATACACACACACATGCGCAAGACTTCACAGAACATTTTCAGTATGCCTGATCAACATGCAGTGACTAAGTGATGTAAAGTGATGTATGTTGTCGTAAAATCAGAGACCCTCACGTTAACAAAATCCATCACCATTGGTCACACGAGACACATTTGAGATGCATGTTAATACTGGATGTAAATGGCAATCTGTCTCAGCTGAAAACTTGTGATCAGCTCACCCAAGACGAATGTTAAACATGGCCAATAATTAACTGGAATGTTGTTTATAACAGTTTGAATAGGAAAAAAGGGATACAGTTATGTTTAAAAAATAACACATTATTTAAATCTGTAGCTGTCTAGTCTAACTGCAGAACCATGAAGCAAAGCGGAATAAGCACGTATGAGTCTCTAAAAAGGAATCCTTTTCACAGATTTTTAAGTTTTCCCGTCAGTGGACCTCCTCACTTCAAAGTATGTTATCAGCAGAGGCCCAGCCCGGATTACAGGCTGACTTGATTAGGTGTGAAATGGCTCTTCGGCCTCTGAGAGCCCGGCCCTTTGAAGTGTCAGTGTATTTTCTGGACACTATTGTGTGTTTGGATCAATCTGCACTCTTACAGTGAAAGACAATGGCACGAGTATGCCAGTTTTACGATGCCTGGAAGTGCAGCTTGGATGCCAGAAGTTGTTTTTATTCCATGGTTCACTAGATGGAGTATCACGACCCTTCAGAAGTTTAAAAGTTGTTTGTAGACATATTAATTTTATGCTCCATGTCATGTTTGTAATGGAGTGGCCAAATGGGGACAGTGGAAATTGTGGGGTGGCGCACCAAAAAGGCTGTAGCATGGCTGAATCTTAGGGTAACTTTGTAGGGTAACTTTTTAAACTTACATTTATAGCTGCATATTGGTTGATAAGAGGATTTGACACTTGCCTGCCATCTCTCATTAAATCATTGCCTGGCAAGTAAAAGTGATTATTGCCAGAAATGTCAACGGTAGTGGTGAAGACTAGGATCAATATGTTAAAGATAAATGTTGAAGATTTGGCAAAAGAATGTTGATGAGGGAAATTGATGTAGGTGAGGGGGCATTTTGTCATTTTGTTCTTTCAAACCTGTATGACTTCCTTTTTTTCTTCTGTGGAACACAAAAGGAGATTAGGCAGATGTCAGTCACCAATTACTTTAATTTTATGGAAAAAGATGAAATGAATGTGAATGGTGAGGTGGGAGAAAGTCAAATGGGTTTAGAAAAACAATGTGAGGGTGAATAGATGATGACAGAATTTTATTTTTTGACTGAATTATTCCTTTAAAAAGGTCAAATGGGAGATGAAAAATAGGAAAAATCTCTCAGAAGGACATTTACCCAAAGACTTTGCAGTGAAAAAATAAATCATAAATTTGACACTCAAATTGCTGTGTCATGTATTGCTGCAGAGTAAGTTTTTGCATTGGCTGTTTCAACATGATAATTTTGTCTGTTCCAAAAGACTGCATTATAGGTCTCAACCTGACTTCTAGCAAAAGACAACTGAAAGCTTCATCTGACTCTTTCATCATTATGCGCAGCATCGATTCATTGGAAAAACATGATGCCTTGTGTGAACTTTCTCAATCATTTGGCTACAACTCCGACCTGATGAACCACAGTGACGCACTTAGCACACTGCATATGCCAGCAGATTGATACTGTAATAGCCTTGCCAGCCAATCAGAAGCGAGCATTGAGTCTTAAGTAAAGCTTGGCCTGGATCAGGTTAAAGGTATTTGTTAGGAAGTTTATAGGCACTGACAGGATAACACGGCTGTGATTTGTCAAAGGTAAGATGCGTGGTCCTTCACAGGTGGCATAGATCAGTTAAGAGCTTGTTCATCCCATGTGCTTAAACTTCATGACATGGCAGGTAATCAAACAGCTTAACTGACAGAGCGAGAATTAGGGTCACCAATCAACCTGTGGCACTGATTGGGTGCATGCTACTTGTTATAAACAATACTGGTGCACCCATTATTGTTTATGGTTAATCTGTATGTTTTCCCATGCGCCAAGCTTTTTCCAGAGCATCAGGTGGCATTTTGTATTACTATGTTTTACAATCTTTATCTTATCTTTATGCAGCATACACAAACAGTTTCAAAAAGGAATACACTGCAAAAACAAAAAAACAAAAACAAACAAAACAAACAAAACTCCACAAATACAATAAAAGAAGTCCATACTAATTCTGGGGTATAATCCAGGCCTTCTGTAGCCATATGATAACTTAATGTGAGGAACAGAACGAAATCTAATGAATTGAATAAAGATTATAAAGAATAAAAGTTATTTGTTGATAGTCTGCCCCTCAGTGAAGCTCTAAAATCTCATTCGTGTCCACAATCAGATGAAAAATTAGCGCAGGTGTAACGTGTTGCGCCAGGTTTACCGTCTCACACAATTGGTCCTCGCGTGTCATGTGACAGATTGTGATGCAGCAGTTTCAGATATGCAGAATGAAGAATGAGACTACCGAGAGCTGATGTAGAGGGGAAGATATGCAGTTAATACGACTTAAATTTTGATCTGTTACTCACACAAAGCTATTGAATGGCTTCAGGTGGCAACGAATATAGCACAAAAGTCATATTTGTGGTACTTTAATGGTGCTTATTTTTTTCTTCCTTTTTGGTGCTTGACAGTCATTGTCACCATTCATTACTATTGTATGGAAAAGATCTGCGTGAAGATTAAAAAAAAAAAAAACGTTAAAAAAAAAAAACGTTTTGTGCACCACGGAGGAATTCCTTTGACCCCAACACTAAGCATTTTCATTCATTATTTCCTTGTAAATTCACAAGCAGTTAAACACAGTTCAATTTAATAGAAAATGCTACACTACACAACATGATTACAAGATCATTAGTCTTGATTAAACACTCAAAGTATCAATAAGAACATCTTAAGGTTTAAATTCCACCCCTTCAGTTAGTTGAATTATGTCTTTTGTGGTGAATACATCAGGTGAGTACATCAGGTATGTCTTCTAGACTATACAAATACAGTATATTTAGACTATCTAGATTAGGGGTATGAGTGGGAGCCAGACTACATATATGGCCTGATATAGAAGGAGTGGTTCTTTGGTATAGCGTTATACCATGTGATCTGTCTGAAAAATGATGGTGTGACTGGTTTTTCATTGTTGATGTTTTCTGTGCAATTTTGAGAGCTGGTGCTGGTAAGAGACATAGGAGGAAAGGGCCATGACTAAAAGTGTGCCCTGCACTCTCTCTAACATCATCACAAATTATTTTGTGTCAGACAGTTGCAAGCCTTTTATAGAGAAGTGTCTCAAAGAAGCTGTGGATTTTTGTTAGTTAAGCTGTTTTGATTTCATGGCAGAGTCTAATTATGGCTGGAGTGGGCAATTCTGACTGTGTATGAATTCAGAAAGTAGTATATTCACTGAGAGAATAAACCAGATGGTCACAATGGATAATCATATTCAAGGTGCGTTGTGGTGACAACATACGGTGGCCCAAAAAAGTATTTGGACACTTAAGCTGCATTAAAAAAAAAAAAGAAGAAGAAGAAGAAGAAGAAGAAGAAATTTCATTGCATAGATAAAAAACCAAGTGGCATCTGCAAACAAATGATGCTCATCAGGCTTTTCTCAGAACTAGAGGAAGATATTAGATGAGCGTTCGACGGGAAGAAAACGCTGGATTTTCGTGAGGTTCGTGAATTACATCTGTTTATACGAGATATCTGCATATTTGCAGACGGTATATAATAGAAGTTTTATTTATATTTGCCTTTTATTGTTAAAAAAGTGACAGGGAACTGTTGAGGAGAGACCGTTAAAATATGTGCTTTAGAGGAAGATAAATGAGCACTCCACGGGATGCTGAAGTTGTGTAAGGTTGGGTTATTACATCTGTTTAAACGAGATATGTGCATATTTGCATACGGTATATGATATTAGTTTTATTGATATTTGCCTTTTTATCATTAGATAAGACAGTTTAAAGTAACAGGGAACTATTGAGGAGAGAGAGAGGGAGAATGAAACAGGCAAGCACTTTAACATTATGAGCTCAAACACGTCTGCCGCTGCTCTGATATGTGGATCGTTTTAATGAGGCTGTTGCACACCGGTCTATTATTGTAGTAACACGATGGCACGTAACAACAAAACGAACCGTGACTGGTCGTTTACATGACTCAGTCACTTCACACGCAAGCAGTCGATTCTCTGTGCCCTCAAGAAACAAATCGGCCAAAGGGGAATGCGATAATTAAAAAAGTCAGAATATCGGCCGATTTATCAGCCTCGGCGATATATCGGTCGACCAATACTCAGTACAACTTGGTGGTCAAAAGTTATGAAACCAATCATCAAAAGAACTGTACAGCTCAAGTATACAACATTAATACTTCTTTACTATGTTTTTAAGCAAAATCTATTCTATTTACTTGTAAGAACTGCCGAATGTTCATGCGTGAGTATTCTGTAAACTGGTTTGGCATCAGATGGCTGTAGAGTAAAATGTTGACATGAACATTTGCTCTCGCCACACCCCATTTAGGCCTTAGTACCTTTGATTTAGTTTATTTGTTATGTTTGTTACATCTGTCATGTCTGTTTTGTACAGGAATATGTGTGACTGTATGTATGTACGTGTGTGTGTGTGTGTGTGTATGTTTGTAAACAATAAAAAGTGTGTGAGAGAGTATGGAAAAGAGGCTAAATGTAAGTGAAGTGTTTATAAGAAAAAATCTAATTCATAGATGTACAGAAAAACCTACATAATATCATGTGTTAAGCCACAATTGATTCCCGGGTCAAAATGGACCTACAAACACAAAAGATGTAACTTTTTTTTAAATGGTTATAACTCAAAAATGTTATTAAAATATCTTAAAAAAAAAAAAAATACAAAATATTATGTGTATTTTGATAGTCTTGACAAAGTCACAAATTTTGTTTTTTGTACTAAATACTATGTTGTATCTCACGGGTCATAAATGACCCAAACGCAATAAAAGGGTTGAAATAAATGCCACATAGTTTGATATTTTCTTATCATATGCAATGACATTCATACATTAAATTTGGCTTAAGTGACCCAATACATTTTCTATTTCTATTTATTTATAATTTAAAACCTAACAAACTTCTTTTTGTGAAATGTTTTGCTCAAAAGTTCTGCTATCTTTCTTTAAAATAAATGGCACTGGTTTGATATTTTATTGTTTATCTACTGCTCTGACATTCATTCATTTTTACGTGTGCTGTAAGTGTCACAATACATTTTTGAGCCACTGTAGGAAAGGAAAACAGTAAATTGTAAATAAAAATTACAGTGCAGATATTGATAGGTTATTCAAGTCTTGTGGGCTCTGATCAACTCTGCCACTGAATGTATATGTCACTGTTTTTGTTTGTTCCGGGTCGCTCTCGGAGACAATATTGCCAAACCAGAAAGAGGACGCATCTGTGGCGCTTAGGGCATGCTCAATCACTGCCTCCCTTTGGTCTCTACAGATACACTTCTGACCCTCTGCCAGGACAACCAGTGCTGTAAACGCCACGAGTTTATACCTCAGTTGATTGACAAGCCTCAGGGATACCATTGTCAAATCGCCCACCCATTTGCCCTGTGTGTAGTCCGATTCTGTTTTCTGTCAGCGAGACAGGAGGAGGCCACGTTTTTTTGGCAACGTACGTCTTCTCTTGTTCCAGACCAGCAGATTGTTACCAAAAGTCTGTTGTGCCACTGCTGGCTGCACTGGGTCTCAATGGGGAATATGAGTGAACAACATGATTTGATTTCAGTTATTTTTACAGCAGTCTTGTTTTCTCTGCTCTCAGCAATATGAAACCAAACCTGCCGCTACCCACCGATTCTCCAGTGAAAAACAGCCCACACTTCTGCAGCTTTTATAGCCCACAAATGCTCCACTACAAGCTCAGAGAGGTTGTTTACCTAAAGGAGTGTGGCATTCTTATTTTTTGCAACACATTAGGGATAGGCAATGCCACTTATTTTTTTTAATCCTTGTGCTATCAAGGCTAATATCCATAATATTGATTCCAATACAATACCTCTATTAAATGAAAAGTTTAAGTGAGATTTCTAATGATTGAATTGATCATTATATCTATTTATAGGGATTATTCACCCAAAAATGAAAATTCTGTAATCATTTACTCAGCCTGTATAACTTTCTTCAGTGGAAGTCACCATTCACTTTAATTGCAACAGTTTTCCATACAATGAAAGTGAATGGTGACTGAGGTGAACATTCTGCCTAATGTCTCCACGTGTGTTTTTGGGTAAACTATCCCTTTTGAAAGGCCTAAATGTCTTATCAGACTCTGTTTTTTTTTTGTTTTTTTTTTTTTTTTCATGTTTTCCGTGTTCAAACAACAATAACAGAGCATGATTAATCATTAAATAACTTCTATGGTTTGCCTGTGTCTTTGTGCTTTCAGCATGTTCATAATTCTCATTTCTAAATTCTTATCTTACACAACTATTTGCTGACAAACTTCCTAGTTTCATTTTTAAGCTTATGAGATGCATAATTTATTAGACCAAATAATTGTTAGTATGAAAAAAACACTTAGGATCAATATGAATGTGTATGTGAGGATCGTTCCTCTCTATATAACATCAGTATGGAAAATATCTATATTTCAGGATCGTTTCTGTGTTAAATAGATGCTAAAGTGTAGGCATTTTTAATGGCAATATTTACCAACAGCTTTAATTAAAAGACTATTGATGTGTTTTTGAAATTAAATTTACTGATTTCCTGACTAACCACTCGGCGGCGGCATGATGATTCCAATTGCCCCTGGACTGTTTACTGATTTTGGGCTTTGTAAGAAACTACCAATACGAACATACCAGGTGGAGATCAACAACCATTTTACATGTTTGTTGGAGTAAAAATAAGTTAAAGCTCAACTTATGCAGTTGTCGGTTGTTATAACAGTTCATAACAACAAATAGTTAATGATATCAAAGTAACTAACCTCAGGCCATCGCTTTATGTCATCTACCCAGTCCTTAGATTTTGACATGTGAGGCATGGTCAAAAAATGGTCATCGACTCTCTAAAGTATCAGCATTATGGAGACGCATGCTTTTTTTTTTTTTGAGAGAGCTTTTACAAATTTAATACGCTAAACATCACATCACACTAAAAAATATGCTGATTCGTGAAAACTTTGGAGAATGGAAAGCGAAAACAGGCATTCGTTATGAATCATGGAACATTTCTACGTTCAGAAAAAGGTTGATAAGTCCAGTGTCACTTTTTTCTATCATTCTGTGGACATTTATCATCCAATTTTTCATACAAAGTGTTTTTATGCATTCCATTTTGAGGGCTAAATTATACAGGGCCCAAAATCTGCATTTCCATTTCAGTGGTTGTAGCAAACACTGCTTGTCATTGGCTTTGATTGTTCGATCAAATATTATGCTAGGGCTTTTGGTCAAAACAGATTTTATTTGTGTTGATGTCAGCTACACTTTTTACATGACAGATCAATTGTGTTAAAAATGCATTTTTTTATTAAATTTTTTTAGAGAGATCCAGACTAAGGGACATTGGTGCTAGTTGTCTCTTTTGTATGTTGGTTTCAAAAACCTAGTTCAAAACTTTTTTACATTGGGTTATTTTTTGTGAATTCTGTCATCCAAACAAAAGTTTCAGGATCATTTTATTTTTGCAATAGCTGTTGGGTAAACAGGTGACCGCAATAAAACCATACTGGCATACATTTAACCGAAAGGACAATTTCTAAAATTCAACATTGTGAAAAATTACCCCATATAATGTGACAACATGCCCCACTATTGGGTCACTGTGTGTTCAATGAACTGTACCTTTTTTCCTGGTCAATAATGGTGGAAATGTTTAAAAGCTTTTTTTTTTCTAGCCAAGACTTTAAGGAATGTGCCTGTACAGAAATTGGATAAAAAAAATAAAAAGAACCCTGCAATAAATAATATTCGCTGAGGTAAAATGTGTGACAACTAGCCCCGGTATCCAAAACGTGTCTGGGCTTTGGTTATCCTCTGAACAATTGAATTAGTACCTCCAACCAACAAAGCAAAACAATGAAAAATGAGGTAGATTACAAAAAATATCTCTTGAGAAATTACAGAGGTCAATTCCAGCACTATGAAAGATATTTTATAACTGTGTTAAAGCAATAAAACCTCACAACATCACTGTATATTTTTCTTTTAGAATTAAACCCAGCCACCGGCTTCAAATCTCTGAAATAATTTCGTAATCAAATTCGCTCAAGGGAGCCAAAACATTCCATCATGTTTGAATATTCAACATAATTCTCATCTTCCTTTTAATATTTCACACACCCCCTCTCTTACATTTCACTGAAAATGAAATACTTAAGCTAATATGAGGGAGGTTCAGCCTTTGAGAACAATTATTAATTTTTACCAGTTCGCTAGAGGTGTTTCAAAACTCCCCCAGGGCCTCTCTGTGTGTGCTGTCTGCCTTAGTGCTGGAAATCAAAATGTAGATAATTAAGAGATAACAAGGAGATTCTTAAGGTTTGCTTTTTTTTTCTGAAAAAATGACTCAAGTAAACAAAGAGCTGTCTTAAGGAGGGAAAAATTTTCAACTTATTGCACAAACACTTCCAAAGCCTAGTTAGCTGCCTACGTAGGTAGCATTCAATACGTCATAGTTGACGTAACATTGTCATGACAACAAAGTTGTAAAATTGGCAACAATTTTACACAGCCTACCCCATACCATTTATGTCTTGTGGCTATACTTTTGAAATAGTGAGCATTTAAATGTTTTGGATTGGCCGCATTCACTTCCAAGGAACCCAGATTTTTGCTTTTTTTAAAGAAAAGAAGGTGCAAGTCAAAACTAATTTTTGTTATAATCAATATTATGCCACAAATGCTGTTGATTGAGCTTAACTTGTATTTAATCCGGAATATTCCTTTAACTCTCATACACAGCTGATAATATTTGCTTATCCGCTGCAGTATGTCAAATGTTGACACACTCCTGCCAGGAGACGCTGTAAAAAAAACAAAAATAAACAGTGAGATGTAACAAAACGTCCAAACATGTTTGTCTAGGGTGTAGACCAACAATTAATGGAATGGAAAACAATAACGTGTCCTTTGTGAACAGCCCCTTAGAAAGTTGCTAGGCAGTAGACAGTGAGGCTGCTCACTAGGTCTTGGAACAAAGTCTCTAAGTCTTATTTGGTAGTTGTGAAATGTAAGAACATCTCATCGCATGTGGAACAAGGTCATCCGTCTGTGTTAGTCTGCTAGACAAAGTGCACGACCGCTCACGGCACGATGCTGTGATCTAGAGCTGAACCTCATCTGTGTCGAAGGACTTACGCCTGCTATTGTGTGCTCTGCAGGCATTGAAGATTCATTGTAACTGGAGAAATTGCTTTTGGGACACACAGGCTGGAGTGGGGCTCAACAGAAATAGATGCATGGAGGGACACAATTGCAAGAGCATAACACAGTGTTTTTTCCCCCCTGTTTATTATGACATCATTATGACATTGATTTACATTAATTTAATAGTATTTATTAGTATAGTTAAGACCTTGTTTACAGATATTAACATCCATCTCGGGTAGACAGTGCTTTATAAATGTATAAACAGGGTCGCTTTGTCACTTTTGCAAACTGTTTTGTGACATAAAGCGCAGAATACCAGTTTGAATGAAGTACAGTGTGATCCAACCCACTTTCAGAAGTGGTCAGCATCTGAAGTTTAGTTAATACAGGAGCTTGACAAAAATAACAGCTCGAAACATCATGGTAAGATTTAGGCCATGTGCACACTAATACATTTTTGATTGAAAGCACATTGATTTTACTACATTTACATTTGTTGTTTTACACCACTGAAAAGACGTTTTCCTCCACCCAAAATGAAGACTTTCAAAAACACTCTCTAGTACTGCATACAATTTTTTTAATAGCGTGGACATGGCTTAAAGTTGTACTTTTTTCCATGAAAGATTTTAAAAACACTCTTCAATACCGCATACTTTAGATAACGAAATTCGAAAAACAAATATGTGTGGACGTGGCCTAAACTTTCAAACGTATTAGTGTGAATCTGGCCTAAAGTTTTACTTTTTTTCCAAGAAAGACCTTTAATAACATGCTAGTACCACATGCTTTGGAAAATGAAGTTTGGAAAACCGAGTTTTCAACCAAAAATGTGTTAGCATGGACATGGCCTAAAATGTCAAACTTATTAGTGTGGATGTGGCCTGAAATTTTACTTCTCTTCTTTTTTTTTTTTTTTTTCAAGAAAGACTTTCCAAAGCGCTCTATAGTACAGCATAATTTGGAAAACAAAGTTCGGAAAGCAGAGTTTTCAATGAAAATATGTTAGAGAGGGCGTGGCATAAAATTTCTAAAGTATTAGTGTGAACCTGGCCTAAAGTTGTACAGCTGTTCCACTGCGAAGTTATAACCCAAATGCCCGCCCAAAGTCACATCTCTGAACCTCGTGGGTTTCCTGAAATGTGCCCGTCTGAAATGTGAAACAGATTTTTCACCACCTAAACGCCTTCTCGCTTGAAGCCAGCCCATGCCATGCCAGTGGGAATATATTCAGAGCAGCTCTTTATCGGAACACAAGAATTTCCCTGTATTTTAATTACCTGTTTTATACTTGAGGTACAATAAAGATTAAGTGAGCCCACTGCTGAAAGGTGACTCAGTGTTCATTTACAGAGATTATGGTGAATAATTAAAATCTTTTTGGCTGCTCTGTGGATTGGAAGACGAGCTTAAGAAAGGATTTATTCAGAGGCGAGCCACAACCATTAATTCTGAATGTAGCTCAAAGCACCTGCACAGTGTGTTGACATGTTTTATTGAAATAACGGCTGTTTTCCAAGATCACATGCCCAGGAGGTCCCACTCAAATGTGTTTTTTGTGCAATCTAAATGTTGTGTGTCGTCACCAATAAAAACCCTTCAGTTAGCTAAAGATAAATGCCTCTAATGAGGAATAGGCTTGAAGCCGCACCTTTAGTAGATTTATTTAAAGCAAACATGGTGCGTCTCAGCCAAGCAAACATCCTGTCACCTCAGAAAAAGGGGTTATGTTCAGAATCGAATAGTAACTTGCAACTTACTGAAAACTGTGCAGCATACACTGTGTACTAAGTAAAACAATACTGTAGGCATAATGCAAAGGTAAATATTTCAAACTGTAGTATGGTACATTGTTGTCACATGACCTCATTAAGTCTCACATTACATATTCAATTGATATATATATATATATATATATATATATATATATATATATATATATATATATATATATATATATATATACTGTATACATACATTAGGGCTTTCAATCAATTAAAATCTGTAATCAAATTAATTACATGATGTGCCGATTAATTCGGATTAATCGCAATGAATTGCATAGCAGTATTTACTGAAAAAAGCCCCCAAATAAAAGTAATTTAGATTATAATAATTAAAATAATTCTAAATATAATATATAATAAATATTATAGTTCAGGTAATTCAAATATGTTACATCATATACATATATTGTGGCAACAGACTTAATAAATATTGTTTATATATATATATATATATATATATATATATATATATATATATATATATATATATTTTATTTATTTTTTTACTTCGGTTGATTGGCATTTGTAAATTTAGCAAAATTACAGTTCTGAGCTTGGATCAGTTATTTTTGTTAAGTAACTGTTTACTGTTTAGTAGCAGTTTGAGATGCAGTTTTGGGGAGTAACATTCTAGATACCAAAATAGATCTAAATAGATTGAACTAAGCACATATTTTGGCATTGATAACTGACATCTGTGCATCTCCGCAGTTGAAAAGCACCAGCCGCCAAAGTTGCAAAAAGAGTAAGAGTAGTATGTTAGTATGCAATTCCGAACATAGCCAGGAAGATGAATGCATTATGTCTAATTCAGGTATTCAGGTCAGAGTGTGGTTTTCCTCCAGTTCAGGATCGTTCTCGCCTTGTCCCTGGAGGCTTGTGTGATTTCTTGGCATGCGCTGGTGAGCAAATGAGGAGGCCGCTGTGCTTGGCTCATTTACATTGATAGCAAGACTTCTCCTTTTGCTGGCATTTTCAGCTGCCATTGATCCTTTGGCTGCCTGATTAATCTTCTATAAAGGGATCAGGAGTCAATTAGTGTTGGAATTTCATTTTGAATTCCACACGTGTGTCACCTTTCCCTCGAGGACCCTGGCCCTCTGCATGTATCCTCTATACAGCACACCTGAATTATCCATCTCTACTATCACAGTAAAGGACACATCTGCATACCAAAGACAAAGGATCAACCTGCAGGAAAGAAATGAGTTTGTTAGCAACATCGAGATTGGATCAAGTTTCTAAAGATTCAGCGCTTTTTTTTTTCTCTCTCTTTTTTTTTTAAGTAGGGGGTTAACAGAGGATAATGACAGATGGTGCTGTGTTCTACTGTCTCATAATGTTCATGTGAAGTCAAAACCTACTGTAGTGCTGCTCAGTTGCTTACCTAAACAGCATTTAAAGGCATCATAGGTGTGCTTTCAACATTTAGGCTGTTCCAAAGCTAGGCAGCAACCTTATGCTGCCTTCAAAGTTACTTTTTTTTTTTTTTTAATTTTCTTTTTTTAAGTGCACTTCAAAAATAATTTTCTTATCTTTTTTTTTTATTTTATTTATTTATTTTTTTTTTATTATTATTTTTTGTCTTGTTTTCCAGGAAAGAAAATACCTAATGTCCTCTAAACAAGATAAATTTACTTGACAAGCAAATAATAATGCTTGTTTTCAAAGAATGTGTTTTGAATTAAGTTTATTTTTCTTCTTGTTTTAAACATAAACCCCACCAAATACAAAATCTTAAAAACAATCTGTCAATGGGAAAATTCATGCATTCTTTAAAAAAGATTAATATCTTTCTTGATATTTTATGCAATTTTGCTTCTAAAGTAAATTTATTTAGTTTAAAGGATGTTTTTAAAATGTTCCCTGGAAAACAAGACAAAAATACTGATTAAGAAAATATTTATTTATTTATTTATTTCAGTGTGTGTCCAAGGTGGCGGACAAAGCGAGAGAAATGGCGACCATAAATATACTTGTATTTCATATAATTCTAAAAGATATCATTAAAATAGTTCTATTTTACAGATTACAGAATGTTTTAACCATATTTTGTGGTTGCTTCTTTTTTATGCTATTGGGACATTGGATTGTTAGCTTTGTAACATGCTAACATCAAACATCAAAATATTTTTTGCTTAAAGCAGTGTTCCGGGTTCAATACAAATTAAGCTCAATTGACAGCATTTGTAGCATAATGTAGATTACCACAAAAAATAATTTTGACTTGTACCTCGCGGTTACAGTAAGGCAGTTATAAAAGAAGTGAATGGGGCCAGTCCATTAACATTAAAATGCACACTGTTTCAAAAGTATCACCACATGATATAAAAATTATACATTTTAGCATGATTTTAGTGTGATAAATATGCTTACTAATCTTATGTGTACAGTTATATCAACTATTACAACTTTATTGTCATGACAAAGTAATGCGGGTAAACCCTGGAATCTGTTGAAATGCTATAACACAGATAAATTCCTGATTTTATTGCACTAATATCATGTTAACTCGTAAAATGTTTACATCTTGTGGCTATGCTTTTAAAACAGTGTGTGTTTTAGTGTTTATAGACTGGCCCCATTCACTTCCATTGTGAGTGTTTTCCTGTAACCGCGTTTGCTCTTAAATATTAAAATGATTTTTTTTGTGGTTATAAATGTTATGCCACAGATGCTGTTGATTGAGTTTAACTTGTTTTGAACTTGGAGCATTCCTTTAAGGAGTGCAATGCAGAGTGTTCTAAATCGCTTTGAGGTTTCGTATTGATTAGCGTTCTGTAGAAGGTAGCTGCCTCTGCAGGCATTAGGCAGCAAGACAGCTAACTAGGTTTTGGAACAGAGCCATTTAATGGCAAAGCTAGGGCTCCATATCCATCAACGCAGGAAATAGTCATTAACAATCTCATGTGAACTTGAGAGACACTGAAGTATCACACTGTTAATGGAGAACATTGGGCCGTCTTCAGTGCCATTCTGAGTGTAAAGTCTGTCACTATCTTGTTCTATTGCTCGTGTCACCCCTGCATGTGTAACGTTGGCTGGCAACAAGGTAAACAAAGAGACGATGATGATGAAGTGTGGAACCCATGTGCAGTTTAATTGAAATGTAAAATCCAAACTTGAACAAAACATGAACTTGACTTGACTTGACATGACATGAAAATAAAAGACATTAACACAAAACATGAAGAAAAACACATAAAACCATGACATCATGGCAGTATTAGCAATCTAAAAAATGTTGCTTTCTTTCAGATTCATGGATTCTGCAATATGGACCAGGATTTGACTATACAGTAATGATATTTGTAACTTTCTTTTAGGTGATTCAACGCAGAGAAGATGGCTCTGTTAACTTTTTTCGCGACTGGGAAGCATACCGTGAGGGATTTGGCAAGATAACAGGAGAACATTGGCTCGGTAAGCCAAGTATCTTTTGCACAGTCTGTTTATAAAAAGGTTATAGTGTGATTATCAATTTAAATTATTTATAGAACATTTCAAAATATTGATTTTTCTCATTCAGGAAACTTTACGACCTTTACAAACTTTACAATTAGACAATGTTTATTAATATGATAATTGCTCCATATTAAAGGGATACTTCACCCAAAAATTAAAATTTAGTCATTTACTCACCCTCTTGTTGTTCTTAACCCGTTTTGTCTTCTGTGGAACACAAAAGGAGATGTCAAGCAGAATGATCACCTCAGTCACCATTCACTTTCATTATATGGAGAAAAAAAAAATGCAGTGAAAGTGAATGGTGACTAAGACTAACATACTTTATAACATCTCCTTTTGTGTTTTACGAACGAAAAAAGTCAAATGGGTTTGGAACAACATGAGGGTGAGTAAAAGATGACAGAATTTTCATTTTCAGGTGAACTATCCCTTGAAGTGCTTAAGGAATAGGTGCAGATTATGTGGTGGTTGCAAACTTGTTGCACCACAGAGGAACCAAGTGAGTGAAGGTTCTGGAAAAGTGACTTAGTAACTCATTATGATGGTTAGTTGAGACCAATTCAGTTGCTCACATGTCACAGTTTTTGCTTGTAAAGAGCAATTATGTTTTTTTTAATAGCTTGCTGAGTAGACATTCTGCCTGTGTGTTACATGCAAACACACACTCTTCACTTTTTTAATTGTTTTATCTTCAGTGCGATAACTGTAAGTAGCACAGGCACATTCGGTTATTGTCACACTGAGCTGCCAGCATGGACTAAATGCCTTGCTGTGTGTCCAGAGCTGAGCGTAGCAAATGGCAGTGGGTGGACAGGGAGCGAAGCTTTATAAAGTGTTTGAACGTAGTGAGGAAATTCATCATAACGTCCACTGATAAAGCATGCGGAATTATGTTATTTTTAGATTACTACCTACAGCTCAGTACACCCAGAAATTAAAGTTCTGTCATTATATACTCACCCTCATGTATATGCAAATCCGTATGCTGTTAACTTTTCTGTAAAACACCAAGGAGACTTTTTGACAAATCTTTACACAGCTCTTTTCCATGCAACAACAATACATAGTCAGTCAAGCTTATTTATAAACAAAAAGACATTTGGCAAATTGCAGTTTAGTTGTTTTATTTGCCCCGATTGTTCATGTTTTGTTTTGTTTTTTATTAGATGCTAATTCCATGAAGGACATTTTTTTTATTTTGTTTTTTTTATGGAAAAGCAGCCATAATGAACTTTATTGTTTATTATTCATTTGAATTGATTGTGTCATTATTAGCTTATATCGCATTGCATTTACAGCAAAATAAAAAGAAATGAGATGACCGGATTTTTTCCAATTTGTCCAGCAAACTTTATCATTCCCAGAAACATTGGCCAGTACCAAAGTTTCTTAGCGGAAATATCATTTATGCATTTCCTGACCAGTTTCTTAGTTTATTTATATATATACAGTGTATATACATATATTCAAAAAGTATTCAGTAAATTTATTCAAAAGAAAAAACTGAAATATCACATTGACATAAGTATTCAGACCCTTAACTCAGAACTTAGTTGAAGCATCTTTGGCAGCAATTACAGCCTCAAGACTTTTGGGTATGATGCGACAAGCTTTGCACACCTGGATTTGGGGATTTTCTGCCATTCTTTTCTGCAGATCCTCTCAAGCTCTGTCAGGTTGGATGGGGACCGTCGGTTGACAGCTATTTTCAGGACTCTCCAGAGATGTTCGATTGGGTTCAAGTCCGGGCTCTGGCTGGGCCACTCAAGGACATTCACATAGTTGTCCCTAAGCCACTCTTGCGTTGTCTTGGCTGTGTGTCACTGTCCAGTTGGAAGGTGAGCCTTCGGCCTAGTCTGAGGTCCTGAGCCCTCTGAACCAGGTTTTCATTAAGGATATCTCTGTACTTTGCTGTATTCAAATTTCCTTCAACCCTGACCAGTTCTCCGGTCCCTGCTGCTGAAAAACACCCCCACAGCATGATGCTACCACCACCATGCTTCACCGTTGGGATGGTATTGCGCAGGTGATGAGCCTTTCCTCCAGACATGACGCTTGGAACTGAGGCCAGACAGTTCAATCTTTGTTTCATCAGACCAGAGAATCTTGTTTCTCACAGTCTGAGAATCCTTTAGGTGCTATTTTGTGTCTTGCACTGAGGAGAGGCTTCCGTCTGGCCACTCCGGTAGAGTGTTGCAGTGATGGTTGTCCTTCTGCAAGTGTCTCCCATCTCCACATATGATCTCTGGAGCTCAAACAGAGTGACCATTGGGTTCTTGGTCACCTCTATTACCAAGGCCCTTCTCCCCTGATTGCTCAGTTTGGCCATGTGGCTGGCTCTAGGAAGAGTCCTGATTGTTCAAAACTTCTTCCATTTAAGAATTATGGAGGCCACTGTGCTCTTGGGAACCTTCAATGCAGCCTACATTTTTTTGTAGCCTTCCCCAGATCTGTGTCTCGATACAATCCTGTCTCTGAGCTCTTCAGGCAGTTCCTTTGACCTCATGGCTTGGTTTTTGCTCTGATATGCATTTTCAGCTGTGAGACCTTATAAAGACAGGTGTGTGCCTTTCCAAATCATGTCCAATCTATTGAATTTGCTGCAGGTGGACTCCAATCAAAGTGTAGAAACATCTCAAAGATGATCCAGAGAAATGGGATGCACCGGAGCTAAATTTCAAGTGCCATAGCAAAGGGTCTGAATACTAATGTCAATGTGATATTTCAGTTTTTTCTTTTTAATAAATTTGCAAAGTTATCAAAAATCTGTTTTTTGCCTTGTCATTATGGGGTATGGAGTGCAGATTGATGTGAAAAAAATAAATAACTTAAAGCATTTTAGTATAAGGCTGCAGCATAACAAAATGGAACAAAATGAAGGGGTCTGAATACTTTATGAATGCACTTTATATATACTCACTAAGAACTTTATTAGGAACACTATGGTCCTAATAAAGAGTCCGACTTGGTCTTCTGCTGTTGTAGCCCATCCACCTCGTGATTTGACATGTTGTGCATCCTGAGATGCTATTCTGCGCACTACAGTTGTACAGAGGGGTTATCTGAGTTACCGTAGCCTTTCTGTCATCTCGAACCAGTCTGGTCATTCTCTGTTGACCTCTCTTATCAACAAGGTGTTTCCGTCCGCAGAACTGCCACTCACTGGATGTTTTTGGCACCATTCTGAGTAAACTTTAGAGACTGTTGTGCGTGAAGATCCCAGGAGATTAGCAGTTACAGAAATACTCAAATCAGCCCGCCTAGCACCAACAATCATGCTATGGTTGAAATCACTGAGATCACATTATTTTCCCCATTCTGATGGTGTGCATAACACTGCTGCCACACGATTGGCCGATTAGATAATCACATGAATAAGTAGGTGTACAGGTATTCCTAATAAAGTGCTCAGTGAGTGTATATACTGTATATAAACTGCTTTTATTTTCAGCAAACTTAACATGTGTAAATATTTGTATGAACATAAAAAGATTCAACAACTAAGGCATAAACTGAACAAGTTTCACAGACATGTGACTAACAGAAATGGAATAATGTGTCCCTGAACAAAGGTGGGGGGGGGGGGGGGTTCAAAATCAAAAATAACAGTCAGTATCTGGTGTGGCCTGCACCAGATTTGCCAGTTCTTACTGTGAGATGTTACCCCATGCTTCCACCAAGGCACTTGCAAGTTCCCGGACATTTCTGGGATGATTGGCCCTATCCCTCACCCTCTGATCCAACAGGTTCCAGACGTGCTCAATGGGATTGAGATCCGGGCTCTTTGCTGGCCACGGCAGAACACTGACACTCCTGTCTTGCAGGAAATCATGCACAGAACGAGCAGTATGGCTGGTGGCGTTGTCATGCTAGAGGGTCATGTAGGATGAGCCTGCAGGAAGGGTACCACATGAGGGAGGAGGATGTCTTCCCTGTAATGCATAGCTTTGAGATTGCCTGCAATGACAACAAGCTCAGTCCGATGATGCTGTGACACACCGCCCCAGACCATGATGGACCCTCCACCTCCAAATCGATCGCTCCAGAGTACAGGCCTCGGTGTAACGCTCATTCCTTCGATGATAAACGTGAGTCCGACCATCACCCCTGGTGAGACAAAACCGTGACTCGTCAGTGAAGAGCACTTTTTGCCAGTCCTGTCTGGTCCAGCGAAGGTGGGTTTGTGGCCACAGGCGACGTTGTTGCTGGTGATGTCTGGTAAGGACCTGTCTTACAACAGGCCTACAAGCCCTCTGTCCAGCCTCTCTCAGCCTATTGCGGGCAGTCTGAGCACTGATGGAGGGATTGTGCATTCCTGGTGTAACTCGGGCAGTTGATGTTGCCATCCTGTACCTGTCCCGCAGGTGTGATATTCGGATGTACTGATCCTGTGCAGGTGTTGTTACATGTGGTCTGCCACTGTGAGGACTATCAGCTGTCCTTCCTGTCTCCCTGTAGTACTGTCTTAGGCGTCTCACAGTACGGACATTGTCATTTATTGCCCTGGCCACATCTGCAGTCCTCATGCCTCCATGCAGCATGCCTAAGGCATGTTCACGCAGATGAGCAGGGACCCTGGGCATCTTTCAGTAGAAAGGTCTCTTTAGTGTCCTAAGTTTTTATAACTGTGACCTTAATTGCCTACCCTCTGTAAGCTGTTAGTATCTTAACGACCGTTCCACGGGTGCATGTTCATTAATTGTTTATGGTTCATTGAACAAGCATGGAAAACATTGTTTAAACCCTTTTGTAGTGATTTATACTCAATTCACCGATGACGTAGTGATTTTTGATCACGTGTCACTTAAGGTGTGGTTATGAGTGTATCAGATGACCCCTCCTCCTTTGCAATATGGGGCACCAGTTAAAAATACTATCTTAACAATTTAAGGACGCTCCAAAAGAGCTGTTCGATAATTTATAATTAATGTAAACTAGAGGGAGTTGGTTAGCTGATTTATCTGAAGGATTTGTGAGAGTCTGGACAACTAGTAGAGTCTTTGATCATCAACACAATGAAGACACAGTTGTTATAAAATTAATGACATTTATTAACAATAGATATGCAAGAGTAAGTACCACAACGATTAATAATGCTAATAATGAATATGCACTGCTAAAGGATAATAAACTAATAACCAAAAAGGAAAGTACTGAATTAAACAATAAAACAAATAAACGATTTGAACACAGAATGGTTAAATGCAATGCTGTTGAACTGAATGCAGCAATGGGAGAGAATTGTATGGGAATGCTCCTTATGGGAAACCACCTAATGGCACTGGCAAAATGGTGATAAATAATGTTTATTTATCATTAAACAAATAATGTAACAAACTGATCCCAGGTAACTGTTACCTAAGCAAGTTAAAAAAAACATATGCTGCAGGTATAAAACTAATGCCAAGGTCTCTAGAAAGAGGTTTGGTAAGTTTATATTTACGTTCCACACAGTCGGGTGATCAGTCCAGAATAGACGCGTCTTCCACTGGCGATGCGGGTAGCGTGCAGTGGGCAGAGTTGTGATCCAGTAGTCGTTGCCACGCTGGGCCGGAGGATGCTGAACTTCAGTTGTGCCAAGAGGGTCCTTAAAGAGTGGACTGGGCAGCTGGGTCAGTTGAATCTTCACAGGGTCCTTTGCAGGCTGGCTGCGTCTCTGAGGAGCCGTGTGGAACAGGCAATGTCTGCTGATGCAGAGGTCCTTTGTGGACTGGGCTGCACTGCTGGAGGGGCCGTAAGGGTCAGATAAGGTCCCTCAATGCTGGGGCCCTTTTTCAGTTAGAGTGCAGCAATATAGCAATAAAGCAATATAAAAGGTTTTGCTCACAAAAGCTTAACCTCAACTATCTTGTAGCTTCTTTCCTCATCAGGTCAGAAACTCAGGACGCGGTGTGTCTGCTAATGTCTCCTTCCCCGTCGAGTTTGAAATGCAGGACAAGGGTGTGTCTACACGGGGGACATATTTATCCCTTTCTGATGAGGAGGAGACTGAAATCAGGTGCCTTTCCGATCCTGGAGAGTGATTGGCCACTGGTGTCTGAAATAGCCACGGTGTTACCCACCTTAATATGGAACTCATTTGCATAGCATAAAGTACAGTGTTAAAACAGTGTCTTTAACGTTTTACCCATGCATTATTTCTTTATCAAACATCTTTCAAATTATTAAAGGCATTGTATGGAACAGATAAGAAACCAAACACGATAAGAAATGGTTAAGTCATCGTCCATGCATTCGTTTATATGTTAATAGGTCTGTCCTGTGAACTGTAGTGTTAACAGTCAATATCCATTAACATAAACTGTGCTTTACATGAAGATGGAGTGGATGTGTTGCAGTTTATATAAATTTAAGGCCTCCAAACCTATAGATCTATAGAATAGATCTCTGTGGCCCTCCACTGCTGCTGCATCCAGGAGGTCCTGAAGGAATTTATGGCAGTTCTTGCCTAAACTTAGGAATGAGTTTGTTGGGTGCAGAAGGTCCCCATTTCTGCCCTGTAAGAGGTGTCTGGCAGTTTCCGTAGATCTTATCTGCTGTTGCTGAACATTTGTTTATGTTCATTCACCAAGGATCCAATCACAGTGAGGTACATCTTCTTCCACACCGGCAGTTAGAGAGGGGCCCTGCCTCTGGTCCCTGGAATGCCATCTTAACTGATGTTCACCACACTTTACAATAAAGATCTGTAAATTTATTTGGATTTTTACAAAATTATCTTTAAAATAGTGTCCTGAAAAAGAGACGTTTCTTTTTTTATTTTTTTTTTTATTTTTTTTTTGCTGAATATATATATATTCCAATTATTATTTTTTATATGAAGGTCTCATTAAAACAGAATTGGAAACTTGGAATTGGAATAATGTATTTTTTTTTTTTTTTTTTCAAATGCTTTTAATGAATATATTTTACTGTTTTAGCCTTGTCCCAGAACCAGACTTTCAATATTAAACTATGAAAATCCATGAAAAAACAAAATTATTACAAGTTTAAAACTATGACAATCTTAACAAAGACTGAAATACACATAAACCATTTCAATATTTACTGTGAATATGTCATTTCCACCACACCAATCGATTTTGCCCCGATACAGTTTTTTTTTTTTTTAAGTGTACTTATTAACAGTTGACAGAATTGTCAGTGAAGAGCATGCTTGAAATGAAATATGAGACATGTGAAAACAAAGAAAATTCAAGGTAAATATCACTTCATTCACAATCAAGCTGAAATTTTGCCAGTTTGCACAAAAATTTTAAAAATATTATTTAATTGTTTAATAAAAATGTAGGATAAATAAAATGTTAGCTGTGAAATAAGCCTTAGCAAGACAAAGGAGTCATCCATTTTATTTAAAAAAAAAATATTTTAAATATAATTTCTATCACCATTTCCATTAATTCTATTAAACACAAAACAGAATTTGAGATGTGGTGTAAATGACACGGTGGTGGGAACTGTCATGACATTCAGAAAAAATTCCCATGAAGCATGTTCATAAATTTTTGGACATTGTTATTAGACAAATAAAAAAAAAAAAAAAAAAAAATAGTGAGTGTTAAAAATTTGTAACCTGACTGTACTTTCTAAAAGTCCACAATGATAGAAGTTCCCGAAGTTGAAGAAACACCCATATATGGCCATTTTTGTCCTTTTTGGAGCTTGACAGACATGGGCACTATAAACTGTCAGTGTATAGAAAAGAGCTGTGTGAAGATTCCTCAAAAAGTCTCATTTTGTGTTCCACAGAATAAAAAACAGCAAACATGTTTGGAATGACATGGGGTGAGTTCATTTTTTGGTGAACTATTCTCTCAAATCTGAAGGATGGAGTAAAGCAAAAACATTGTGCATTTGTGGTTTGTTTGTGTGTTTTCTGTGACGGATGGTTGCTCTCTAATATTTCAAACATGAACAAGATAAATTGTATTTTCATTTATTTACCGCAAGGTCGCTCCTCTTTCATGGACAAAAGATTGGAATATTTATGGTGTGCATCTTGTTTTTTAGCTTTTGTCTGACAACCATTTTAGGTCCAGACTTGTGATGATCCTTACAAAAATGAACTGCATTTAAACTGCAGTCTGATTGCAGTATTACTGCAATCTATGTAGTAAAAAGTGCAGTTTTGTGTAGTACAATGATGTTGTACTGCACAATGACAAACTGTACTGCACTTACAATGCCTTTTGACTGCAGTACTGATATAGTGCACTACAGTACAATTGCAGGTCAGTGTAGTACTACTACAGTTCAGTGAAGTATACTTGCATTCCACACTGGTATAACTGCAGTACATTGCAAAAAAATAAATAAATAGCAGTTCAGTGAAGTACAGTTTTAAATCAATACTGCAGTATAAATGGAGCTTCAATTGCAAATGCAGTTTTCACACTGAACAAAACTGTAGTTCTAAAGCATCTAAACTAGATTATGCATGTGGCTAGACGATTTTTTTATACTTTGCTTATATGATATTATGCTTGGAAGCAATTATAATCAGCTATGAAGTCATATTCATATATGCACATGAATGTAATCATTTATGCATCCAGTCATGTCATCAACTTGATAATACTCAAAATGTATGCAGGGATATTAATTTTTATTTAATTATTTATTTTTCTCATTCAATGTTCAGTAACTATGTTTTATTACTCATGATACCTACCAAAGTGCTAGAATTAGTTAAGGTTATGATAAAAACCATTATGTCTTAAATAATACTGCTTACGCAGTTTGTGTTTGCAGTCACTGGTCAAGTTTTTAAGACTTTACGGAAGTACAGCAAATGTATTAGGTGTAGGAGTGCAGAGTGCAGTTCTAGAGAACAACAGTAAAACTGCAGCACAAGTGTGGTATGTTGGACGCAGTATTCCTGCAATTTTCAGTACTGCAGTACAAGTGTGGTAATTTGGACGCAGTATTCCTGCAGTTTCCAGTACTGCAGTACAAGTGTGGTAATTTGGACGCAGTATTCCTGCAGTTTCCAGTACTGCAGTACAAGTGTGGTAATTTGGACGCAGTATTCCTGCAGTTTTCAGTAATGCAGTAAAAGTGTGGTAATTTAGATGCAGTATTCTTGCAGTTTCCAGTAGTGCAATACAAATTTGGTAATTTGGACGCAGTATTCCTGCAGTTTCCAGTACTACAGTGCAAGTGTGGTAATTTGGATGCAGTATTCCTGCAGTTTTCAGTACTGCAGTACAAGTGTGCTAATTTGGACGCAGTATTCCTGCAGTTTTCAGTACTGCAGTAAAAGTGTGGTAATTTGGACGCAGTATTCCTACAGTTTTCAGTACTGCAATACAAGTGTGGTAATTTGGATGCAGTATTCCTGCAGTTTTCAGTACTGCAGTACAAGTGTGATAATTTGGACTCAGTATTCCTGCGGTTTTCAGTACTGCAGTACAAGTGTGGTAATTTGGATGCAGTATTCCTGCAGTTTTCAGTACTACAGTACAAGTGTGCTAATTTGGACGCAGTATTCCTGCAGTTTTCAGTACTGCAGTACAAGTGCGGTAATTTGGTCGCAGTATTCCTGCTGTTTCCAATACTTTTGTAATACTGTGTCCAATTTACCACACTTGTACTACAGTTAAAAAACAGAAGTTGTTTTTTTGTAAGGGGAGGCTTGTTCTTGGCGTACGTTTTTTTCCTGTATCGTGTGCTCAGGGGTTTGTGTCTCAGTCACCGATGATGAACTATGACAGGCCTGTCATGAAGTGTCATCTCTGAAAGATTGACAGCTTCACTGTGAAAGCGGGACAGCACTGGCTAGCGGTGTCTCTCACGCCCGCTGTGGCTGAGAATGACATTTTCTCATGGCCTGCTCCTTTTTCTTAGACAGTTCAGCCGAGAGCAATCCCACAGGTTGTTCGACACAGTATATTACTTGTGTTGGTTGTTAGGGGTTCGGGTCCCTGTGGGAAAGACCAGGATGGAACAGTCCTCCCTGGAGTGCCAAGGTTCAAGGCCCTGGCTTGTGGTGAAGATGTGCAATTATGCCAATGTTCTGAGCTTCAATAAGACACATGTGGGAGCTGGAGACAATTAACCTCCAGGGCTGGTGAAATGAGTTCCAGAAAACATCAACAAACCAGACATATCAGGAATGAGGTGACAGGCAAACTGGGGAGGGCAGAGGACCCCATAGTAGGAGACAATCTAGCCTCTCACCTCCGACCAATATGATCTGGAGCACAGTTCACAATATGAGTGTACAGAAACTTATGAGCTACTTTTGGTGCATGTGCAAACAGCGAGCTTTCAAACTGACTACTTTTGTTCTTTTATTAAGCTAATTATAATTACTACACTCTTACAGTACCCCTTACAGACACTGTGTGGCCTTTTAATATTTATTATTTGGTGCATTTATGAACCTTTTTTTAACTAGCAAGGGAATACTTAGTTTTTAACCAAGTTAAAAGGAATAGTTTACACAAAAATGAAAATTCTGTCATAATTTACTCATAGTTCATGTTGTTCCAAACCTGTATGACTATCTTTCTAATGCAAAACACAAAAGGAGATTTTTTTAATGAATATTGTGGACCGCTTTTCAATATAATGGCTGAAGACAGTGCCTCACTTGAAAGCATAATAAAGGACCCAAGCGTATCATAAAAGTAGTCCAAGTCTTCTGAATGCGTACTGTTTGGTGAGAAACAACACAAAATGTAAGTAATTTTTCAGTTGCACATTCATGAGCACGCTGATGATTTTAGTGCTAAATAACTCAACTTCTCAATACAGATTATTTGCTACAAATAATCAGTATCCGTCACTTTAGTGGACTGGCTTATAAATCAATCTTGCTATAACTTTATTCGTTGTTGTTTTCAAAATTAGATCTATAGTGACCTAAACATTGGATACAATAGAAGTTAAATTAGATTTAACTGAAAACCACAAGTTCAGTATTAATCTGGTAAATTCTATTTATTAATTCGGTCATGAAAATATTTTATTTGAAATGTCAAAAAGCTTAAAGGTGGTGTAAGTGATTTTTTTCATGTGAGATGAAGTGTCGTGAGATATCTCACCAGTCTCTGTGAATGCACTAGACTGTGTAAACAGCAAACAAAATTGTTTGTCTCTGACACTTCCTGCCTGTCAGTCATTTTGCGCTTTCTCATAGTATTGTAGTTGCAGCAAACTGAGGCTTAATGCCATTTTTATGCCATGTTGTTCATTACAGATGTCAGTTGTGGGCGCTATTTTGCTGCAGTTGTTTTTGACAACAGCTTCTGCTCTGTGCAGGTCTCAATAAAGATAATTTGGTATCTTTGGAGTGATGGGTTTTGGAAAAAGAGGGTATGGCTAATCCAACGACTCGCTGAAAATCGCTTACAGCACCTTTAAATTATTATATCTATAAAGGTTTTGGTTACCATTGTTCAGTAATATTGTAACATTTGGTATTTTTAATGTCTTGTACTGTAAATTTCATAAAAACTTCACTGGCAAGACCTATTTTAGTCTTATAAATGCACTGTTGTGGATTCTTGGCTTTATTTTGTTCTGCATTTGCAGCGTAAAAAAGTCAACAGTCACCCAATTTAATGAACTACTCTATGTCCCATGAATAATTCCATAAGTCATAATAAGTGCAGCAGCAAAAACACAACAGCCAGTACAGCAACAACAGCACGACAATTCACATGCAAAGTGCAATACAACAACTCAACAATAGTACACTGTTTAATATAGTGTGCATTATGTCTTTCATTGTTCAGTACCTGATGTCAGGTGCAATGACCATTATTAAAGTATCTTTTTATGGCACTTTTCCACTGTATGTTACGTTTCGACTCGACTCTGCTCACTTTACTTTTCTGAGCTTGCTTTTCCACTGCAGTTTAGTGCTGCCTCAACGTGGGTGGGATTATAGGCTGATCGTCATAGTTGCGCCGCCTCTACTGCCGTGACATCATCTTAAACCCGACACAAACATTATTGACCATAAACAATAACACGACCGCTAGCTGTTAGCTACTAACTCATTGTGCTGCATAAAGCAGTTGTTGCATGGTGATTTTACACAAGTGTAACAGTTAAATTGGCCTGGTTGTTTTAGAAGCAAGCTTTCCAGTAGCTGGTCAACTAAATAAAGTGAAGCTTTCAAGCAGAATAAAGAGTTAACGTAACAAAACGTACCATCCTCCATCGTGGACTCCAACAACGCAGAGTCCAGGGCACTCTCCCTCCCATTGCTCGCCGGTCTATTGCCATAGATAGCGTCCATTTGGTTGAACCACTTCCACTTCCACTTTCTTCTGTTTGAACCACTCCGACTGTTGTGATCCTTAATTGTTCTGTAGACACTTTTAAGTTTTTTTAACTTTTCCCTACACTGTTGGTAGGTCCGGTGGTAGCCGTGTGTGGCCAACAGCTGAGACACTTCCTGAAAGACTTTTTTTGTTTCACGTCGTTTCGTTCGTCACTAACGAGAGGAACGTCTACACCTCGTTTATTGACCACGGCGTGGTTTTGCACACAGCCATTTCTTTTTACAATTCGAAAGTCGCGTGAACAAATGATATTGCTGTCGCTGTTGCTAACTTTAAAACTAGCGGGTTGATGTCCCGTCACATTTAGTATCGGCTTGGCTCGCTTGGAACCTCGACCGAGGTGGTACTAAAAAAAATATCAGGTACCAGGTACTATCCACAGTGGAAACCCCCAAAAAGCAAGCAGAGTCGAGTCGAGTTGAGCTGTACCGTGCAGTGGAAAAGACCAGCAAGTGTGTCTAAAGTGAGGTACATGTTAAGTGTTAAGGAGTCTTATGGCCTGGGGATAGAAACTGTTTTTTAAATTGTTAGTCTGAGTTTGGATGATCCGAAAGCATCTGCCAGATGGCAGTGCCTAGAACAGATTATTTGCAGGGTCAGTGCAGTCTTTTATAATCTTGTGGACCTTCCTAAGACACTGTTCCTTATAGATGGGGCATGAAGTTTGGTTTCAATGATGAGTTCTGCTGATCTCACCACTCTCTGGAGAGTCCTACGATCACGAGCAAAACAGCTGCCATACCAGACTGTAATGCAACCACAAAGAATACTCTAGTCTATACGGTGCACTGGTAGAAATTGATGAGTATGTCTGGGGCCAAGCTGAACAATTTAAGCTTCCGCAGAAAGTATAGGCATTTACATGCTTCCGTCACTGTTGTGTTGGTGTGGAGAGACCAGGTGAAGTCATTGGAGACATGTACTCCCAGGAGTTTGAAACTGGAGACTCTTTTCACCTTTTCTCCATCGATATCTAGGGGGGCGTTGCATCTACTCTTTACTCTTCTGTTGTCCACTACCATATCCTTTGTTTTTGCTAATGTTTAAAGGAATTGTTCACCCAAAAATGAAAATTCTCTCATCATTTACTCACCCTCAGGCCATCCCAGATGTTTTTTACTTTCTTTCTTCTGCTGAACACAAACAAAGATTTTTAGAAGAATATTTCAGCTCTGTAGGTCGATACAATGCAAGTGAATGGTGGCCAGAACTTTGAAGGTCCAAAAATCACATAAAGGCAGCATAAAAGTAAACCATACAACTCCAGTGGTTAAATGAATGTCTTCTAGAGCAATATGATCACTTTGGGTGAGAAACAGATAAATATTGATATCCTTTTTCACTATAAATCTCCACTTTCACTTTCACATTCTGAAAGTGAGAGTGAAAGTGAAGATTATAGTGAAAAAGGAGTTATATTTTGGTTTGTTCTCACCCAAAACCAACTGGAACACTTCAGAAGACATTTATTAAACCACTGGAGTCCTAAGAATTACTTTTATGCTGCCTTTATAGAATTTTAGGAGCTTCAGTGGTCTGGTCACCATTCACTTGCAATGTATTGTCCTTGCATTGTTTGGAGATATTCTTCTAAAAATCTTCATTTGTATTCTGCAGAAGAAAGTCATACACATCTGGGATGGCATGAGGGTGAGTAAATGATAAGAGAATTTTAATTTTTGGGTGAACTATCCCTTTAAGTTACACTTGTCCCTGCTTTGGGGATGTTCCTAAAGTAGGGACACGCAACTGACAAGATGCCTTATTTTTTATCTGTCAAAATGACAGACCACATTTTGAATTATCCATTAATGTTTTTTTTTATTTTTTATTTAATGTATGATGGAACATTTTTGGTTTACGCAACCTCTGGGACCAGATTCACAAAAATCTTAGAAGAAAAAAAATAAAAAAAGATCTTTGGATAAGTTTTACTTGTTTACACTTGATGAGGACATTGAACATTCTTAAGTTTTCGGGAATACAAAATATTCTTAACTTTAAGTTAGAAAATAAGAAGAAAATAGTAGTTAAGTTGTTATTCTTAAGAATGTTTCATGAATTTGGCCTCTGGTTTTGATATATTTGTGAGGCCAGATTCATAATGACAGAAGAATGCAAATTTTCTGAGATGAAGGAAACTTACTGTATGAGCTACTTTTGACACGCATGCCAAGCTGAGACCATTTTAGTGCCACATTAACAATTAGCATGAAATACTTGGCTATGCATAGATGTAAGTTGTATATTGGGGGGGGGGGGGCATGAATATTAATGCACAAGAGTGTATTTTTGTGTCATCAAAGGAGAGGTTCGAATTACCATTCCATAATTTTTCTTTTGTAGTGTATTAGCATATCCATTTATGATCTACCTCCCAGAACACTATAAATAAGTCTTTTATCAGTCATTTTCACATAATTCAGTTGAATTGGCTATAATAAGTCATCTCCCACTCCCCCAAAAACTCAAGATGTTTACAGAGTGTCAAAACTTGAGCGTTCATCAAAGGCTCACACATACAAACTTATGATTTGGCATATGTATACTTGAGGAACTGAAGAACTCTTCTATTGTTCTTAAATTAAGCTAATTATAATTATTTCACTCTTAACATACTTATTACAGACACTTTGTGGTACTTTTGCATTTGATTAAGACATTATTCAAAAGCCTATTTATAAACCTTTTTTTTACTACTAAGAGCCATCCTTGGTTTTTAAAGGTTTTGCTAGATGAGTGAGGACAATTTCATAAAGTTGTACACACACACACACACACACACACACACACACACACACAGTGGCCCCAAAAGTATTTGAAAAATCAAAACGGTATGAATGTAATTACATTAGGTGAAAAAAAATATAAAACCAAGTGACATTTACTTTAAAGATGAATAGCACAAGCACTATTTTCCAGAAAACTATTTAACGAAAATATGTTTAATAGATACCTAATACAGTATGTTAGATATCTAGATATATTGTTCAAAATAATAATATAAAGTATTTTGACACTTTATGGGTGTCAAAAGTTAAGGGAACATTTCCATAGTTAATGTGATTAGTGTAAACTTGTGGAGAACGGACTTCATACAACCACAAAAAAATCACCTTTGACACCAGTTGGTTAAACGTAATTACAAGAATGGCTAGCATCATAGGTAGATAACACTTGGTTTGATATTTTATCTAATGCAATGACATTCATACATTTTAAGTATGGCTTATGGGTCTAAAGGCTTTCTAGGATCACTGTACATTAAAGTATATTTAACTGATTGTGGCAGACAAGCCTCTTGTTCGGTCGGGAAAGGAGGAAGCAGGAACCGGATTAACAATCAACAAGACTTTAATTACAACATAAAACACTGAACTGAAACATAACGACACATTGACACACACAGCGGCCAAGTGCGTCTCAATCTCTCTCTCTCTCTCTCTCTCTCTCTCTCTCTCTCTCTCTGGCATCCCCGGCTCCTCTATCTCTCTCCCATTGATTGGGCAACTCAGGGCCGGGCATGCATCCTCACGGCCCGGCCACACCCTCCTCCTCGTCACATACCCCCACCGCCCGATTTAGGCCGGTGAAACCTCCGGACTGACTTACTCCCCCAACTCCGTTCCACCGCCGGCTGGTCTTCCCTGCCTCCTGGGAACCTGGGTAGGATGAAGGAAGGGAGAGGGGAGAGAGAAAGAGCGCAGGGAGCCCGAGAGAGAGAGAGAGGGGAGGGAGAGAGAGAGAGAGAGAGAAAAGAAAAGAAACAAAAATCCCGACCATGCCTCCATTCGGTCCCCAGACAGCTGTCCAGCAATCCTCCTCGATGCTGGCCGATGGCACTGGATTTCGCTTCCAGGTGGACGGCAGTGGGATCCTCTGCCTCCTGGCGGATGGCAGCAAGCTCCTCCATCTCTTGGCGGACGGCAGTGGGCTCTTCTGCCTCCTGGTGGACTGCAATGTCTCCTCTGCCTCCTGGCAGACGGCAGCGAGCTCATCCATCTCCTGGCGGATTCCTCCGCCTCCTGGTAGACGGCAGCGGGCTACTCCGTCCCCTGGTGGATGGCAGCGGCCTCCTCCATCCCCTGGCGGATGGTAGTGGCTCCTCCAATTCCTGGCGAACGGCAGCGGGCTCCTCTGCCTCCTGGCAAACCGCTCCATACCATCAAACCAATCCTCTCCTCGGCGTCGCGATCCTCCGTCAGCGGCGAGGGCTCTCTGACGGCACGTCTTCCTCCAGTCCCGGGTTTCGGCATCAGGGTAGCAGACTAGCCTTGTGTTCAATCGGGAAAGGAGGAAGCAGGAACTGGATTAACAATCAACAAGACTTTAATTACAACGTAAAACACTGAACTGAAACATAACAACACATTGACACACACACACACACACAGCGGCCGCGTGCGTTTCTCTCTCACTGGCTTCCCCGGCTCCTCCTTTATCTCTTTCCCACTCATTGGGCAACTCAGCGCCAGGCATGCATCCTCATGGCCAGGCCACACCCTCCTCCTCATCACACTGCTGTACTGTACAAGGGATGTGTATTGAGCTATTAAAAGTATAGCATCCTATTGGTGAGTTCTTTATAAGAGGTGTTCTTTTTTTTGATGAGCTGCCAAAAATAATGAACTTTTCCCACATCCTTTTAAAGAAGAGATGTGTTTCAATCGTGTTTTCCATATCCCTGCCATATCCCCAGTCATCACACAGCTTTCCCGAAGGCCTGAACAGGCCCACGTCAGCAGAAAAGTGAATCGTCATCTATAATCTCATTGATCCGCACAACTCTCGTCTCATCACAGACAACCAAAAGTAAGAAGTTGGTTAGCCTTTCTTTTCCCCTTTTGTTTTTGTGATAGATTACTTAATTTTGATTTATTGACTTAATTTTGTCAAAGGTCCGGTGAACCTTAATTGGAAACTGTAATCTGACCAGAGGGCCCTCAGAGATATGACACATTTTCAACGTTATTAAAGGAATAGTTTCCCACAAACTAAAAATTTTGGCATTATTTACTCACCCTCAAGTCGAACCAAACCCATATGCTTTTATTTTTTCTGTTGAACACAATAGTAGGGTCAAAAGTATACACTTGTGCACTATATTCCAAGTCATGCAAGGCCATACAACAGCTTTTTGTGAGGAACAGACTACAATTTAACTCAAAAACAAACAGAGCAATGTAATGAAAGCACCACAGAGCCGCAGTATTTACGTACACTCATGCTATGAATGGCTTACTTATAGCTGTCTCTGCACATTTAGCTGGCAGAGAAGGATTTTAACATAAAAAAGGTTTCACTTTTAAAGGCACTGGATTTTGTACTACAGTTCCCTCACCCCTTACCTTCCAGCATACAGATTCTGTCACAATATCTTGACAGAGTAGACTCAGACTGGTGAAAACAGTATGCAGTGGAACTGCTTTGCAAATTACACAATTAAAGACTTTTTGGCTAACCCTGTGAACTTCCCTTTGGCAGGCAAACTTTGCAGAAGTTGGTTAGGTCACAGACAGTTGGTCAGTATATAAAAATATATGCAGAGGTTAAAAAAAAAAAAAAAAAACATGAACCTAACCGAACTATTTCTTTCATTGGTTTTGTCTGAATATATAATATTTCTGAACTACCATGGTTGGGTCAATAAGAAAATACTTATCATGCACACTCTTAACTGCTTCTTTAAAATGGAAGTGTGTCATATACAGTACTGTGCAAAAGTTTTAGGCACTTGTGAAAAACTTTCAAAGTGAAGATTTCTTAAAAAAAATAATGACATAAATAGTTTTCATTAATCAATTAATGTCATACAGTCCAGAAAAAGAGCTAAATCAATGTGAACTCTTTTGCCTTCAAAACAGCACCAGTTCTCCTACTTACACCTGAACACAGTTTTTCTTGGTTGTTGGCAGATAGGATATTCCAAGCTTCTTGGAGAATTCACCACAGTTCTTTTATTTGTTTAGGCTGTCTCAATTACTTCTGCCTCTTTATGTAATCCCAGACTGACCCAATGTTCAGTGGAGGGCTCTGTGAGGGCCATGCCATCTGTTGCAGGGCTCCCTGTTCTTCTATTCTTTGCAAAAGGAATGGGAGTATAAAATGTATATGTCTTATTGACACACTAAAGTAGCAGATATAAATAAGCATCTTAAGACAAATGTTTTTGTGAAACATCTTATGTGCCCAAGACTTTTGCACAGTACTGTATGTGCCTTTAGCGTCACTAAATGAAATTGCAAAAAATAATTGCTTTCAAACAAGTTTCCTAAACACTCCCCCCATCTGTCATTGGTTGAACAAAGAGATAGTTCTGCCCCAAACTCACGCCCTTGGTTGAGCCAGTGTTGCTATGCCGGGCTGGTCATACGCTTTTTATAGCACCACAGTCATAGTGCGTTCAATTTTCGGGTAATCAGCCTTCGAATAACCTACAAGATGCCAACAAATGGCTTACTTATAATTGTCTCTCCATATTAAGAAGCAATAGTAAAAAGTATTTAAAAAAAGTTTCACAGTACTGTCAGTGATAAAGACTTTTACACGAAGTGTTTATTTAGAACATTCCTCTGTCAACGTTTCTGTCATATTCCTTTGCAATTTATTCAGATATAAGCACTCTTGCTTTAGATGGCGATAAATGGAGATGTTATCTCAAGGGCTTTGTGACCCATCACATTCAAATTTTTGTGGCGGAGCATGTAAAAGGCGTGAATGCGTCATATAAGTGAAGAAAGCAAAAGCGATTAGATGCCATTAATATGAAGTGACTTGATTACCAGCAGAACATCTCAGAAATGTGCTGGTGGCTTTTAGCTCCTCACAGCTTGACATGTAGACAGCACACAGATTTTATGTGCAGACTGACCTCATAGTGAATTCAGCGAAAGTAGGTTGAAATTTCTTCAGCTGAGGCTTACCGAAATTCAAACAACTACCCCCAGTGGCCAAAGCTGGAAGTGTTGTTGAACATATGGTAATATGTGAGGTTCATTTTCTGGGTGAAATATCCACGGAGTGGTGCCAAAAACAAGTTGTATTTTAGTTGCAAATGATGTAATACAGTCAAAAGAGTGTATATTTTATTAACTCTACCCCCTGCCGAATCCCCCCTATTCGGATGGGATTCGTTTTCCGAACATATGTCCGTAAAGTAATTATTACCGCGGACATCTGTAATGTTTACCATCGATTCGAAGGAGAAAAGCGATGTCTGTAAAAATCACAAAGATGGATTTGTCTATAGCACTCACACACTGTTGTCATGTGAAACTGACCTATTAGAAAATGTATACTGTGCTATTAATTATGCAGGAAAAACATGATCATTTACTGTACCTGTGATTATAAGAAGAAACTGATTTGAATATCTGGCTAAAACAACAGCATTTGGGGCCCTGGGTAGCTCAGTGGTAAAATATGCTGGCCTGGAGTTCGCTAGCTCCCTAGTTTTAATCCCAGGGCATGCTGAGTGACTCCAGCCAGGTCTCCTAAGCAACCAAATTGGCCCGGTTGCTAGGGAGGGTAGAGTCACATGGGGTAACCTCTTCGTGGTCACTGTAATGTGGTTCGTTCTCGGTGAGGCGCATGGTGAGTTGAGCATGGTTGCCATGGTGGATGGCGTGAAGCCTCCACACGCGCTATGTCTCCGTGGCAACGCGCTCAACAAGCCACGTGATAAGATGTGTGGGTTGACGGTCTCAGACGCGGAGGCAACTGGGATTCGTTCTCTGCCACCCTGACTGAGGCGAATCACTACGCGACCACAAGGACTTAAAATGCATATTGGGAATTGGGCATTCCAAATTGGGGAGAAAAAGCATTTTGTTTGTCCCTCCCTAATATATGTTCCCAAATGGAGGGCTCAACGCAATTTCCTGCACTCACTCTGCTCAAATTATAAAAAACATTATGTGCATGGGTAAATAAACACTTGACAGCATAAAATGCTTGAGGAAAAACATGCATCACTTCAAACACAACAGCCAGTGTTATCTGAAGTTGTGAAGCGCTTACATTTTCTGGCGTCTTCTCTTGACCAAAATCCACTTCATACACTCGGAGAACTTAAACAGCAATATTTAAAGGGATCAAGGACTGGAAAGTGCCGATTTACTGGCTTTTTACCAACATGTAAATTCACACAGGATTTATATTACATGGGGTTATTTTTACAGGCCGTTTTATAGTAGGTAAAACGCGCTCTAATTTTTACCGACGCGGGAAGGCACAGTCCGGAAAAAAGTCAGGAAAAATTACTGACATGACCGATTTGCACGGGGTTAAAATTACTGAGAAGCTCTGGTAATTATTACATTACCGCACGTCCCCATATAAAACTATTCCCATCCGAATAGGGCTTTAGAGCCAAAATGCAACCTCCAAATCACGCTCACCATTGTTTACGTAAACACAATTACTTCCTGGTTTTCATGGGACTGCAACATCTCCTGTTACACATGTAACCTTGGTTCCCTGAGATGAAGGGAATGAGAAATTGCTGTAAGCACTATGGGGAGTGTCCTTCTACACGTCCTTGTTGAAATCCTTATACAATCACGGCAATCTTACGTGTGCGTATGCTTGGGCCACGGTTTGCGTGGCTTCACAGATGGCTCAGTAGTAGCTTTCAGCTGCGCTGGGGCAGTGATAGATTAATTCTTTGCCAAGCGCTGACCAGAATTAGATCGGGAGCATGCCAGGAAAGGGAAGTGCTACTTCTCTTTGGCAGAAAGTGTTTCATGGCTTGAGACTACTTTTGCGCCATGATAAAGCGCTCTGAAAAGCTTTCCACGGCGTTGCCAAAGAGATTGTTGGGCGACGTTGAAGTGTCGAGGAGGGCGGCTTTCTCTGCATCACACATCTCTTTGAGAGTTAGCCAAATATGACGGTCCAGAACCACCAGGTTGCTCATCGCTTTGCCGATGGCCTGAGCAGTAGCTTTCGTGGCTTGCAGTGCCAAATCTGTAGCAGAGCGGAGCTCTTTGAATGGCTCTGGATTGGGACCTTGCTCATCCATTTGTTTGAGGAGCTTAGCTTGAAAAACCTGAAGCACCGACATGCTGTGGTGTGCTGAACCAGCTTGGTTCGCTTCTGTATAAGCTCTTTCAGCCAGTGTGGGCATCAGTCGACATAGCTTGGAGGGGTGGGCAGGGCGGGATTTCCATCCCATGGCAGTAATATGGCAGAGGTGCGACTGCCTGTTCCACTGGGGGAAGCTTTGAGTAGCCTTTTTCCTCAGTGTGGTCCACATTAGTGAGGACGGCAGCACCTCCGACCTGAATGCGAAAAGTGTAGGGCACACGCCAGGTCTTTGTGAGCTCCGCGTGGACCTCAGGGAAGAATGGTTTGCTCCTCCGGACCGTGGTCTGTTGACGACGGCCGGTTTGCAAAAACCATTCATCCAGGCGAGACTTTTCTGGCTCTTCTTCATGTGGTCCCTCAGGACTTTAACACTTAGAGGTGGGTGGGAGGGCACGAGAGGCTGGATCTTCCCTCAAAACAAGGTCGATCCTAGAGTGCAATGTCCAGAGATTCATGCCGTTGCAGTGAGAGCAGTCTGTCTCCATTAGAGCTGCTTGTGCATGGGCGCGTCCCAGGCAGTGAATACAGCGCATTCGCATTGGGAACACTTGTAGAATGACATCTTTAAAAAGACACGTATCACACAAGCGGCTCTTTAGTTAATATTGTATATATATATATATATAAATGATACAGTAACTCCGGCCGGAGCACTGTGGGAAGCAGGTCTGGAGTGCCGCATTGATAAACGACGAGCGTCTGCGAAGAATACGTTTACCGAGAACGTTTTCAACGGTGATGTGGAGAGCTCTTCAGTGGAACACACAGGAGCAGAAAGCCTCTCGGTGCAGGCACTGAGCACATGAGTCATCCTGTTCGCATCTTACTGAGAAGTTCTGTCTGCTGTAAGTGTATATCGAAGGCAAAGCAGAAAGGGTTCCAAGACAAAGACGAAGTTCGCAGTCTTGAAGGAAGAAAATTCTGAAGAAATGGTGACTGAATGGTGATGTTATATAGGCCGACTGTGCACTTAAAGGGGCAGGGCTCAGACACCATTACCAATCAGAGTTTTGGCGTGATTGTATAAGGGTTTCAACAAGGTTGTGTAGAAGGATGTCGAGTAAATTGAATCGAAAGGGAACCCATGTCTCTGAGTAGCGCCACAGGAAAATGATGCAAAAATGTCTGATGGGAGATGGTGCTTGTCAGTAACTAGGCAAAATGGAGTCGATTTCAGAGCAAATTTGGTTCAATATGTCGATTTGCTTTGTGATCATGTTGTTTTATGAGTTCATCTGGAAACAAAGTTGTTTAAAGGTTTGCGATTATTTTGAGTAAGTTTGCTAGGTTAGTGTCATCAAATCTTTGAAAGATATTCAGTTTTATTTGAGGCAAATACTGTATTGAGGCTAATATTGTATGTTGCAATATGGACCAGAACTTATACCATTTAGTCAAAGGTCTGGCTATGTGAGAACACTGCGAATCCAACCTTTTTCTAAACATAACGCTGACTCTTGAAATACCGTAATCCCCTCTAAATCTCTGCTTGCTCACTCTCTTTCTGCATTCTTGCATTGTTTTCTTATTCACATGTCGAAGTCCTACTGATTTCAATAAGCTTAGACAGACATTTTCTCACCACTGATGTCGGCTCATGTAGGCTTGCCATGTCTGGCTGAGTGAATATTAAAAAGTGGGTTAAAAAGATGGCGGCCTCTCGTGGGTGTTTCTCCCCTGTCTCTGCACTCATTACTCAACACAGAACTGCTGTTAATAGACTGCTATGCATTCTAATAGCCAGAGCAGCTTCAAAAATGAGCCACGCTGCGATAGGAACCTGTGCTGTCTGCTTTCTATTACCTGATCTGCTTTATTTTCCATGATAGACGTGAAAGATATTTTCTTGAGTAGATGGTTTGATTTCAGTCACCCGTGTCACTTTCATCAGCAAGGGTCAGATTATCATTCTTATAGCTTAATTTAAACAATTTATTGTTGTAGTTCCCAATAAAGTTACTGTCAACTGGCAATTTGTACAAATTTTACTCTACATTTTTGCATTCTACATCAAAGCTCTGTTGGTTTCCAATTTTTTTCACATTCCCCACCACTCCGTTTTCTCTTGAAATTCATGGTTTGCTCTTGCATGTTCATTTCTTACCCGTATCCTGTTATTATGCTCCCAAAATTCCCTGGATGTTGCGCTGAGATGTATGGCCGAGATAGTGCTGATAAACATATTTTCCTTTCGCCACTAGTCTCCACCTCTGGATTCTGTTTTTGTGTGTGTGTGTTTTTTTTTTGGTAGTTTAAGAGGAAATTTTTTTAGGTTATACACTAGGAGTTATGAGGGTATGATGCTATAAAGGTGGTTTATGAGGACATCCCTAGTGTCCCCGTAATTCAAATGGCTTAAAAAACATACTAATCAATGTTTTTTTGAAAATATAAAAATGCCAAAAGGTTTCTATGAGGGTTAGGTTTAGGGGTAGGGTTAGGGTTAGGGGATAGAATATATAGTTTGTACAGTATAAAAATCATTATGTCTACGGAGAGTCCTCATAATGATAGGAGTACCAACATGTGTGTGTGTGTGTGTGTGTGTGTGTGTGTGTGTAAGCTCTCCCTTCATAATCACAACATTGTTGTTTACTTCCAGAAGATGGAGGAATCCACCACAGTGACCTCCTTAATATTTTAAAACCTGAGGATTTCAAAGAAAATGAGTCGATACTGTGACTCTCAATTGTACAGATGCTCAAGCGAGATGTTTCTGTTAGGATATGTTATTTAAGAAAAAAAATTTAAACAGTCTAAAGTCAGTTGATGCTGTAGTCTGTTCAATCACAGCTGGGGGGAAGAAACTCTTACGCCAAGCTAAGAAAAGTGTTACCTTTTTTTTATTTTTGTTTGGTGATGCTAGTGGCACAGGAATTACACTTCAGCTTTAACTGTGAATGCTGTGTATTGATTAGAGAAATAATAGCCTTTAGAAAAGCTGCTCTTTTGAAAATTGGTTACTAACAAAAAGTAACCAACTACATTGAAGCTTGTTAAGAGGGTAATATCTTAATCAAATAACTATAATTATATATTATATAATTTTCCACCGGAAATCAGGCACTAACCTATGTGACAAATACTCTAAAAACATCAAACTTGAAAACAAAAGTAAACTGAACAAAAATAAAGCCTTTTTAAGATGGGACTAATTTTTGCTGAGGAGCTTAAGTAAATTCATGTTTTGCAGAAATACTTGCAATTTCTGTCCTGTCCGAAATAAACACATCTGTGCTTTTCTTGCACTGCCTCTGCAAAAGTTACACACTGAATTACCTACTGGTCATTTGCTGTTTTGAATATTTTCACTACACTTCTCATTTTATCACTTCTCACTTATTATTTTGATCATTGTCTTTTATTGTAAATAAACAAAATAAATAAGTTTGTGGTTCAAGTGCTGCATGCTGGCATCCCATCGTAAAATATAAAAAACAAAATCTTCCCATCTATGGATAGAATCCACCATTTTCAATTAGCTCTGCCTTATAGCTTTCCTCAAGGATTAGCTGAGATCTCTAATTTACATACACCTCATGTAAGACAATAGAGAGCAGCCATACGTCCACATTTCTGACCGCATCCAATAATAGCAGAATAGGTCTATAGGTGAATTTCCAGTCTGCTCAGAGGGATAAAAATAAAGGGTAAACAAAATAAATAGGGTAGATCTTTCTTGAGACATACATTCTCCTTCGACTGAGTGCTGGGCAACATGTCTAAGGGCTGGTGGAATGAATCTAAACAAGTAGAGAGATGGATATCAAACCAGCATGGTCCCCACTGACTTGTTTGGCACTATGAAAATATTGGCAATTTTCGCTGGGTCTTTATCTGTGATTTATTTGCAAGTATAGCCCTCCTGAGGCTCTGAATAAAACATGGCCTTGCTCAGCATCCACAAAGCATTCCATTAATCGCCATTCGGATTGTTTTAGAGTGACTACTTATCTTGCAACATGGATTAACCACATAGAGCTCGCGCTCCATATGTGCATGGCCTTGAATTTATGGGTGAGCTGTGAGGTTAAATTGAAAACTCCTCTGATCTTCTTTTCCCCTGTCCTTGCCCTTCTTTTAACATTATTTTCTCTTTTTCTCTCTATCTTCTTCTTCCTTCTGTGGAAATGAGATGATATCAGAGATTCAGGCTTCACTTTAAACACTGTAATCCATTTATAAATGTTATCAATCCAAGTGATTTAGAATGGATCTCTGGCAAAGGGAAAGATCGGTGCCAACATGGTAATGATAATCATCGGTCATGCTTCTCACATTACTGCACATGTGTGTTATCAGCAGGGTTGGGAGGGTTACTTTTGAAATGTATTCCACTACAGATTACAGAATACATGCTGTAAAATGCAGTTTGTAACATATTCCGTTAGATTACTCAAGGTCAGTAACGTATTCTAAATACTTTGGATTACTTCTTCAGCACTGGTAGATTTTTTCACTTCTATTGACTATAAAATCTCTGCCAGTACAGTAAGACAAAATACACATGTTAAAAATAGATTCTCTGAAAAACCTAAATATCTTATGCGGTGTTGTTTCTAAAACAAGATAAATCAAATTGATCTTGTTTTAAGGATTTTTAGATATTTTCACAGGAAAACAATAAAAAAATTATTATCAAGAATATGATTTTTGCCCTAATATCAAAGGTCTTACTAGAAAAAAATAAATTATGATCTAAAGTGAATTTTCTTGATAAAAAAATATGATCATGCCTGGTAACGTGCATGTAAAATGGCTAGAAATAGCATTTTAGCTTAGCGTAAAGCTGACAGTTTACACAAGGTTTATTTCTATTTCTGCTGCTCCAAATTTCTCTGTCTGCTCGTATGAATGTAACACAACATAAGAAAGTGTTTCACCGCTGTTCAAATGCACTTTGGATCGCATAATTTATATGTATAAATGTTTACCATCTGGAAGCACTAAATATTAAATGAAACAAATGACAATAAAATGCAAAGTAATCTCTTCAGTAATCAAAATATTTTTTGAATGTACTTGTATTCTAAATACCAATGATTTAAACTGTAACTGTAGTGGAATACAGTTACTTATATTTTGTATTTTAAAAATGTATTACCGTTAGATGTATTCCGTTACTCCCCAATCCTGGTTATCAGTGCATTTTCGTAGACACTTTAGTATTTGACTTGCTGGTATCAAACTCGTTTTAAGAAAACGGTGCAATCTATAACCGCATTCTCACTGAAAATAATTAAAACAATCTTTTGTTCTGTAGGCTAGGGGTATAAAAAAATGTCATATTGTAGTATATCGTACGATACGATACTCACTATATCATATGTATCTTACGATACATAAACACATTATAGTGTAATTAAAACCAAGCAGCGCAATATTGAGAGCTGCAGAACAGTCTCCTCCCTGGAGAGGTGGCGCTGAGCACTCACAGGAAAACAGAGCAACACAGTAAAAAGCGAGAAGATCAATTGCAAACGGCAATTAGATTGTACTGTAGCGGTACAGCCGATACAGCTTGTCAACATCATCGTGCAAATCAGTGGATTTGTGAAGCAGAAACAGCATCAGTAAGTTTAACAGCCGCCTCACACAGCTGACTCGGAGCATGACATGTCCAGCAAGACGCTCGTAAGTTCCCTATCTGTCACTCACTCTACGTTGTGTCGATGTAGTGACACTAGGGGTAACTCTTGGGAGCCCTAAACACCTCTGATCTTTGAAAAAAGGCCAATGGGAATTGGCGAGTGGAATTTGCATGCCACTCCCCTGGACATACGGGTATAAAAGGAGCTGGTATGCAACCACTCATTCAGATTTTCTCCTCAGAGCCGAGCAGTTCTATTCATTGAAGCTGAATTCATCGCAAGTTCATTCACCTCATCTGCTGGATTTTACGGCGCATTTCAGCAGCTTCTCCCCCTCTGCACCCGTGGAGTGCAGAGAACAGCCCTGGGCACTGCGGCAGAATAATAAAAAGAGTATATTCTAAAAAGAGTATATTTTCCTTCTAAAAGAGTGGCACACATGGAACGTCTTTTTAAAGATGCCTTTCCGTTTGTGTGTTTTTCCTGGTTGCGGTCGTTATCTCTCCGCTTCTGACGTCCACGATCGCTGTCTTACGTGTCTAGGCACTGCCCACGTGGAGACATCGTTTGTGAATGGGTCTTGACCTCATTGAGAGAACATGACCATGGCAACGTTGCGGTCGTGGCTTTCATTCATAAGAAAGCAAGCCACCCCAGCAGCTCCCCGCCTCGGTCCTTCTACCTACGGGTATGAGTCCGTGCTGTTTAGCACTGGGGCGATTTGGGGACCTCAATGGGAGCACCTCTGCCGGGAAAACCCCCACAGACCTCCCATTCCCCAGCACACTCACTTGCCCCGGTCGGGCTCTCGGATGAGACCGCGGCTTGTCTCACGGTGAGTTCGACCTCTTATTCGGAGCCAGGGAAGACGATGAGTTATTGAGCGCAGCTATGTGCCCAAGGTTCCCATGACCCCATTAAGAGATCAGGTGGTGAACCTGCAAGCGCTGCCCCAGGAGGAGGCAGACCCAGCTTTGGCGTTGCTGTGTCCGATGCATGCTTTACGCATCTATTTGGATCGCACACAGAGCTTTAGAAGCTCCGAACAGCTCTTTGTCTGCTTTGGTGGACAGCGGAAAGGTAGCTCTGTCTCCAAACAGAGGATCGCCCACTGGGTCATTGATGTAATGGCATATCACACTCAGGACGTGCCGTCCCCCGTGGCGCTACGAGCCCACTCTACTAGGAGTGTAGCGGCCTCCTGGGCCCTGACCAGTGGCGCTTCTTTGGCAGACATCTGCAGAGCAGCGGGCTGGGTGACACCCAACACCTTTGCGAGGTTCTATAATCTCCGGGTTGAGCCGGTTTCGTCCCGTGTGTTGTCAGGTCTGAACAGGTAAGTTCCGGGACAGCTGGCCAGGTGTACCGCTTGCGTATAGTGCCTTTCCCCTCCCATGAGGTGAAGATGTGCGCCTTTGACTCCCAGTCGTGTTCACAAGTTGTGATCCCTGGATGATTTTCCTCCTTAGCCCTGTGGCAGTCGAGTTTGCGGAGAAACTCGCTGCCGGCTCAGTAAGTGTGCTAATGAGGCACTGTACTGAGGTAGGTGCTCCGCATGCGATGGTTCTCCGAAGGCAACCCCATGTGATATTTTCTGCAAAATCATTTCCCTGTCGGCAAACTGCGTCTTCCTTGGGCAGGGGCCCCTCTGCCCCCGGTCGCCATGCTTTGTAGAAACTTCTCCCCCTTTGGGTAGGACCTACCATGGGACCTCTCCACATGACATACTTCCGACAAGGCTCGGTAAAGACCATGTGATGTATTTCCACTCAAAAACACTTAGGGCTTCCAGTCAGTTAACAAATTCCACTCTTTTTGGGGAGAAAAGAGAAGGAAAAGAGGCCTCGGTTGGGCTAGCCTGTCCACCTATTCGTTGGGCAGTCAACTTGTTCCTGAAGGACTGTTCGACGCTCATAAAGAGCATTGGGGGAGGTTACGTGACGGCCTGGTGTGCTGGCTATGAGGCACACAGAGGTCTGCCCAACTCGCACCGCGAGTCCACATAACACAGTTCAGTAGTCATGGCATTTTGTATAGGGACCCCTAGTGTCACTACATCGACACAACGTTGAGTGAGTGACAGATAGGGAATGTCCTGGTTACTTTCGTAACCTCCGTTCCCTGATGGAGGGAGTGTCCCTCTTGCCACAACGCTGAACTTCCCGATGAAATGGCCGGGACCTTGTCTCGGCTCCTCAGCACAAAACCTGAATGAGTGGTTGCATACCAGCTCCTTTTATACCCGTATTTCTGGGGGAGTGACATGCAAATTCCACTCGTCAATTCCCATTGGCCTATTTTCAAAGATCAGAGGTGTTTAGGGCTCCCAAGAGTGACCCCTAGTGTCACTACATCGACACAACGTCTCGTTCCCTCCATCAGGGAACAGAGGTTACGAAAATAACCAGGACGTTATGAGTCATAACTATCAAAAAACAGATTATTCAAAAAACCGTCAACGTAAGAAACCCACAATAACATGAGACTTCTAACTATCTACTTTTGACTTTGAAATGTAAACAGCTTTGAGAACAACACTTGTTATAAGGTGGTAATAACACCGGTAAAGTTTACATGCCAAGTAAAACGGGGCAAGAGGGCAAAAAAAATTATGTGTGGCAGTCAGTTTTTGCCCAAGCCGCTAAATAATATTATGCACATATATAGTAAAAACAGAGGCTAGTTTTATATTTTTTTGTATTTCATTTTTAAAGCAAATTTTTGTGGCAGTGCTTTTGCTTTTAGATAGTTTGCATGGTAAAACCCTCTCTGATAAAATGCTTCTTTAAATGTTTCCCCTTTAAAGCACTGCTGCTACAGCCGTATGCATTCAAATGGACATCTTTGGTCATTGTGTTGGGTTTTTTCGCTTTTTTTTTATTTATTTTTTTTGAACACCTTGCACCAAGAGTGTAGAAGTAAAAAATACTTCAACTATTAAAAACACATCTTGAGACCCCTGTGTTCTGTTACATTTCGTTGCAGTTGTTTTTGATTGCTATAACGCATCTTATGTAAACGGCCCCTAAGAAACATGAGTCTGTTCTGGGTCATGTGAACCCGAAACCAGCCCAGTTATTAAACAGGGCTTCCTTAAAGGGATAGTTCATCCAAAAATAAAAATGTTGTCATCATTTACTCACCATTATGTTATTTCAAATCTGTATAAACATCAAGAGATGTTAGGAAGAGTATTAGAATCTGACAGCCTCAGTCACCATTGACTTTCATTGCATCTTTTTTCCATACAATGAAAGTGAATGGTGACTGAGGCTAACATTCTGCATAGCACTTCCTTTGCGTTCCATGGAAAACAGAAAGTCTAACAGGTTTGGAACAACGTGAGGAGAAGTAAATGATGACAGAATGTTCCTTTTTGGTTGAACTATCCCTTTAAGACCAATTAGTTGACCAGTCGTTCAGGAAATGCACCAACTTGTCGATTTTGATGTAGTTTTCCTCTTTAGTTGCATCCGGCCAAGCCTTAAATTTTCATGTTTATGAAGACTGATGTATAGCTTGATGGTCTTACAGATTATCAATGTTAAATAGCAATGCTCCATTGAATGCTTCAAATTTCTAATGAGAGCTATTTTTCAAACACCATTATTTTTTCAGTCTCCGTAACCTTCGAGATGCTCCACATATTTTTCCATCCCATGTTGTCCATTCATTTAGCTAAACCTGAACACAGTAATGAACTGTAATGTGTGTTTTGTGAAGCGTTTCAGAGAAATAGACAGGCAGGCGAGCTTTAAATATGAAACCGGGTCAGACACAGATAGGACTCTGATGTCGCTGATAAGGTTTTAGCTGATGGCAATGCAAAGCCGCCTTGATGCTATCAGCGAAAGCACTCAAGCTAATTTCACAGTGCTAGCTGAACAGCCATTAAGACCCCATAACTCCATAGATGAATTAGGGGGAGCAGGTCTGGGCTTTTTATCTTATTAATACTGCGTCAAACAACAGTTGGCACGGTGAAGTGAGTCTATGTCTGTAATACAAGATGTCCTTGCCATGTGGCAAAGGAAATGAACGCCAATTGGAAATGAACGCCAATTGAACCCTTCTCTAATCTCCACCCCCCTTAGTTGCTGTTGCTTGCTCAGACTAGACTTTTACAAACCTCTCCTCATGAATAAATCATATTTCTGTAAACAGCACAATTTTAAAGAAAATGTGCTCATAAAGTGGTAAAATTGAGTGGATGTTATTTTTACGTTGGCTGAAGTCTGACATTGCAAGGCATTTTTAATTTGTATGTTTTCTTGATAGAAATTGTCAAATTATGCAGTAGCGGCAGAGACTGCAAAAAGAATCGAAGCAAACACATCATAATTATTTAAAAAAAAGAGAATCACATTTCAGAATGATTACAAATTAGTGTAAGTGAACAGAAGTGTTCCTAACGTTTCTACAGCATGGCACTTTAAACTCTTTTGTAACTATCACCTTTACTATGACCTGAATCAATATGTAAATGAAGTAACATTATATTACAAACATTTATTACCTATAAAACTATCCAAAAACTTTTAAAGGGATAGTTGACCCCCCCAAAAAAACGAAAATTCGGTCATTTTCTCACCCTTATGTCTTTTTTGGTGGAACACAAAAGATACTTTCATCGCATCTTTTTCCATATAATGAAATTGAATGGTGATTGAGGCTGTCATTCTGCCTAAAATATTATTTTGTGTTCCACAGAACAAAGAAAGTTGTATGGGTTTGTAACAACAAGAGAGTGAGTAAATGATGACAGAATTAAAATTTTTGGGGTGAACTATCCCTTTATAAGGTAACTGCAGAGTAAATGTTTTAATTTTTAACACCACCAGCCCTGAAATCAGTTGTTAGCAGCTGAAAGCGCTATGTTCATGGATGCAGAGTTTTAGATATTATATTTTGTACTATTACTGTAATATTTTATTTTTTAAACCCCACTGCTTTTGAACGCACCTCATGTCATGTTTCTCGGTGGCGCATGCAGCAGCTAGATAATGGTATGCTTGAATGTTTGCAGTGAATGTTAACTGGAAAGCGGTGAGATAGTAATCTTGTTACGGTCAAAGCCTACTTTTTGGATCAGTTTCTAATTATATTGACACAGTTGTTAGGGGTGTAAAATGTATCATTGTAAATCGATCTGACATTGAAATTTTTATGGAATATGGATTATGGAATTTAACTATCGATTATTCCTATTATAATACCCAATGGGATGTAGAGACAGACTCCATTTACACTAGTGCTATTGCAACAGATGTGGAGCACGTGAGACTGAGGGGGGGAATTGCTTTTTAAACTAAAAGTTCATGTTGCCGAGTTTGGCTTCATGTGTCATTATTTGCAATTCTGTGCATCCGTTTGAGCAAAGTAATTTTATTATTGTTGCCCCCCCCCCCCCCCCGCCCCCCCCGATTACGATATATTATGTTTAGAATCTGGAATATTTGGGGAATATATATGGAAATGTAATTGGAAATATGCTGATTAACATGCCTTGAATTGTAATAAGCCACTTATAGATAGAATAATTAACTATGACCCTGCTTGATTTAAAAATACGCCTTATTTGCCTGCACATGACATATTTCATTTGTTTTTTAACTATTGGTTCAATAAATGTTAACATTACATGACCATATCTCTCTCTCCCTCTCTCTCTCTCTCCCTCTCTTTGTACTGTATGCATTTCGGTGTGAGAGAGGGAGAGAGAGAGAGAGAGAAATATCAGTAACATACAGTATGTACAATTCTAGAATAGTTCTAGAAAATTATCTCTGGAAAAGAGTGGGAACCATGAACTGTTCATAGTGAGCTTAGAGAGTTTATAGTTAAAACTCTGGGTGAACTGCAGTCAGATGTTTGCGAACTGCTGTTCTGAAGCTCATAATCTCCATTGCAAAGACACTTGGAAATGCATTATTTAAGGAATTCAGTTTTATTTAGTTTTCTCTATGAAAAGCAAGTATTATATAGCATTAAGTTTTTACCTTAGCCACACATTAAATGTTATTTGTTCTGACAGTCCTCACATGAATAGGAGATTTGGATTGTGATGGATGTGAAAACAGTCATGTTCAACTCTGCCTTTGTAAATGCTGGTTTAAACATTTTCTGTTGTCACATCTTAAATTAGCTTGAATTCATTTTAAAGTCATTGTGGAGTGATTAGCACATGTGCTCCTAGCATGTTGAGCTTTTGTGCTCATGTGGGTGACAGGTTCAAGACCAACCAGCATTCTTTCTGAAGCAAGTTGGTTCACTTGGAAACCATCTTTGAAATGTCTGCAAGTAAAGCACCTGCTTCTCGAATGGGGAAAGACCCAAATCTCATTTAATTCCATTAGATTTCAAAATAATGTAATCTAACTTTTTATTTTCAGTTTTGCAATGACTTTAAAAAAGTGGTCCTATTTCTTTTTTCTTTTCTTTTTTTTTTTGTGGATATACTGTGTGAAGACAATGTAGTTCATCACATTAACCATGGATTAATGAATATATATATATATATATATATATATATATATATATATATATATATACACCGATCAGCCACAACATTAAAACCACCTGCCTAATATTGTGTAGGTCCTCATGCCACCAAATCAGCGCCAACCTGCATCTCCGAATAGCATTCTGAGATGCTATTCTTCTCACCACAGTTGTACAGAGCAGTTATCTGAGCTACCGTAGACTTTGTCAGTTCAAACCAGTCTGGCCATTCTCTGTTGAACTCTCTCATCAACAAGTAATTTCCATCCACAGAACTGCCGCTCACTGGATGTTTTTTGTTTATGGCACCATTTGGAGTAAATTCTAGAGACTGTAGTGCATGAAAATCCCAGGAAATCAGCAGTTACAGAAATACTCAAACCAGCCCATCTGGCACCAACAATCATGCCATGGTCGAAATCACTGAGATCAAATTGTTTCCCCATTCTTATGGTTGATGTGAACATTAACTGAAGCTCCTGACCTGTATCTGCATGATTCTATCCACTGCACTGCTGCCACACGTTCGGCTGATTAGATAATCGCATTGATGATTGTTGGTGCCAGATGGGCTGGTTTGAGTATTTCTGTAACTGCTGATCTCCTGGGATTTTCATGCACAACAGTCTCTAGAATTTACTCAGAATGGTGCCAAAAACATCCAGTGACCTGCAGTTCTGTGGATGGAAATGCCTTGTTGATGAGAGAAGTCAATGGAGAATGGCCAGACTGGTTTGAACTGACAAAGTCTACGGTAACTCAGATAACCACTCTGTAAAATTGTGGTGAGAAGAATATCATCTCAGAATGCTATTATGAGATGAGGTTTGGTGCTGTTTTGGCAGCATGAGGGGGACCTACACAATATTAGGCAGGTGGTTTGGCTGATCGGTATATATATATATATATATATATATATATATATATATATATATATATATATATATATATATATATATTTAGGGTTTACATAGTTTTTTCTATTTTTCCCATTAGATACTATTTCTTGTCTAACCTTCAACATATATGGATCCCATTCCCCTCTCTTCCCTTCCAATAATGTTGTATATCTGTGAATAAAAGAGACAGAAAAGCCACAAAAAAAAAAAAAGGAAAGAAAATTAATTAATTGAAAATACATTATGCTGAAATTGAATTTAAGGGAGAGAAATTGGATTTAAATACCTTAAAACAATATAGAATGTGTGCTTTTTTGAATATAGCAACAAGATTTTATTTAAATTAAATGTTCATTTAATTTGGTGCAGAATGGTACATCACATTAAAGGCAGTCATAGGCAATTACCCTTCTCTACCGCTGCAGATCTCATTATCACTGTCTTTAATTGGATTGGTCAGGAATGTATGAATGGCCAATGCTCTCAATCAGGTCTGTCTGTTCTCAGGTTTTCTTTTCTGCAGCTTCTACGTGTTGAGCAAGTTGTATTCATTATAGTCTCAGGAGGGAGGAGCCCATATGTCCTTTTTAATTTCACTAAAACAACTGCATTGATGTGAGAGTTACTTACAAATGTGTTTGCAATAGTACTTGAACAGATGTTCTGGCCTTTTACATTTTATAACAGATGTTTTCCAAAGCCTTGTGCTTTTATATCTTGTAGTTTTTTATTTGGTACTATGCGAGTTGGTACTGTGGTATTCCAAAACTTAGCAATACAATGACTAGTGGATATTTGCCTATTTCCCAGAAATCCTATGCAGGTCTCTGTTCCATCCACAGGCTATGTTTGGAATGGAATACACTAGCTTACTACTTAGTGAACACTGCATATTATATACTGCAAAGTATTTTTTAAATAGCATGCAAAACAGAATACATTATGATAGATGTTGCAAACTGTAGTATGCTACATTGTCATTGAGTGGATTCCAGTCATAAATAAAAATGGTTACTTGTTACGAGACTGGGAAGGACGAGATGAGAGAGTGGGGATCCAACTGCAGAACTATTTATTAAGAAACTCAAAAGATGAAAAAAACAAAGATGAAACTAAAACACTGGAGCAAAAGGGAAATCAAACATAACAGCAGTTTGCTGGCTAACTAGGTAAGCAACATCATACACTAACATGCTAACAAACCAACAAGGACTAAGGGAAACATGAGGGCTATATATACACACATGGGTAATGACAAAACAGAACACCTGGAAACAAAGATGGGGAACAGATGAGTGTGATCAAAAAGGTGCATCATGGGAAGTGTAGTCTAACTAAAAGTCCAAACTCTAACCCACACCCTAACCCTAATCTAACCATCAGTGGGATAATCGTGTAATTTTAGAGCGAGTTTATGTGAATGGGATTACTTCCTGTTTCTAACAGGAACAGAACCTGTGTCTTGGACGTTGCTCATGCAAAACGCAATCGTTAGCACCAGAGGTAAAAATGACCCCACTTGAATTGATGCAAATATGTCTGATGGGCGATGCCACTTGTCAGTTATTCAGTAGAATGGGGTTGATTTCAGGGTATATGAACTTTGAAAGCAACCTGTCAATTTTCTGTGATCATGTTGTAAAAAAAAAAAAAAAAGAAAAAAAAAGAATTGTGTCTTTAATTACTTCTGGTTCAGTCATGAGTGTCATAGTAGGTCATCTGGGTATTCAAGCAAATCAAAAATTTGCATACTGTTCACAGTATACATTCTACATAGCCTACTGCAGAAATAGTAAGAGTAGTAAGTATGCTACTCCAAACATAGGCACAGACACCAAGAGATGTCAGTTCCACTCTGAATATGTAAAACTCAAAAACAAGAGCTGCATCAGGCCTAATTAAATCTACATCTTGATTTGCATATAATTGAGCTCAAGGCACGAAAATGGATTTCAGCAAGACAGGAGAATGGCATAGGGAGAATGCAGTGAGCTTATCTTATGCAGACAGGCATAAGAAAATTAGCAAAATCGATACTGGTGCGATTGAGAGTGCCCACTTGTTTATACCAGCTTTTGATGTGCAGACCTGGGAAAGAACAGGCCGTTAGATATAATGATTTATTCTGGAGGAAGCTCAAGATGCTGTGGATGCTGTGTTACTCCACTGGCAGGTGTTCAAAGTCCTCTACAACTGGGGTCTGGGGACTCCACCGTGAAAAAAAATAAAAATAATTATAGAATAGAAAATATAGAACACTAGGGGCTACCTAGTGCAACACATCAGAAATAAAACCCAAGCAATCTATACAATGTCCTGTTTCTCATCGCTCTGTCATGGCTGACTCGGACCAAACTCAGATTTATATGGAAGAGATATTTAATTGTTTTTATTGCTTGTGGCATTATTGCATGCAATCCTGGTTAGACGTGCAAATTTGTGATCACCCATTTGTATGAAAAGTCAGATTTTCTTGCATCCATTGAATCACAAGATGCTCTTTGGAACATTCTCAAATCATGATGAATAACATGGATCATCTGGTTTTGCACAAACTTTTCTCTCAAATGATTATGCTGGTAAAATAATGATAGAACATTTTTTTTACAAAGAAAGGAAAAAAAATATAAACATTTCCACAAGTGGGTATATTATTATGTTTTTAGTTACTGTATAAAATGAAACACCCTCAAAGAGGGAGTCAGCCAAAACATGATTATAAGCCTAAAGCTCCAGTAACACTACACTTTGCACTCCATTCACTCCTATTCAAACGCATCTGAATGCAGGAGACCAGAAATGCTAACTCAGGCAAATAAAATTTGCATTTCAAATTTGGGGAACTCTTACCTGTGAATTCGGATGACGAGAAGATGTGTAAGCAATAGAAGATTGAAACGTCACACACTGACCTTTTGGCTCAACACAAAGGATGCATTTTTCAAAGCTGCATGTTTTTATTGTTGCAGGAAAGTGAGTAGATTGTACATTTTAAAATTTTAAAATGTATTTTATTTGTTATTTGTGATTTATAATTTATTAAAACCATAAGCATGATCATATCCTGTCCGTTGCTGTGTCTTAGGTAATTTTGCATGCTCAAAGCTTAGTGTGACTGTGGCTTAAACCTTAGACCCTGTTTCCACCTGGTGTTAAGATGCATTTCAGGTAATCCGATCACATTTGGTCAGCCCTAAGTACAGGTCTAAACGGGGTCTAAAACGTTTTGTGATCGGATCACAAAACCCACATACGAATTTGTTCAAAAACGCATGTGACCACATCGCATTTGAGGTGTAAATGCTAATCCATTTTGTATGCGTCCCAGCAGTAGTGAAGCGCCACTCCTCACCTGTCAATCAACCGCTGCGCTAAAGCAAGAGTTTAAATTTTGCCAGTTACGAGTACCTGTTACGAGTTAGTTTCTGACTTTGTTGCAATTTATTATCATGCAGTAACACACTGACATAGTGATTGATGTATGTCATCATGAAACAGAGACCCTCCCCTCCAAATCTGAACACAAGTGGTCACAGGAGTTGCATTTAAGCGACCAGGTGTAAACAGAGATCACCCAAGACGCATCGCAATACCGTGTGGAAACAGGGTCTCAAATGCATACATTAGGTCTTTAGAGACACGGGACCTCATTCCACTCCCCGTAGCTCATCCATTTTTTGGAGTTGTGCCCACATCTCTTTAGCATTCCTTAATCTTTCTCTTATGAATTCTGTAACGCAAAAAAAAAAAAAAAAAAGCCAAAATTGCAAAAAGTTAATTTTATATAATGGCTTGAGTACCTAAAATGTAAAGGGTCATTAGAGATCCTAGGTATGTAATAGTGTGTGTGTTGTTGTTGTTTTTTATTATTATCAATATCCGATATGCATTTACGTATAGTACATATTACACATGCCATTTGTTACTCTAAGGTGGCGCTGATGTTTCCGTGATTGACTTGATTTACATTTGACATTGCTATTTGATGAAGAAACAATGTGGATGTAAACTATAGCAAGTACAACACATGAACAGTATGATATGACTATTGTCATTTGGGTGTACTACTGAAATTATGTACGTTTTGCATCTATTTAGACTCAGGAAGTGCCTGAAAAAATACTTATGTGCAGCTTATGTGCAGATTATGTGTATCTTATGTGTTATGTGTAGCTCAAAATGTGTTTGACAGCGAGATGCGTCTCATGAAAATCTTGTTCTAGAGTTGTCCTAATTACTTCCATTATCTCTTTGATATATGAAAAATACATCATCAAAATATATCAAAATATATTTTATTCTATTATTTTCTAAATATTTTGAAAATATTTGGAAAATTTGACACCATCTGGGCATTTTGTAGATCTATTTTTGATAGATATACTTGCTGGGTCTGTAAAGATCCAAATATATAAGAAAGATTATTTTAAGACTTTAAGGATTAATATGGAAATTAACTGTTCTGTATTAAACAGTGTTTATATATATATATATATATATATATATATATATATATATATATATATATATATATATATATATATAGAATGTCCTTATTAAAAATGGCATGGATTGGCACACAGAAAATTTCTACTCAGGTGGCAAAATGCTCCGCCCAATAGAAAAATATTTGAATCTGAAAGAATATTGGTGGGGTGGTTTGCAAGAGTGAAAGCCCAAGCACAAAGCTCAAATCTCTCTCCTCCACTTCTCACATGCCTCAATATTATCTATCAGAGCGCAATGAATGGCCATGTGAGACGCTTCTCATAGAATGGTTAAGAAGAGCAGCAAAGCTCTTGCTGAAACACAGATGGAGCAGCTTGATTAAAAATTTATATCAGCGGACGGTTGCATTGGGAGAAAATTAGCATGGCTTTTGGCCTGCCAGAAAGTGATGTGTCCTTAGCAGGAGAGCCTCCAAATTCACGATTTCCTCACATCCTTCAGTATCTCACTTCAGTTGAAACAGGAATCACGCTTTCTTTTAAGATGAATTAAGAAAATATAACATGAAATTAAGAGGTCAAAAGGCCAATGGTGGATCAATAAGTGATTAAACAGTTTAGAGGCTGTTAAAGGGATAGTTCACCCAAAAAAGAAAATTCTCTCATCATTTACTTGCCCTCATGCCATCCCAGATGTGCATGACTTTCCTTCTTCTGCAGAACACAAACAAAGATTTTTAGAAAAATATAGTTGCTCTGTAGGTCCATACAATGCAAAAATGGTAAGGCTCCAAAAAGCACATAAAAGCTGCATAAAAGTAATCCATAAGACCCCAGTGGCTAAATTCATATCTTCAGAAGTGATATGATAAGTGTGGGTGAGAAACAGATACATACTGAAGTCCTTTTTAAATATTTAAGTCAATAATTACTTACATATTGGTCTGTTTCTCACACAAAGCTATCGTATGGCTTCAGAAGACTTGGAATATAGTGCACAAGTCATATGGACTACTTTAATGGAACTTTATGATGCTTTTATGTCCTTTTTGGAGATTGGCAGTATAATTCACAGTCTATTTTTGTTATGTGAAAAACAGAAGCTTAGGTATTCTGCATAACCTCTCTTTTTGTGTTTCACTGAAGAAAGAATATAATAATGACATTAAGGTGTTTAAATGATGACAGAGTTTTATTTCTTTGATAAACTATTCTTATAATGCAAATTGTTAAAATTAGTCATTCAAGCCAAACAGTTAAAAAAGCACTTTAAAGTAACTTTCACAGAAATTTTGATTAGTATCTTCCACTTACACCTTGGTACTTCGTTTTCATTCAGAGAAACATGTTCACTGTTTGATATATCACTTGGAAATTATTGTTACTTGGGTTGAGTGAGTCTCGCTAGATTTAATTAAAGCTCTGAAAGCAATTATGTAAATTCAGAGGAATCCCACAGTTTAAACATAACTACCGTACAATATTCAAAGATTTCTGTGCTTGATGTCAGAGCATGTTAAATTTTGTGCCTACAGATGTGTGAATTTTCATTCCAATAGCCAAAAGGCATTCTTCCAAATTTTACTCCTCAGAGTGAAAGTATTAAGCTGTATATTTAGACTTTATGAAAAGAACAGGAAATTTTGGTGAACTGATAAGCACAAGATGTTGTTTATATCTTTTCAGATAATTATTCAAATGATTCTAATTATTTAATTATTCTAGTGTATTGGGGAGTTCGTGAAGAAGGTAGAACCATACTTTAAAGCTGAAGTTTGTAACTTTTCTGTCTTAAAATACTTTCTCCTATCCCAGCTTAATATGCAGAGACAACTAGTAAGCCATTCATAGGTTAATTTTCTCAAAAACTGTAAACTGTCTTTCTGTTGCGCTATGAAAATAGTTTGTTTTGAGCGATCCGCTTAGACCCACCCCAACAATGTAACTCAACCAGTGGTGTGATTTGGGGGTGGGACAATCACTTTGTTTGGCCAGTGGCAGACAGGGATCGTATTCCGAAAGCTGTTTTGAAAACAAAGTTTATTTTTTGCAGTTTCGTTTGGTGTCACTAGTGGCGCAGAAATTACATCAGTTTTAATTTTTGGTTTTCATGTGAGTAAAAATCTAAAGAGAATTAAAAATAATATTATTAGCATAACTTTAAATAAAAAGATTTTCAAGAATTTCTCAGTATTTGGAATGTCAGCCATATTCTTTTAAAGACAGTAGAGTATGAATTCAGCTGGCATGAACTCTTATGATCAAAATCTGATGATCCATGTTATCCAAAAATGATTTGAGATTGTTCCAAAGAGCATCTTGTGTCCTATAATGAAAGCAGTAAAATCTGACCTTTTGTACAAAGGAGTTGAATGGTCAGTGTCACAAATTTGCTTATTTTAGTAGTGAAATTGAAACAGGGCAGAATCGTAAAATGTTCTTGTACATTTTTTAAAATGCTACAGATTTTTGTTTATTATCATGGGACTTTGTGGCCAATGTGGCCATTTTGATGTAGAGCTTGAATAAAAATAGCTTGATAAATTCCTTTCTGTGTTTCTCCTGAAAAAAACAAACAAAAAAATGCTTTCTCCCCAGAGATCTTTTGTAAATGCAAGACAAATGTTCTGAGAAACTGCTCTTGTGAATCATATCATGAATGAAAAATCTATCAAAATTAAATGCATATTTGCTTCTTGGAAAACATTTTGGGCCCATCAAGATCATAGAGTAATAAAATTAGAAAGGTCGAGGGGTTCATGTTTGATTTTGCTGTGTTGAATGTCACAGTGCTGTGGTTGTAGAGAGAATGCGGGGTTTTCCGATGGAGGTGATCAATGCTTCTAAAAAACAGATCAAACCAGTTTGTGTCAACAACAGGCAGCTATATGAAATCACCATGAAAGGACTTAAAATTGTATTTTCTTTGTATCCTAATCATACATTTGATTTAGACCAGTGGTTCTCAACTAGGGGGTCGGGACACCTTTACACCTGTACACCTACTTATTCTATCTAATCAGCCAATTGTGTGGCAGCAGTGCAATGCATAAAATCATGCATATACAGGTCAGGAGCTTCAGTTAATGTTCACATCAACCATCAGAATGGGGGAAAATGTGATCTCAGTGATTTCAACCATGGCATGATTGTTGGTGCCAGACAGGCTGGTTTGAGTATTTCTGTAACTGCTAATCTCCTGGGATTTTCATGCACAACAGTCTCTATAGTTTACTCAGAATGGTCCATCCAGTAAAAAACATTCAGTGAGCGGCAGTTCTGCGGACGGAAACACCTTGTTGATGAGAGAGGTCAACGGAGAATGGCCAGACTGGTTCAAGCTATCGGAAAGGCTAAAGTAACTCAGATAACCACTCTGTACAATTGTAGTGAGCAGAATAGCATCTCAGATTGCACATCATGTCGAACCTTGAGGCGGATGGGCTACAACTGCAGAAGACCACGTCTGGCACTTTATTAGGACCATAGTGTTCCTAATGAAGTGCTAATTGAGTGTATATTGAAAATGTCTAACTATCATTTAGATTTGTCATCACAAGCTGGGTTTCCATCCGCATATTTTTATGCAAATTTTGGGATATTGCATAAAAAATGCTGGATAGAAACACCAAGTGGCAAATAAAGTTTCCTAAATGTGCATAAAAAATGTGTATGCTCGCTTGAGGTAGATACATTTTATTTTCAGTAAGAAGACGTGCGCATAAACTAAGATAGAAACACATTTATCAAATATATTCCTATAGAATTTACTGTATATTGAAATATATATGTATACCTTGCCTCAACAAGCTATGTGAATGCATAATTCACTCAGAAAATCGTCAGTATTATCGTATAGCATCTCAAATATTGCTCTGGTTATTCTGAAATGCCGGATCCAATGCCTGTCATTAAAATGATTGGCTAATATCACCTCCCAGAACTGTCTGGCACATTTTGTTCCCAGACATAAGGCATCTGCCACCGAACGCTAGCAAACATGAAGTCTGTCTGCACACTCTAAACTGTGTATAAGTTATTTATTATATTGAAGAAAGCCACAGTGGCTTCAACCTCCATTTTCGTTTCTTTTTTGCGACAATTCCCCTAGAAGTGACGATTTTGTTCTCTTAAACACATGGGATGGATGTGCTGCTGTATTCACCAAATGTTTTTGTGATATTCAAATTTGTATATAAATTAAATTGCAACTTGGATATATTGCTGCAGAGGCTGTCATAAAAAGACCAAAACTGGCTACACCACAAGATTGTTATGGAAAAATAGTGGGTGTATAAAAGTATAATCAAGTACGAGCTTCAGATAATATTGTTCAAGCCAAAAAGAAGTGTTCGTATCGGGTGATCAGGTTCTGTTAAAGCCTATAGTTGAAGATAATCATATGCACATTAGTCTTTAAATGCAAAACAACACAGCCAGTCTGCTGTCTATAATGGGCCTGTTCTGATTTATTGCACCTCTGTGCCTCCACTGTGTAACATTTGTGGTTCCCTGGGTCGAAACAGCAATGGCCTTCGAGTGCAAATGGCCTATCCATTTAGTCAGTGTGGAGGTCATTAGACGGGTGTTTGTGTTTAATAGAGCCTGATGTTATGCTTGACTGCAGTTAGAGCTGTACCACACTAGTCCCATTCCATTCAGAGCCATCATAACCATCTCTGTCATTACACCAGTATCATCTGAACAAATGTTAGTCTATTCTGCGGGACTGGAGGGATGTAAAGTGATTGCTGCTTCTCTTCCCGGCCAGTTTTCCATTGCTGTGGTTCATTGGACTTTAAGTTGAACTGAACTCAGTTTGACACAATGTAACTGATGAATCACCAAAGTTGAAATGCACTTACGAGGATGTAAAATAATTGTTTTTTTTTTTAACAAGCAGTGTTGCATAAAGTGTCCAATTTTCATACTTCAGTAAAAGTAAAGATATCCTTATTTTTATTTTTTTTATCATTTTGACTGATTCAAAAGAATCAAATTGATTAAAATTTGACTCAAACAATTTGTTCACGAATTTGACATGACTAACACCAATCTGCATGCAGTTTACAGTTGCAGATGTGTTCTTTTTTTGCAAAAGCAACAAAAAGGTCTGGAGAAATGTATCAGAGTCAAATTATTAACTTTCTTGCAAGATAAAGTGAAGTAAAAGTGAATGTCAACAGAAATATTTATACTTAAGTAGAAATATTCAAAAACTGGTCTTAAGCACAGTAAAAATGTATTTGTACTTCGTTGCAATGCACTTCTGTTTACAAGTAACTAAAACATTTTATTCCTAAAGGTGAAGTACTGTATGTAATTTCTTTGCCACAAAACAGGGTTTAGTGTCACCAAATGGGTTATGACTGGTTCAAACTGGTTTCCCACACTCCCCCGTCCTCTGTCACCTTTAAAGTCAACATGAAATCAAAATGTACCCTGTTAACTTTCATAATGCATATTTCCTGGTCTTATTGTGTACAGTTCATTGGTGCATGATATTCTATGTTAAAACAGTTTGTATTTGTAATCTTTCATCTTTATAATATTTATAAAATGTATAGTCTAATAACTTAGACTACAGGCTCCACGTCTGAAACCACTTTCAATAGGGATTCGCCATGAATCCCTCTTACTTTTAAACCCTTCCCCCTCCATCCACCTGGACCCTTTCTGGTATGTTACACCCACTTTTCACGATGCAAACAATTCTCATTGGATAGAATTCCCACACTATATTTTATAGTACCCTCATTTTTTCTTCCTGTTTTACTTTTTAAATTTTTTTAAAAAAAAACACCCTAGGGGGGGCCTAGGTAGCTCAGCAAGTAAAGACGCTGATTACCACCCCTGGAGTTTGCGAGTTCGAATCCCAGGGTGTGCTGAGTGACTCCAGCCAGGTCTCCTAAGCAACCAAATTGGCCCGGTTGCTAGGGAGGGTAGAGTCACATGGGGTAACCTCCTTGTGGTCGCAATAATGTGGTTCGCTCTCGGTGGGGTGCATGGCGAGTTGTGCGTGGATGCCACGGTGGATGGCGTGAAGCCTTCACACACGCTACGTCTCTGCGGTAACGCGCTCAACAAGCCACATGATAAGATGCGCGAGTTGACAGTCTCAGACGCAGAGGCAACTGAGATTCATCCTCAACCACCAGGGTTGGGAGGGTTTCTTTTGAAATGTATTCCACTACAGATTACAGAATACATGCTGTAAAATGTAATTTGTAATGTATTCCTTTAGATTACTCAAGGTCAGTAACGTATTCTAAATACTTTGGATTACTTCTTCAGCACTGGTAGATATTTGCACTTGTTTTGACTGTAAAACCTCTGCCAGTACAGTAAGACAAAATACACATGTTAAAAATACATTCTCTGAAAAACCTAAATATCCTATGCAGTGTTATTTCTAAAACAAGATAAATCTATAAATCTATATTTTTACAGGAAAACAATAAAACAATTATTATACAAGAATATGATTTTTGCCCTAATATCAAAGGTCTTACTAGAAAAAAAGAAATTATGATCCAACGTGAATTTTCTTGATAAAAAACTATGATTGTGCCTGGTAACGTGCATGTAAAATGGCTAGAAATAGCATTTTAGCTTAGCGTAAAGCTGACAGTTTACACAAGGTTTATTTCTATTTCTTCTGCTCCAAACTTACTTCAAACTTACTTCTCTGTCTGCTCGTATGAATGTAACACATCATAAGAAAGTGTTTCACCGCTGTTCAAATGCACTTTGGATTACATCATTTATATGTATAAATGTTTTCCATCTGAAAGGACTAAATATTAAATGAAACAAATGACAATAAAATACAAAGTAATCTCTTCAGTAATCAAAATACTTTTTGAATGTAACTGTATTCTAATTACCAATGATTTAAATTGTAACTGTAGTGGAATACAGCTACTTATATTTTGTATTTTAAATACGTAATCCCGTAACATGTATTTCGTTACTCCCCAACCCTGTCCGCTAGTCACTTCGCCACCATGAGGACTTAGAGTGCATTGGGAATTGGGCATTCCAAATTGGGGAGAAAACAAAAAACACCCTAGTAAATTGGGCTGCAAATGACATTTCACGTTGACTTTAAGACAATATCCCAATGTTAATGCTAACTTAAATAATTATAATAACTCTTTTGGAGTGTCTGTAGTCATCTAATGGCCACTTTACATCTGTTAAGCTTAGTTTGGTGTTTTTCTAAGCAACATATTCTCTGTTTAGTAAATATGGCCACATGCAGCTAAAATTCATTCACCAAACACCCTACACACACATGTGTTGCGCTCCTCAACAGCTGAAGACCAGCAGCAAGCTACGATTAGATCCAGCAAAACTCTGCTGTATTGATTTTCTGTCCTGAGGGTGCAACACATATGCCAGTGTACGATTTACAAAGGGAATTCATTTGTAGGCAAGCACATTAGTTTCCTGTCAAGTGCCTCTCCTTCTCTCTGTGAAAACAGGGTGGAATATTAAGTGCAGAACTTACTGGAATTTGGGTCTCCCATGGAGATATTGATCCCTGGGAGTAGACCAGAGTCCTTCAAACCAGTCTCAGTCAGGAATGAGACGTTATGTCTTTAACAGCCCCACCTCTCTGAGAAAAAAGATTGGACTTTGTACTATTTAGAGTCAAAGTATTACCAGAGATTATTTAGCAGAGATCGGCCACTTCTATTAAAATGAATGGGAGAAATTGGAACGCCCAACTGCAGCCAACGGTCAACGGATATAGAAAGGAAGTCCAGCCTTAAAGGTAAAAGAGCCAATCACCTTTTAGATACAGACATCGCCTGTCAATCAACTTGACTAGGCATGCACATTAGCTATACAAGCCGGGAACATTGTGGGGGGTTTTTGCATAATCTGAGGTAAAGAAGCACAATTTATGATACCAGTGTTGTCGGATTTTACTGCTGATTTGAAATATGTCCTTTGATTGTAATCTTGACCAAACGTTTAGGAGATTTCTGTATGTTCCCATTCAAGTAGATAGGAGCTGCACTGGCATGACTTTAAATAGCCTCCCGAGAGCATTCCAAAGAAGGCCGACAGTGGGCTGACTTGCTAGAAAGACTTTGGTATTACACAACTACGTCTCTTGCAACTGAACTTTGCTTTGAATGCAGTTGTGAGGTATGAAAGTTCACCACTGGTTTGTTTTGATGTCAAAATAAGAAATTAGAAACACATAGCCCAGTTACAGGTCTCAGCCAAGAAAAAACAAAATTGCAAAAATAATTAGTGGTGCTTGTCTGTGCAAAATTTGCAGCCATCTTGCTTGGGTGTTAAGAGCGGTTGCTAGGGTGTTCTGGGTGGTTGCTACGACATTGCTAGTTGGTTGCTTACTGGCCCAAGTAAAAAAAGAGCCCACCCCCACGTCTCTATGATGCTCTGACGTTTCCTCCTTCAATACAAGTCTATGTTTTGTTTTGTTTTTTGTTTTGTTTTGAGTTGTTCCTCAATTCACATTTAAAGTCACACACTATCCTTCAATATGGCAATGTTGTCCATCTGTACTTGCACATTAATCTTATCTGCACATTTTTCTTGCAAGCCCTTTTTATTAAGTGCCTTTTCTTTTCTTTTTTTCAGGCATGAAACGAATCCATGCACTTACCATTCAAGCCAACTACGAGCTGAGAATTGACCTGGAGGACTTTGAGAACAGTACCTCATTTGCACAGTATGGATCTTTTGGAGTGGGGTTGTTTTCGGTTGATCCAGATGAGGATGGTTACCCACTGAGCATCACTGACTACTCTGGCACTGCAGGTATGGTACACACCTTTGGTTCTTTCTTTGTCCAAGACTTCCTGTGCTAGTGTTAACCTGATGTGTGAAGCAGGCCCCTTATGCAGCAGCTAAGAACTATTACTTTTATTGCGAATGCAGAGAAATTGGACCAATCATGAGTTCAAAATGAGTCATCAATATTTTTGGTCTGTATTCCTGTTAAAGTATTCATTCATTCATTTATTCATTCATTTGAATGATTTTGTGTTTTTTTAAAGGTTTGATGAAAGTGCAACCAGCACCATTTTACTTGTTGTAAACCCTTGTTTATGTTTTATATTAATATATAAGTAAATGTATTCTTAAATATTAAGTTAAAGGCTATGGTTAGCATTTAATGAAGTTTAGCCAAGTTGAAAACAAGACCATGTCAAAGGGATGGTTCACGCAAAAACTGAAAGATCTATCAGAATTCAATCACCCTCAAGTTGTTTCAAACTTGTATGTCTTCCTTTCCTTTGTAGAACATAGAAGGTAGAATTTTATGCAATGAAAGTGAAATGTGACTGCGGCTAGCATTCTGCCTAACATCACCTTGTTTCGAAGAACATGGCGGTGAGTAAATTATGACAGAATTTTCATTTTTGATGAACTATCCCTTTAAACACTGGAAAGCCAAACTTTGTGGCCTGAATTGCTCCCAGCAAAATAAAAAAGATGAGCCAAGAATAGAAACTATCATGAGAATCACAAGACTAATTTAAAGTTTCCTGGCCTGTTGTCAGCACTGTTCAGATATATTCCAGTGGCACACTAAGCAACGGGGGCTGCAGGTTATCGTCTGTGCGGAAGCAAAGTGATGAGCAATTCTCTATGCTTCACCTGTGCTGTCTCCTGGGCCTCTTTTAAACATTACTTGGGCCCCGCACTCTATTATTCTCAGGTGTCTTTCCCCAGGCACTACCCTGCTCGCTGGGTCTGGTTGCAGGCATGACCTTCGCCGTGTGCCGGAAAGGGCAGGGATAATGAAGCCGTAGAATACATCTTTGGCATTCCAATAAAGAAGACTCTCTGCTTATTATGGGAGACATAAACAAACACTCCTATTAACATAAATCAAGAGGAGAATACTGCTTGCACGCATCTAATTAGCAAGGCTGTTTTAAACATTCTCCGCTAGAGGAGTCATGCCACATTGATCCCCAATCTTATTAATTAAGGCTTGTTTTGGACTCGTACGGTGCTGACTTGATTGATGTGTGCCTAAAATACACACATGATTGTTTAAAGCATTAATGTATACATGATTGGTAGGATGGACTTGCAGATGTGACCATTAACATAAAATCACATTGTAAAAGGGTTCACAGGATGGATAAGGAGGAGGCGGGCACCAGCAGAACAGTCAACATAATTTTAATGACATAACTGAACTTTATCATGCATGCGTCCTTATGGCCCAGCCTTGCCCTCCTCCTCGTCACACATCTCCACCGCCTGATTCAGGCCGGGGAAATCTCCGGCTTGACGTAATCCCATCCCCTCTCTTCCTGGAGGGGAGGTCTTGCCCTTCTGGCCGTCCTTCTGCCGGCAGGTCTTCCCCGCCTCTCTGGAGCCCTGGGAGAGATGGGGGGGTGGGGGGGGGGGGAGAGGGGAGAGGGAAAGAATGAGGGGGAGAGACAGATAGAGAGAGAGAGGAGAGAGAGAGAAAAACTCACTCGCCGGTCCCCAGACACGCTTCCGCCCTCTGGCGGACGACAGTTGCTCCTCCCCTGGAGGATGGCAGTGAGTCCTCCAACCCCTGGTGGACGGTAACAGCTCCTCCCCTTCCTGGCGGATGGCAGCAGGTTCCTCCGACTCCCAGCGGCCGGCAGCGACTCCTCCATCCCCTGGCGGATGGCAGCGACGAGGACTCCATGACAGCGCATCCCTCTTCCTTCCCGGGTTTCGGCACCAATGTAACAGGGTTCACAGGATGGGCAAGGAGGAACAGAACAGTCAACATAATTTTAATGACATATCTGAACTTAAAGAAACATAAACGCACAGACACACACACAGCGGCTGCTTGTCTTTATCCCCCTCCCGGCTGATTAGTACAATTCAGCACCAGGCGTGCATCCTCACGGCCCGGCCACGCCCTCCTCCTCTTCACACACATTTAGAATTTGATTTAAAAAAAATTTTTTATTTAAAATAAATTGCCAAAATAGATAAAATAATGGTTAATCGATATGCAACTAGGTTGAACGTTCACACATTCAGTGTTTGGCACTGACATCGTCTTTACTGCAGGTGTGACTGGGAAATTGTCCTGTTCATAGGTTACAGGAGCGGATTGCATACTGCAACATGGTCTCATAGAATCATGTTACTATATCGGCATTTTTGCAAAATGATTTTTACGTGGCTCGTTGTACATACATGGGCACTTTCCTGATGAACACTAGAGGCTCTCCAACTACTTTTATTCATTTATACACAAAACATGAGTAAAAGGCAGATTATCAGTTCGTAAACACTTACTTCTTGCCCTGTACCTCACACAATGACATTTTAACACTTTTACTTTAGTGCGCAACTTGTAACGCAATTCATTTTAAAGGAATAGTTCACCCAAAAATTAAAATTCTCTCATCATTTACTTACCCTCATACCATCCCAGATGTGTGACTTTCTTTATCTGCAGAACACAAATAAAGATTTTATTTCAGCTCTGTAGGTCCATACAATGCAAATGAATGGTGACCAAAACTTTGAAGCTCCAAAAGAACACAAAGGCAGCATAAAAGTAATCCATATGACTGTGGTTTCTGAAGCGATGTAATCGCTTTGAGCCAGAAACAGATCAATATTTAGGTCATTTTTTCTATAAATCTCCACTTTCACTTTCAGAATGATTTATAGCAAAAAAGGGCTTAAATATTTATCTGTTTCTCACCCACACTTATCATATCAGTTATGAAGATAAGGATTTAACCACTGGAGTCATATGGATTACTTTTATGCTGCCTTTATGTACTTTTTGGAGCTTGAAAGGACTGGTCACCATTCACTTGCATTGTATGGACCTACAGAGCTGAGATATTCTTCTCAAATTCTTCGTTTGTGTTCTGCAGAAGAAGGAAAGTCATACAGATCTGGGATGGCATGAGAGTATGTTAGAGATGAGAGAATTTTCATTTTTGGTTGAACTATCCATTTTACGTTTGCATTACATAACCATGTAAAATATACAAACTTGTTTAAGTGTGATCAAATTTCACAAAAGCTTAACTGATAGAGAGTTGTACTTGCAATGCAAAGGATTGGGGTAGGAGTCAAAACATTAACTGAAAGTGTCAAAGAAACACTACAAATTGATGTGGTTGCTTCAGCAATTGCCTTTTTTAAAGTCACATTTGCTTTTTATGACACTATCGGTTAAGTTTAAGGTTTAGGGTAGGGAGGTTGGATTCTTTGGTTTAAAACTCGATAGAGCATTGACCTTCAAAACCTCATGTTTTTCATCTCACATTTGCTTTTTATGAAACTATCAAATATGTTTAGATTTAAGGTTTAAAACTCTCTAGTGCATGATCCATAAAAACGTCATTTTTTTGGGAGAAAACTGAACTCGCTTTTAGCTCCACAGAATGGACATTTCATCTCTGAACTTCCGCGATACTTAAAAGGACTCACGTAATCTCATTTTGCAAATGTAATTTTCTCATGTAATTTTCATGAGATCAGGCTTGAATTCTGTCTGTACGAACAAGTAACCAAAGTCAAAACGCTATTCTGTTCTCGCAATAGCCGTGAATAACGCCTGTTTCCATAGTGACATTGACTCAAGTAAATCTCAAAGATGACGGAAAGTGTTGTCACAACTGACCTAACATTATTTAAAAAACGAGTCCAATCAAGGTGCAAGTTCAAGTTCTGTCAAATCTTACCAACAGCAGCTTCAGATGCTTTTTCAATTTTGACTGAGTGTAGAGTGCATTTGGGTCATGCATAGACCCCAGAACTTGTTTTAGAATGTGGTTGTCACTCTTGTTTATAACCAAACTGTGTTGGGCCTCATGTATTCAGATAGAAGACAAAGGCAGGCCTAACACAGTCCTAAAAACCTAACTCAAGCCCCCACATTCCAAGTCGTAAATTATACTGATAAAAATCGTGCCAAAATCAAACAAAGGGAGTCCAAAACAGACTACAAATTGTATGAAGCCTTGCTCACTAAAGGATCGAATTCTCAACTCCTATTGGATGAGGCACACAACAGAACGCACCTCAAACCATGACATCATCAGGAGTTGAAATACCTCTGAAATGCTTTCGGGATTTCCTTCCAGCAACTTTGCTTGCAGTGTGTGGACGCAGTTTATTGCTGCTCTCATGTGCAACCTCGTGGCACAAGGAAGTAATGTCCGACTTGAAACTGTAGCCATACAATCTCCATCTCGCTGGACGAGTTGAGATTACTCTGTGTTCAACCGAACACTCTAACAGATCCGAAGGATCTTCAATCAAGTCGACATTTCTGAGTTCTCCGCCAGCCCGCCAAGAATCAACATAGATAGAGCGAGGAAACGGCCTCCCGTCATCACCCGAGCCTCAAGGAACCGGGTCAGAGTTAAAGGACGGAGTAAAACACATTCTACCTGTGTACTCATGCGATTCAAGTAAGAGGTTTACGTCTGGGCAGAGATAGAATATTATAGTGTGCTATTCTTGTGTTTCAAGGTTTTTGCTTGTACAGTTTACGGACCGCCATGTCCGCTCATTATTAATCCTCAGGGTATTAATTATCACAAATATGTTTTGCTGTATTGTGGTCCAACCAAATTGGACTGTTGTGCAATTTCGCCATCGCGGGTGAGACAGGTAAACTGAGTTCATCCATTAAATAGTCAAAGTACGCGAGACTGTTTACGAGCCGTCCACCGCGTCTCTGAGCGATGAACTAACAGCTGCTTTCTCTCCCACGATCGCGAAATTGGCTTTAGGGCTGTCACTTCTCTCTCTCTCTCTCTCATACTAACCACACACACACACACACACACACACACACACACCTTATGCGTTATAGGATTATTTTGATTTCCATATCTAATCATATCACTGTTTAGTTTGTAGTTGTAAGTCGGAAGTTTATTGACTGCATTGTATAATATTAATTGATATTACTGCATAAATAAACTTTGTTTATATTACAAAGAGAAGTGTTTTGGTTTGTTTTGCATACGCCTGTGTCATGCTGACGGGATGTCAGTGCTCGGATTCAAGCCTTGATTCATTATTTTTTTCCAGAAAATCGATATTCCTCGGATGTTGATTTTCCTAAGAAAACAATCTAATATTGAGACTGTTTTACTATTTGGTTATTAGTCCCTGATTCCAGGGTGGTGCCCCATCAATGTTAATCCTTATTAATATTCTATTGATTTTTGATAATTGATAATTATCTTTGATGAGTGTTGAATTTGAATGATCAATAAGCTAGTGTTAATTTTAATTAACGTTTCATCGATGTTAACAATTAATGATTATCTTTGATAATTGTTGATTTAAAGGATTAAAAAAAAAACTAACATTGATTCTCATCAATGTTCTATTGATTTTAATAATTAATAATTATCTTTGATAATTATTAATTATTGCTAATAACCAAACTTGCTCCTAAACTTAGCACACTACATTTACTGGAGCCCCATATGAGGTTTTAATGAGTTAGATTCAATTAATTAATTTAAATATTAATTAATAACTAAATAAATAATTATTAATTATTTCTGATAGTAACACTGATCTAAACAACCAGTAAAGCCCTACAACTGTGTGTGAACATAATCACATTTAGCACTCAAAAAAGGACTGACAAATGTATTCTGCTGCTGTGTGAATTTAGCCAGAGTAGCAATGTGCATTAAACGAAACAGCAGCTTATAACACATAACTTGTCATGGCCAAACTGTGACTCCTGGAGGGCAAAACTGTGAGGTGTCCTTGACACCTTTAATAATGGTTTGTCAGACAAATAGCAAGTCTGTACTCAGAGTCCAACAATCACAGACATTACAAAGTAAAAATTCCGACTCAAGGTCACTATTAAAAAGCACATCGTGGCCATAAAACGAGGTGTGAAAACAATTGAATGTGTCAGGCAGCTTAAAATTCAACAAACAGCAGGCTTTTAATATATTCTCTTTTAATTTGACTGGCATTCTCTAGGCACACAGTATCTGTTTCTTAGATATTAATGATTGACTATACCAAACCAAAGGAAAAACTAAACTAAAAAGACACTTTAAATAACTTACTGATATAATATATAAATAGTAATATATTTATTAAAAAAATAATTGAGCAAATATTTCTGTTACCCGAGTGATGTGTAGAGTTTATTAGAGATGTTTTCTAATGGTGAAGTGTGTAAAATCTGTGTTAGTAGTTAGCACTAAATAGTATTGAGTAATTTCGTGTCATCTCAACCGGAGGTCCCCGACTCAAAATTTAGTTTTTGCTGTTTTTTTTTTTTTTTTTTAATTTTAAAGGTGAAAGATAAACATAAATGATGATGAAAGCCAAAATATTAAATGTCATGGATCGATTGTACTGAGTAATCTATTATTCTGTAGAGAAGTTTCAAAATGACAATTTCCGCCTATGATTTTGGAGCAAACTAAAGGTCAGAAAATAACCTTAGAAAGGTTGCAGCATTGTTGTTTTGTTTTTACACAGACCTCTGTGTAAGGGGGTTAGTTTTGTTACTAAAATCATTTGACTTAAGAACCCCTTGTTGTATTATACTATATGTCAGTGGTGTGAGTCAAAAAAAGGGGGGGTGACAAACACTTTTTTGTTGTTTTTCCAAAATTGGAGTTCATATAACTCCAAAAGTATTAAAAATATCTTAATAACCTTTTAGATTCTGGCTCAGAACAAATTTACTTTTTCATCTCTTAATTTTTAAGTCCCTATATGGTTAAATCTTCAGTAAAAGTATTTTTAAAAATGCAAAAATTTCAGCTGGGAGAAGTTTCTAGTGACATGGAATAACCCAACTGCAAAAATAAGTAGAAAAGGGAAGTTATTAAAGACAAACTTTCTTGTTGGCTTGAAAAAAAGACTTGCAGGAAAGTCTAAAAAAGTTTTTAAAAGTTTGAAGCCTGGTCGGACGGCCGGACTGATTGATTGATTTTTGGTTGATTGATGTACCACCCATCCAAGTTATTTCTTCAGTAGACATCCAAAAATATGCAAATTGGCTGTCTGAAAAGTGTTTTAGCAATTGTGTGCTCATACTGATATACCGATTTAATATACTGACATTATTTCAACATGACAGTGCATCCCTGTGGTGTTTTTGATGATCCATGCCCCAGAATTCTTCGTTTGTCATAAATTACTCTGATGTATTTTGCAACTGCAATAAAATTTCCCGTTTGTCTTCCTTCCTGTGGTACAAAAGTGCGCCGTTATGCCTCACAGCCTGTCTTTGCATACTAGAATTTTCATATCATAACTGGCTTCAAGTGCAAAAGCAAAGCATCACATGCTGTCTTTAAAGCTGCACTGTTTAATGAAAGGCCTTTATGATAGCATGAAGAAGAAGAGCTCAGCCGCAGCAGGCTGCTCTGGAAAGGAATAATTACCTGAGATTAGTTTTTAAACCCATGATGCCCTGATTTCTGTAAACACTTTGAGTACTAATACAATGCCAACTTCAAAGCGTGCTAATGACAGTTTTGCAACCACACAGAAATGATTTCACTACCATTAGGGAGGCCAGTAAGAACCGAAATTGCATGTGAGCATTTGACTATTTTAACAATGCTTGTCCAAGTTGAAGAACGTATAATTCATCTCTGATGTTGCTGTGTTTTTCGGCATTAATGCAATTATCCATTCATGCACATATCACTCTGTAGCTCAAGACTGGTTGCCTACTAAAGCTAAGCAGGGCTGAGCCTGGTCAGTACCTGGATGGGAGACCTCCTGGGAAAACCAAGGTTGCTGCTGGAAGAGGTATTAGGGAGTCCAGCAGGAGGTGCTCAGACTGTGTAAGTCCTAATTCCCCAGTATAGTGATGGGGACACTATACTGTAAAAAGGCACTGTCCTTTGGATGAGACATTAAACTGAGGTCCTGACTCTCTGTGGTCATTAAAAATCCCAGGACACTTCTTGAAAAGAGTAGGGGTGTAACCCTGGTGTCCTGGCTAAAGTCCCCCCATTGGCCCTTTTCAAATCAAATCCCTTTATTGTCACTCAACCATATACACAAGTGCAACAGTGGGTGAAAGTCTTGGGTGCGGTTCCAAGCAATATAGCAGTATGACAATTACAATAAACATCTGATTTACACAGTTTACACATCTTGTTACTGATGTAACTGATACCATGTAATCAGTGGAAATAAATAGCATGGCTTCCTAATAATCATGGCTTCCTAATAATCCCCATCCATTAATTGGCTCTATCACTCCACTCTCTCCTCTCCACCAATAGCTGGAGTGTGGTGAGCGTACTGGCCCACTATGGCTGCCGTTGCATCATCCAGGTGGTTGCTGCACACTGGTGGTGGTTGAGGAGAGTCCCCTGTTCACTGTGTAAAGCGCTTTGAGTGTTGTGTCAGAAAAGCGCTATATAAATGTAACGTTCATTCATTCATGTAATGACTTGCATTGCCTTGCTGAGCAGGTCGGTCCTGAGACATTTCATAAAAGACACACCCACAACCCCCAGGTGCACAAATTTTGAGGTCTGTTTTGCAGTAATTCTCACAATTTATTGAAAGGAATAATCATGAGATTTAGGAAATGAATAAGTTTTCCGGCATCATTTGTACGATTGGATATTCTTTGATATGTGTCACATTATGAATACTACAAAATACTAGCACTCCAGTCACATATAAATTTGAGATGAAGAGTGAAAGATTTCCTGAAAGCAGCTTTCTTTTCTAAAAGGAGGAATTCGTCCAAAAATGACAATTTTGTCATTATTTACTTACCCCCTTGTTGTTCAAACTCTGTATGCTGTTAATTTTTTTGTGGAATACATAGAAAGTAGTACATATGACTAGTAAGCTGTATTCCAAGTCTTCTGAAGACATATGATAGCATACAACAGCACTAGTCTTATATAATATTTTTATGCTGCTGGTTGTTTAACTGGCAGAAGAGAGCTATGCGAAGATTCTTAAAAAATTCTCATTTTGTGTTTTGGGGGGAAAAATCAGCATACCGGCATAGAATAACAAGAGGGTGATTAAATAATTACATAATTGGAATTAATTATTAATTTTTAATTAAAAATATTTTGAAATTTTAATAATAGTAATAATCTTTATTATTAATATTATTATCATAATTATTTTTGGGTGAACTATTCCTTGGTTAAAACGGGCAAGTTGGTTTTTGGAACATGGTAGCTGAGTGGTTGCTGGTCTAAGGTGGTCTACCAGCTCTAATCAGCTTAACCAAAATGGTTGTCAAAACCAGGTTCACCATTTGATTGTCCGGCTGATCTACCATTTAGAGCAGCTAACAATAAATTCCCAGCTAAGACCAACTAAACTCGGTAAAGCCAGTTACCATCAAAAACTGTTAATTAAGAATAATCTTTTATTGTTTTTTCTTAAATAAATAATAATAATAATAATAATAATAATAATAAAGCAGTAAAACAATTGTGTTTTAAAATATGATTCATATTTAAAAATGCTTTTGTCCACCAAATCAAAGTCATGGTGTTAGACCCTCAAGACTGAGCATGAAGTTTCAAAAAACATCTGATATTTATTTTGACATTTTTATGAAAAGGCACATTTTGTTCAAGTCATGTGGTGTAACGCTGAGAAAACTTTCTATTTTTGACTGAAAAATGCATAATATTTATATACAAAAAAAAAAAAATTCCTTGAAAAAGGCATTTGAAAACGTCATCATGTTTATACTCTCATGTATTCAAAGTGCATGTATAAAACCAAATTGGACACAAAGATTACATTTCTGAGAATTTGACACTTGACACTTTTTTTTTTTTCAAGATTTCTCATTTTAACACCTTGGACAGCCTTATTTGTCAATGACCCTAAGTATTAGACCAAAAAAAAAAAAAATATCTTTGACAACACCATTCCCCTTTAATTTTTTTTTTTACAAATCAACTACTGTCCACAACTGTTCATTTGGTCTCCACTCTCCTTTTTACACAGCCATCATTTTGCTGATTCGTTACCTTCTAAACCACACTGATGAATCTATAAGGCACTCGTAACAAGTTTATGATGTGTAACACACTTTACGCTATGACATAACCACATCAATTGGATCTCCTTTGTCCCAATAAAAGGGCTATCACGATACATGTTGCAGCAGGGTAGAATTAGAGTTAGAGGAAGGGGTTTAACTGCAAAGACTGGCAATAAAAGGCTGATCTTGCCAGAAGGGCCGGGCACAGCACAGCCAGACAGTATGGAGGCAGGAACTGGGATTAGATTAGTCGAGCTGCACACTGCAGCATTACAACCCTGAGACATACATCACAGAGCTTAATAAGGGCATATTAGCAGCATAGTGTTAACATGCCCATTTCCACTGTTTCTGTATCTCTCTTCAAAACATGGATAACTAGCAGCCTACATTTGCAGATGCAAATATACTAAAATGATTGGGATTGTAAAATGCATTTCCACATTTATGTTTTCTATGTGAGCATATAACTTTTAATATTTTAATATTTTTTTTAATGGTTCTTGCTAAGGCAGGCATCACTATTGTTATTGCTAAAAATGTAGGTTTAGTGTTTTGTTCTAAACCCCTAACTTTAAGTATTAAGCTTTGGTGTGCAGCTTGTCCCACACTCTTTATGCTACAGACACAAATGATACCTTACATTGTAAGTATAAGTAACCACCTAGCAACCACCCTAGCAATGCCTTAGTAACCATCCAAAACACCCTAGCATCTGCATAACATTGCACTAAAGACACTCAGAACACTCAGATTTGTGCATGCTAAGTTTGTATATGCTAATTAGAGCAATGCACAGTGAGCTTAGCAACATGCTAATTACAAACTCTTTTTTTGAGTGTTGAACATTATTTGTGTGGCATTGCTGCCTTGTGTAAAGCATGCACTCTAACAAAAAAAAAGTTACTTTGGTTTTCTATGTAAAACCCTAATGTCCTTTACTTAATTCCATTTGCAAAAATTTACAAAGAAAGAACATTTTGGTATAAAAGGGTTCTATGGGCTTAATATTGTTCTATGTATGTCAAGGCCTATTTATATTATTAAGTACATAAATTATTATTATAATTTTTTTGTAATAAGTTTTCTTGCATTTCATATTGCAAATAAAAATAATAATAAATACATGTTGAAATAAATACAACTTTTACAATGTACTTCTACAGTTTTGAATTTTATTAGAAAAGGATAGATGACAGATGATCAGATCCTATGTCCATTCTCTTTAAGATGACAGGTTTATGTCCATATCAGTACAGCCAGTAGCTAATCATCGACATTTTTAATGGCATAGCGTGAATTTAGGGTTGCATCTTGGTATTTAAGAATCGACATTGAGATCGTTCAAATGAAGATCGTGATGCATTGGAAAATCAATATTTTTACCCAGCGCTAATCTACAGCGTGAAAGAAACAGCGCGTCCTGTGTAGTCAGATTCCGGAACAGATGACTCTTATGAGCCGGTACTTTTTAGTGAATCAAAAACATACAGCGTTACCAGTGTAGTGCAGTTCCAGATCAAATGAATCTTATGAGCTGGCTCTTAGTAAATCAAAAACAGAGCCGTAACCACAATATACTTTCCCCCACCCCCCCAATAATCAGATATGGCCAGATTGTCCACCCCCCTTTTCTTTCTTTTTTGTGCTGTCTCAAAGAAAAGATTCATATAATTGGAATTTCTTTTCATCATTGATGTATCTGTAAAATGACATGAATCTGGCTAGCAAAAAGAAAATACACAGAATTATTTATTGCCCTCAAGTTGTCCCTCATTTCTTTTTTCCTCCCTGAAGAATCTTAACCCAATATTTTCAGTATTTACCAATATTCCAAGCTTTCTGGGGACATACAACAGCTATGTGTTGTATGGGCTACTTTTATGGTATTTGTATAATGATTATTTTTTTTTCTCTTTGGACCTTGACAGCAGTGGTCAATATGAACTGTTATTGTTTGGATAACAGCAGCATTAGGATTCTTGAAGAAAATATTGTGTTAAGATTCTACTGGGAGGAAAAAACAATGAGGGACAACTTGAGGACAGTAAATAATTTTGTGTATTTTCTTCTTGCTAGCCAGCTGACACAGTCATGCCATTTTACAGATACATCAATGATGAAAAGAAATTAAAATGATATATTATATTATATGACTAAAACAGGCAAATTGCTAGCAATGCAGACACAGTGTTTGTCTTGTACTGTGTGAACTTTAAAAATACATGTATCTTTTAAAACCAAAAATTATAAAATTTTGGGCCTTTATCACATTTCAAGCATTTATTCAGAAAATTATTGCATTCACGCCTTTACTATATTAAAGGACCGAAGAGGACCATTACATTTGTGACCTCAACACCTGTGACCCCCCACTCCCAAAATCGTTTGGTCCCACCCGGTGTTCAAGACATAATTACAGCCTTGATCAAAAACACCAGTCAGTGTGGTTACTGAATGAAATGATGTCCCTCCATTTCTTTAAAAAAGCAAAATTCGAGGTTGCAGTGAGGCACTTACAATGGAAGTGTATGGGGCCAATTTTTGGAGGGTTTAAAGGCAGAAATATGAAGATTATAATTCTATAAAAGCACTTACATAAATTTGAGCTGTAAAGTTGTTTAAATCGTTGTTTTTGCAGCAGACTACTGTTCTAGGCAGATGAACTTGTTATTTGTCACCAATGTTACATCGCCATGGCAAAGCAGTTGTAAAATAGGATATAACTTTACACAGAAAAGTTTAGTAAGCGATTTTATCACACTAAAATATGCAACCACGCATATTGTTTACGTCTTGTGGCTATACTTTTGAAACAGCGAGTTTTTAATGTTTACAGATTGGCCCCATTTACTTCCATTGTAAATGCTTCACTGTAACCTCGATTTTTGCTTTTTTTTAAAGAAAAGGGGGGGCAAGTCGAAATGAATGTTTGTGGGAATCAGCATTATACCATAAATGCTGTCGATTGAGTGTAACTTTAACTATTGAATCCGGTATATCCGTTTAATCTTACTGATGCACATGTAATGACTTTCATCATATTCAACTCTAATTTAACCAAAAACTGTTACTGTGTTATGTAAGGTTGTACTTAAAGTTTTTGAGACTTCAATCAGGCAGTGCAGTTACTGACTAGTTGTTCATCTGACAATTTGAAGTTAAAAATACAAATGAGTTCTGTTGTAATCTGTTGAATTTTTATAAAAGAATAAATGAATGAATAAATTATGTTAAACATTTTTTGTTGTTTTGAATTTTTATTTAATATAAAGTTAGGATCAATTATTGGATTGGATTTATGCCTCTAAAAAGTCTATGTAAACACTCCTTTTACAAGAATTTTATTACATTTTAGTGCTGTCATTCGATTATTTTTTTTAATCGCAAGTAATCGCATAATTTTTTTAAGTTAATCATGATTAATCGCATATATTTTTTTAGGTTAATCGCTATTAATCACAGATTTTAAAAGTGTTGAAATTTGACACTATATATACTTCTTTTCTTTGATTTATTTCCATCTTAGGAAAGAAAACAAAACAATATGTAGCAATATAATGCTTTATTAACATTTTCCAAACAAAGCCTTCCACAATATAAAGACAATGCACTAAAATAGCACCAATTCAAGTAACATTAAACATTTCCCAAAGTCTAAGTGGGAGTTTGACTAATTGAAAGAACTAGTCCCCAGTACATAGGTTGCATATTCATTTCAATGGGCATTAAATCTCTTAAACTCTCATCCTCCACAATATTAATCTGCCTGTAGACTGTGGCCATCCGCTTTGATACAGCAATCGTGAAGCTGTGTTCATGATTCGCGTCAAAGCAGCAACACCATCGTCAAGCTTTGAACTCACCATGAACAGCACCTGCACCTGCAAACAAAAACATCTCATTCTGCATTTTGGTGATAGTTAAGATTTGGTGTGCTTCTGTGGTTATTAAAATGTCCCTTACATAGGCTGAAAACGACTTTTTTTTCTATCACAAGCCCATCTGGGCTTGTTTTGTACATCAAATAGTGTTAAGAGCTCCTTTCTCCATCAACCTCCGCAGCTCTATCATAGGAGAGAGCATAACGGTCAACTAGCATGTTAAGACAGTTCCGCCCACAGAATGTCTATGGGACCGCCGCATTATGGTGTTTTATGCTAAGCTTGTAGGCTCTCTTGGTAGAAGGGTTCTGGTGCTGTGGTGTGTGCGTCAGTGTAATGAATCTGGGCGGACACAGTACAAAGGTTCCGTCCTTCACACGAGTGTTTATGCTGTATTAACTGTAAATGCGTTAATTGCGATTAAGATAAATTAATGCCTTAAACTTTTTTAATTAATCTGTTAATTAGTTAATTCTGACAGCTCTGTTAAATTGATGTCTGGTTTGTTTTACCTGCTCTGTTGAAATCTGCTGAGGGTAGTAGATTTTAATTAGAATTGCATTTCTTATTTCCAAATAATTCTTCATGAAAAATGCCAAAAGAATTGTTAATGGAACCGTTAAGGAACTGGAATCTTTAAGAGGAATCTTAGTGGGAATGGTTTCCTTACAATTCCCATGCCTACTGATAAATGTATACCTTGAATGAACTGTAAGTCATTTTGGAATCAAGCATCTGTCAAATGTATAAATGTAAATCCCTTTGAAGGCAGCTGCCTATAGACAGCAGACAGCAAGGCAGGCAGCTCACTAGGTTTGAATTGTGTTTTGATCTTTGTTGAAAGTCTGTGTACAGTTTTACTGCAGTCCCTGCCATAGTAATCAAAACTTTCCTTGGTACGGATCAAGAAAGATATTGCAGGGATGACTCTCTTGTTCTTTGTTTCTGTTTCTTTCCCTGGCATACCTGTCTCTCTCACTCTTTCATCCTCTGTCTGTCTTTCTCAATCTTTCTTTCCATCACGCATTGATACTCTAGGCGACTCGTTGCTCAAACACAACGGGATGAAATTCACCACTAAGGACAAGGACAACGACCACTCTGAGAATAACTGTGCATCCTTCTACCACGGAGCCTGGTGGTACCGTAACTGCCACACCTCAAACCTCAACGGAGAGTACCTTCGCGGCCAGCACACCTCTTACGCTGATGGCATCGAATGGTCATCCTGGACGGGGTGGCAGTACTCGCTGAAGTTCACAGAGATGAAGATCAGGCCCACCAAGGAAGAGAATAAATGAGCATGAACTAGAAAACTCACCTAGAAGAACAAAAAGGAACTCAAAGATGGCTGTAGGTGGTAGAGACACTCAATGCAGAAACGCAAGAACTTTTTAACTTCTCTTTTGTCATGATTCTGTTCGTATTCCTCTTTCCTTGTTTCCTGACCATCGTGTAGTGTTTGTGCTAATGCCCAGTGGGCTGCTGTTTTTCTCTTGATCTATTGTTCACATCTCTGAATATTATAACAAAATATTGCAGGTATTGTCAAAAACAGTGGTTCTCAACTGGTGGGTCGCATGTCTGTTCTGATAGGGTCACCTACAGCAGGGAAAAACAATGCTAAATGCAAATTATAAAATGCAACTAACCATATAATTGTGCATAGTTAGGATAGTAAAATAAATAAGCTTTTCAACTTTTAAAAGGGAGAAGAAAATGCTTCCCATATCTTTTGTTGTTGATGTCAAAGGCCAAGCATCCAATCAAACTCTGTTTTGACTTAAATTCACAGTTCACTTGGTAGAATCTAGCCAAATTAGACAGCTGTCAACATGGACAGGTTATCTGACAAGCTACCCAAGATGTAGGTTCCCTTGCAGTGAGGATAAACATGGTATGTGACGAACACAATGTGATTTGTACTGTGAATTATTGGCTGCCGAGAGCATGAAACCATCGTTATTAAATTGACATTTGAATCCAAAATTATCAAGATTCCTATTCAGTCTTTAATGATAAGTCACGTTAATGATTTTTCATATTGTTGTTCCTATTATTTCTTCACGGTAATATTAATACATTTCAAAGTTTGATTTTAAGGAATTTTTTGTTTACTTTTGTATGACAATTTTGCTACAGTGTTGGGTCTTGTAAAACCTGGGTCCTGAAGCAAAACCAGTTGAGAACCACTGTTCTGAAAAGTACTAATTAATAAATAAATAGTTGTTGTCTAAAAAAACAAAACAAAACAAAATGTAAAAAAAAAATCTGTAGCTGTGAAATCTAGCAAGAACATGTAGCTTTTCATAACAATGAAGACTTTGAACTCCTCTCTAACAAGTTCCTTTGGATTATCTGACAGAGAGTCTGGTTGTCCTATGTTATTTTTGTTCAGAACTTAATCAGTTACTTGTAGCTAAACATGACAAAGTTGCATTTGTGTGTCCACCCAATGTTGTAATATCTGGGAGGTAACTAGGTTTCCCACATGTCAAGTAAATATGTTATTGACCACCAGGAAAGCACAAACAGAATATGTGTCACAGAGATGGCTTTCTGAGTGATGGGCCAATACAGACACATTATTCACCCTGACAGGTCAGTTGCACTAGGGCGTACCAGTCATTGGAAGCTTTATCAATGGAGAAGCTGATCTTGCTTCAAAGAACCCTGGTGTTACTGTCGGTTATCAGAGTGTTGTGGATTTTATCTGGTGCTTTGGACAGTATTCATGGCACAATAGGTCAGTTTTGGCCTGAAATGAAAATGAGATGGATTGACGAAGCTTAGAGGGATAGTTCACACAAAAATGACAATAATGTCATCATTTGCATCATCTTTAAGGTTTGGCTCTTGGGGAAGATCTCGGAACTGAACTTGGGTTCAACCATTTCTGTTGTTGAGCAGACTTTCAATACTACATATTTTAATTGTGATACATAAATCAGATTGTCCTGTGGGTCATTTGGTAACTTTTTTTTTTTTTTCTTCTATCAAAGTATGATCATGTATTATTTGTCATTTGTTTAGGATAAATGGGTGAATATCTCCAAATCTGGAAATTTGTTAAAGAAATAGTTCACCCACAAATAAAAATTCTGTAATTTTTTACTCACCTTCATGTTTTTTTCATGTCATTATGAGCGACACCAGAACCAATGGCAATAGACATGGATGTCGAACCTACATCAACTTGAATATGTGGAAGCGTGAATAAGATTTGAGAGAACAACTTAAATTTTGGTCTGTTCTTCGCACAAAGCTATTGGATTCATAAAACTTTGAATATTGTGTGGTATAGACTACATTTAGTGTTTTTTGTCCTTTTTGGAGCTTGACAACCATGGTTACTATGAACTGTCATTGTATGGAAAAGAGCTGTGTGAAGATCAAAATGTCTACTTTTATATTCTATTGAAGGAAGAAAGTCAAACAGGTTTGGAATGACATGAGGGTGAGTCACTGCAAAATGAAAAGGAATTTTCATTTTTTTTGGTGAACTATTTTTTTAACAGCTGCTGGTTTAAAAGCATCAACAACACATAACAACTTTGCTCGTTTCTCTTTTTGTTTGCTTGTTTTCTATCTATGCAGACATTACCCACAAAATATCTCTGCTGGAGATATGTAATTTTCAGCATTGACATTGTGCATAATTTGTCCTTTCCAAACAATTTACTTACAATATCCTTATTTACTCGTGTTTATTTTTTTTGCAGCTTTGTATTAGGTTTGATAATTAACACATTTCTGAACATTCCATATCAACCCTGCTGTTTTATCTGTATACAAATTCCACTTGTCACGTGAGATCAAAGTTGATTGACTAAGATGACGACCACTACAGTAGATGAACTTGTGTTGCATCGTTTAGAATGTGAAAATCAGTTTCATAACTTTGTTTGTATCTTTATATTTGTTGTGATTGTACATTGATTATTCTGTCAAAGATGAACATTGTCTGCACTTTAAAAAACAAAACAAAATGTCTTTTCCGTTTTAAAAAGTTTTACAATCACTTTTATATCAATATAGGTAGGATTTTAAAAGAAATAGTTTTATGTATCGAAGGATATATCCCTCAGATTATTTTGAGAATGGAAAGGCTTTCGAAATCGACCAGCTTTATTGTAGAAAATGTTTATCTTACTTACAGTATATACTGAAATGCAAACCCCTTCTGAAAAAACACTTTACCGAAAGTCAAAGGAAGTCAAAACTACAACAGAATGAGCAAATGTAACAGTACCATCAAAAGTATAGCGCTGCTCAACCAAGCTTTTGATCAAGATTGTGGCATTATCTCGCTCATTGAAGAGAACCACAGGCTTTGCAGAGCAAAGGCATTTCTGTGAGGTGAAATTGTGATGAACGGCACTCTGTTGAATGAGTTTCACAGTCAATTCCCTAGACGAACCGTAGGAGGGATTTCATTGCTACAGTTGTCCTGATATACTAGCATGCACATTTAAAACAAAGGGAAATGCAAATAAAATACATCATCACACCTGACCATGCCATACTTTTTTGTTCTCAGCAGGTATATTAAAAGAAATGTGTTGTTCTTTTTGGGTGTGATACTTTGAGGGATAAATGTGGGATACTGCTCTGTTCCAAAAGACTATCGATAGAAATAGTTCAAGTGTAATTAAAAATTGATTATTTTACCCAACAGTTGTGTATGCTATGTATTTTTATGTTTTTTAGAGGATCACGTTGTTTGCATAGCAACATGCTATCATCAAACTCAATAGAGCGCAACAGTGCCCGTCCATTTTTTTTTTTTAGCTGTCTTGGTTCTGAAAGTATTTTTCCCATTAATTTCTTCCATAGGGATTTCATAAAATCCTTCATAAAAGCATTCTAAGCCATAAACTAATTGAACACATTCCGAGGTTAATCCCAATATTACAAACTTTGATTTGAAGCCAAAAAATGACAAAAAGACAAAAGTACAAGTCTGTGTCCTTAACGTCTTTCATGAGGGAATGAACTATAATTCCATGAAGGATTGTGAATGATGTAATCAAATACTTCTGATTTAAAGTTTTTTTTTTAAATTATTATTATAAGTATAGAAACAATATAAGTTGCTTTTATTGTCAAATATTCATATTTGCAAATATACAAGTTGTTTGAGAGTCTAGGGAGACTGACTCGATTGCGTCATTCATAGTGCGTCATGGGAGTAGGCGCTCACTGTTTGACGCGTTTGGCATGCTTTGTTTACAGCGATTTTCTGATTGGTGGATCTTTATTTTCAGGATCATGGGTAGTGCAGTTCTTCACCAAAAATTCAGCTATTAATCACTATTTTAATAAAATGAAGATGAAATAACATGGAGTCATTGCTTCAACAGATGCAAATACCATTGATTAAAGACCTGTTCTGTCTTTAAAGGTTTATAAGTTATCATTAAAAATCAGTTCTCCTATGGAAAAATGAATGGGATATTTACTTTTGGAACCAGACTGTTGCACTCTTTTAAAACCAGTTGCGAGTATCCCAAGAGGATCGCTATTTGTGTGGCACGCAAAATTATGCCCATGATCCAAATCAGTCACTTATGCTCCAGTCATGACGGTTAGGGTGCTGCCTTGGAAGGCAGCTGCCTGTGTAGGTGGTAGGCAATGAAGCAGCCTACTAGGTTTTGGAACAACTTGGATCAGTTGTGTTGTGCTGAAGGGGAGAATGTGCTAGACAGCTAGAGCTTTTGGGAAAAACTGATTCTCAGTTTGTAGCCCCAATTGCGCTCTGTGAACTTCTTGGAATTCCGAAACCCCTGCTGATGCCCTCTCAATCTACACCTGTCTGCTTGCCAGTCATCCATGTAAATAACTTTAAGTGTGAAACTGATCATGTCTTTGAGTAAACAACACCCCAGGATGACAAGAGGATGCTTTTAATTTCCTTTCTCAAAGTGTGTCATTTCAGAGTTGTCGCCAAACGGAATTGCAGAAATTATGCTTTCAGAACAAGTTTCCTGATGCACTCCCTCCGTCAACCATTGACCGACAAACATGTAGTCCCACCCCAAGCTCACTTCATTAGTTGAGTCAATGTACCATACCATAATGTTAACACTTTTTGAGGGAATCAACCTACAAGTTGTCTCTGCATATTAAGCTGGGATATGAGAAAGTATTTTAAATTATACACTTCAGCTTTAACACATTTTGCTGTCCCAAACATCCCAAAACCCTCAACTCTATAATTTCTGGCAAGCTGAAAGTGATGTTTCTTTTTGAGCAAATGCAGATCTACTGTACACTCCATTCAATTAACATTTGGTATGCTCCAGTGGAGCATAAGCCCCCCCTTGACGCCGGGCCTGTGCTCCTCTATACTGTGGGAATGGCGATGAACTCATATTCCAGTAATTTTGGGGGTCTTGTAACAGTACATTTATTCCTCATTATTGTTGATCATTAAAATGTGTTTAAAGTTCAGAGTGACATTTAATAAACATCCACAATTTTTCCAATACTTTCTTTTGGTTTGACTGGAGCATTTTCTGTGACAGAAGAACAATAATACCTCCTTGGCAGGTTTGCAGTGAATGCCAGCTGGGGTCAGCTCATTAGTTGGTAATTGACTAGGTAGGCCAAGAACAGATCCCTAGGCAAAGCTTGTTTTGTGTGAATATTGGGACTATCACAATTATCTTGCTTTTAAATATTTGTAAGCGTGGCAATCCATGGCCCAGATGGTATAAAAAGGCTCTCAATTGGTGAACGTTTCAGTAATTTTTTGAAAATGTATGGCATTAAATGGTGGCATGGAGAGATTTTTCCATTTCTACGACCTTTCTAAAGTACATAAGGAAAAAAAATAATAATATCCAGCAATCATGAAAAACTAATTTTTATAAGAAGCCAGCAGCCTCTTTTTAACTTGACTATAAACAATTTATTTCCTGATGCTTAATTAGGTTTGATGGAAATCTGAAATAACTTGTTAGGAGTTTGGCATGTATATTTTAATAACAGAATAATTTCTAAGAAACGGCATAAAAATTAGAAGGGACATTACATTTTGCATCAGTTTCTGTTAAGTAATGCATCTGGTATGCATACTGTTGAAAACCTTGTATAATCTTGTAAAACTTTAAAATACCTTCAGAAATTTATTTTGTATGTGTGCCGTGCAGGGTGTGACTGTAGCCTTTAGCCTCCTCATTAGCACATCCACCTCCCATGCTGGAGATGCTGGTTTGAATCCCGTTCAGAGCAGGTCAAGCAGGACTGGTTACAGTGTTGCTGTGACCCTGAGGGGAGTGAGGGTTTAGGGAGTGAGTGTAACAGTAGCCTGCTGGTAGTTAGCTATGCAGTGTGTTAACCTCACTCCCCTGGCCTCAAGAGGCGCACTAGTGACTAACACTAGGGGCTGTAGCCTTTAGCCTCCTAGTACCCGCCTCCTATGCCGGAGACCCTGGTTCAATTCCCCCTTGGAGCAGGTTGAGCAGTACCTGTAACAGGAGGCTAAAGGCTACAGCCACACTCTGCTCGCCACAGTATTGTAAAAAAATTTCCAGGTTTAATCTGTTCTTACAGGCAATTTTATTGCAACAGCACTAATAAAATACAGTGTTCAGAAGTTGTTTTTTACTCATCCAGTTGACTTCTCACTCTTTCCTTCAAGAGGAGAACAAGAGGAGAGATTTATCACTTAAGTAGTGAGAATAAAAGAAAATTTCCTTTTAGCATGCCATACTTATGAAGAATAGCAGAAGATAGGTGAGTTGTTTTAACCACAAAAAATGCATAGAGAAAATAAAACTTTTTTTAGGACCATTAAGATTTTATTATTTTTATCTATTTTTATTTTATTTTATTTTTATTTTGCATTGTGATATTATTTTTATGGCAATGAAGCACATTTCCCTCAATAAATTCCTATTTCCATAATACGTCTGGAGTGTTTAGTGGTTCTTTTAGGGCAAAGCTATGCATCCCTTGATTTCAATAACAGTTGCAGTATGTTTTTCAGTGTTAAAACATTGTGCACATGCTCAGCAGTTGAATGTAGAACTAAGCTTCAAAATATAGTCCAAGATGCAGAACAAGCGAGAGCTGATGATCGAACACATCAGTAATTTAACACTCAGCAAGTCATAAACACATCTGGGCCCTTATCTCCTTCCTCCAATGTCTCTACCGCCCATACTTGTCTTCCATCCTGACAGATTTACAGAAGATACTGCCATTATACTTGGCTTCTCTGTTTTCAGCCCATCAGAGATCTTTGGGCCCCCCGGCCAGTCCAATCAATTGCATTTTAGACTTTTTGCATCATGAGGTTGCTGTACTATTGGATTGCATCTCCTCAAAGTGATTCAAGAGGGTGCAAACATCTCCTTTTACACAGAAACCTCTCAGAGCCACCTGCTGCAGTCATTTTGATGCACAGGTCCCTTATGTGAATTGCTGTTTAATGAAAAAACAGGCCAGCATAGCCCTGGTCTCCTATTACATGGTAATTGATTCGAGGTGAAGAATATCTCTTGTAGAGGTGAATAGTTTTACCCAAGCCATTAATCCACTCAATCAGATATTGAAACCCCCTGACCGCCCTCTTTAGCAAAAAATATCTCTTCTCTTTTTTCGTCTTTGCCTTTATCGTGATGGTTGCTTAGACAAGCATCACTATTACAATTGCTCATACCTCGGATTAGGGATTTGAACAAACCCCTAATCTTTCATATTAAACTTTTGTATGTAACTTGCCATGAATGATACCTCAAATCATGCGGCTTGTTGAGAGGTGTGCTATAGAACTGTTAAGGTTGTAATCCAAAAACCTAGAAGAGTATTAATTTCCTCAGAAATTTTCATATAAGCTTTAATAATGGCAGTTTTGGATTTATGAGTAAAATAAAGTTTGTGGTAAACATTGAGATACTTAAACGTTTTTGTCACGCTCTCGTCGGGCTCCGCCCCCCTCGTTTCCCCACTCCAACTCTCCAGAATTCAAATCATTCACACAGTTGTTAACGATCTCATCATGGACTCTATATATACTCACACCAAACACTCTTAGTTGTCTAGTCTCGTCTTGAGCTGCCCAGATCGACTTCCTGATCCCATTGTGATTTTCTCTTTGTGCTGAGCCTTTTTCTTCATTGTTTTGATTACAGTTCTTCAGTTGGTGTTACCTGTGTTTTCTTTTGTGTTAATAAACCTGCATTTGGGTTCCTATAAATACTGCTGTCTTTGTCTGATTTGACAATTTTATAATTACACACAGTCATACCCCAAACATAAATTTGGAAGCCGTCGTGTTTTAAAAAAAAGTATGATTCTAAAAAGTTGCTAGATAACATTAAGAACTACTATGGTTTTCTGTTTCGTCAGGCACATTCACTCACATGCTTGTGGTATTTGTAGTCCACAAACTTAGTGACTACTTAGTCAGATTGTAGTCCTTCAAAGAATATTCCGGGTTCAAACATCAGTCGAAGTTTCTGAATATCAGTCTGAGAGAATGAGCCCTTATGAAAAAACAGTTGAATCACCGCTTGTCTCACAAGTTTCAGATAAACCAAAGGCAGCTCACAGAACACAGAGAGCTCAGTCTGCCCAGCAAACACTTCCAATGCGCAGTGTAAGCTCAATTCATTTGATTCCCTCATCCTGCTTTGTTTCACCAATACCTCCACCAGCACCTGATGCTATGCCACCAGAAATGCTAATTCTACGAATGCGTTATGATGGTAAGCCGCATTGTCATTCAATCTCCAATAAGTCACCACCTGCACTTAGAAGGTCCTTAAGCATTGATGATGCACCTCATCCAATACACCGGCCATGGGTTACTGGTCATCCAACTGCAGTAAATTCAATGCAGTACCCAGCAGATTTTGCTCATACTTTCAGCCCAGCTTCCCTGTTCCATTCTCAACACAGCATAATTACCCTGGTGCACACCCAAAGGCTAATTTGGTCCCTGTTGCATATCAGCATCCAGCACATATAGATTGGACACAGCACACTGATTATCAAGCAGGGCCTCCACCTCCCATTATCGTGTATGGGGCACCAAAATCTTCTATACCAGATTTAGCTGTAGACAGTGAGAAGGACTTTGCTAATCTGAAATTAGCTTTAGACAATCTTCTTGATCCTCATCCTGAGCTGTCAGAAAAAATACAAATACCATGTGCTGCTTGAACACCTCAAACTTCCAGAGGCACAACTGATTTGCCAGTCATGTCATCATGAACCTCGGCCATACACAGCAGCTATGCAGGCCCTACAGTTACACTATGAGCAGCCATATCAACTAGCCCAGAGTGAAATAGCATCCATACTTACAGCTCCAGATGTCAAGGCCAGTGATGCTAATAGTTTTCAATTCTTTTCCTTACATGTTCACCTTCTTGTGAGTACGCTGCTGTCCATGGAATGCCCTCAAGGCATTGACCTCAGTTGTTGCTCCCATGTAGAGCTCCTCAGCAAACTCCCAAAGTACCTCAGATACAACTTCATTGAGTTTTTACAGATGCAAGGCAAGTTGAATAAAGCAAGTCTAAACCCGTATAGCCCTCAAAACTTCTCTAATTGGCTGCAAGGAAAGGCTCAACAGCAATGTCTTTCCAGTAGACAAGTTGAACATTACCAGAAGGAGAGACATACAACCTCCATTCACGGAAAGGAGTCAATTTAATGCAAAGCACAGAGTACTTCAGGCTACAATGGAGTACAACCCCACAGTGTTAAAGTACCTAAGCATGACCCTCAGTCTGCTCTAAAGAGGAAATCCAAAGTGCATTGTTTGTTCTGTCACAGCAAAGAACATTACATCACCCAGTGCTCGGATATAAGAGAGCAGATGGCAGAGCGCCTCATGCATTGGATAGAAGAGGGAAAACTATGCTGGAAGTGTGGCCGTTCACACCATCCAGAGGAATGTAACCTCAAGAAAACATGCAGAGATTGTGGTGAAATACATCTCCAAGTCCTCCATGGTGCGGCTAAACAGCGGGCAAAGACCAAGCCTACAAGCACATTAAGCAGTTCAGGTCGAGTACTGCTAGAAGTTGTGTCTGTGCTTCTGTATAGTGATGACAGAACACTTGAAACCTTTGCTATTTTGGATGATTGTGCTGAACATACTATGCTTCTATCTGGCGCTGCTCAACAACTTTAGCTGAAAGGAAAGGAATAGACTCTATCTTTACGTACTATTCGTCCTGATGTCACGTTCCTTGTTGGTTCAGCTGTTACCTTTGAGATATCCCCCAAGATCAGTACAGGGGACAGATACAGAATCCAGAATGCTTTCACCGCCACTGGTCTTGTAGAACAGAGCTACCCAGTCAAGGCCCTTCAACATCATCATGCCCACCTGAGAGGTGTTCCATTGCAGTCATTTATCAATGTTTAGCCCCTACTGCTGATTGGATCGGATAATACCTCGCTAATCACTGCCATAAAGCCGGTACATTTTGGCACACAGGGAGGACCAGTTGCAGTGTGCATGAAACTTGGCTGGGCTCTCCAAGGTCCTGAAGGCCTTTCAAATCAAGCAACTTCCACCGTTCAGAGTTATTTCATCACTGCCTCAGCAGCCAACACCCTCTACAGAGACGTTTCTCTGGCAACTAGATTCTCTACCCTACCGCAGTGAAAAGCTGATGACTCATTCTAGACTGGACCAAGAGTCTATACAGATCCTAGAGAGCAAAACCTGTAGGGTGTTGGTTGATGGCATTCAACGCTATGCAACCCCTCTCCTACAATCTGAAGCTTCCATCCAGTCTCCGTAGTACTGAGAAGAAGCTCAAAGAGCACCCAGAGAGAGCAGCTGCTCTCATCTACAAGGGGAGATTAGTAAACTAATACAAGCAGGATATGTGAAGAGGGTCACATCTGAAGAAGCTAACAAATCTGAGGAATCATGGTACTTGCCACATCACCTCATCTATCACAATGGGAAGGCACGTCTGGTGTTCAATTGTTCCTTCAAATACAAGGGTATCTCACGGAATGATCAGCTCTTTCCAGGGCTAAACCTCAGACCATCCCTCCTTGGTGTTCTCCTGCGATTTAGACAGCACTATGTTGCAATCATTGGAGATATCAGAGGCATATTTCACCAGGTACATCTGTTGCCTGAGGACAAACCTCTATTACGATTCCTCTGGCAAAACATGAATCAAGAAACTCAACCAGAGGTCTACGAATGGCAGGTGCTGCCATTTGGAACTACCAATAGTTCCTGTTGTGCTATCTATGCACTACAGAGGCACATCAGAGAACACCCACGCAGCACTCCTGATCTCATTCAGTCAGTTGAATCCAGCTTCTATGTTGATAATTGCCTGGAAAGCCTACCTACAGCTGCAGTAGCCAAGAAAAGAGTAGATGAGTTACGTGCACTCTTAGCAGATGGTGGGTTTGAGATTAGGCAGTGGGCAAGCAACCAATCATCAGTAGTGATCCACTTACAAACTAAAGCTAGGTCCCAGAATGTGGAACCATGGCTGGAGCAAAATCGGTGTGATCCTCTAGAACCCACATTAGGACTGCGTTGGCATTGTGGGACAGATACCCTGGGTTACTAATACCGACCCATTGAGCATTCAATACTGACAATGTGAACAGTATATAGGGTACTTGCAAGTCAGTACAACCCATTGGGTTTTATCACGCCCTATACAACCACGGCTAAGATCCTTGTGCAACAACTGTGGTCGAAGAGCAGTATGACAATTGTAATTGTCATACTGCTATGTTGCTTGAAACTGCACCCAAGTCTTTCACCCACTGTTGCACTTGTGTATATGGTTGAGTGACTATAAAGGGATTTGATTTGATTTGATTTGAGAAAAGACTAGGATGACCCAGACCTCCCTACAGATCTGCGTGACGCTTGGAACCTCTGGGAGAGTGAGTTGCTACATCTGAGCTCAATATCAATCCCACGTTGCTATGTTCCAGGTGAAATGGATATTCCTGGACTTGAGCGACACCTCCATGTTTTCTGTGATGCATCCGAAAGGGCATATGGGGCAGTGGCCTCTCTTTGTACTACATACATGGGCGTCACCCATACTTCATTTGTCATGGCCAGATCAAAAGTGTCACCTAAACATAAAAAACCATGCCCCACTTAGAGTTGAGCACAGCACAGCTAGTGCAACTGATCCAGAGTTGACATCCTACATACAACAGACCACGCTATGGACAGACTCCACAACAGTACTGGAATGGCTTCAGATAGAGTCATGCAGGTTTAAGGTGTTTGTCGGCACACGTGTGTCAGAAATTCAAGAGCTGACTGACCTACAATCATGGCATTATGTTGACTCACTAAATAATCCGGCTGATAACCTGACATGAGGTAGGAGGCTCCTTGAATTTACCAGACCAAGCAGATGGAGTGGATGTCCGCTCTTCCTTTCACAAGCTCCAAGTGAGTGGCCTAAGAGACCACACACTTCCCAGCCACCTAACTCTAGTGAACTAAAAGGTGTGAAGTTCTGCTGTTTGGCATCTGTGTCACCACAAAATGATTTCCCAGATGCAAACCAGTTTAATTCCTGAAAGGACTTGGTCAAAGCTGTATGTCAGCGATGTCACGGGGCGGCTGATCAGAACCAGACTCAACCGATCAACATTTACCGTGAAGTGGAAGTTACCCTTCTGAGAGCCTGTCAGGCACAACATTTTCCAGAGGAACTCGCTTCTCTGAGGGCGAGTCAGCCTGCTCATGCCAGCAGTAGACTCAGGAGCCTTGCACCAGAGTTGGATCAAACAACAGACTTAATCAGAGTGGGCGGGAGGCTTCGACGGTTACCGCAAATCAGTGAGGTTGAGATTTATCCTATCGTACTTGACTCTCATCATCCTGCCACAAAGTTTCCAATCAAAGATTACAATGAACGACTGTTGCACCCTGGCTCTGAGAGAGTATTTGAGAGGTCAGGAGGCAATATTGGATCTTAAGAGGTCGACAGGCCATAAAGAAGCACCAACTTTGCTGCACAGAATGTCAGAGTTGGAGATGTTAACCCAGAGTTCCTCAAATGGCAGATTTATCATAAGCCTGCTTTCGACACTTCTGCCCACCTTTCTTTTCTATGGGTGTTGACTGTTTCGGGACATTCGTTGTGAAGATAGGCAGACGAAATGAGAAACTCTGGGGAGTGATATTTAAGTGCCTAACAACATGTGCAGTTCACTTGGATCTCCTGAATTCTATGGACACAGATGCCTTCTTGTTGCCCACCATAGTTTAATTGCCCGGCAAGGCAAACCAGCAGAGATCTTTTTGGATCAAGGCATGAATTTCAGGGAGCTGATAGGGAAATCCGAACAGCCTTCGAGGAGTTAGAACCACAGCTTAAACAGCAACTTGCAAGCTATCAGATTGAGTTTAGATTCAACCCCCCAATGCTCTGCATTTTGGAGGGATCTGGGAGTGGGAGATTCTTTCCACTAAGGGCGCTCTGCAGGTTGCTGTGGGAAGTCAACCATTGTCAGAGGATGTACTTCACCCCATCCTAGTCAAAGTGGAAGGAATTCTAAATTCCAAGCCTCTTGGGTATGCTTCAGCTGATGTGGCCAATCTAGATCCTGTAACTCCGAATATGCTCCTCGTGGGTTGGTGGGATGCTTCTTTGCCACAAGCCTTATGTGCTCCTGAAACAATAGGATGCCGTAGATGGTGACATTGCCAGAATTTCATAGATCAGTTCTGGGTTCGATAGCTATGTGATTACCTGCCAATGCTTTAGTCCTGCTACAAATGACAGCAACTAACAGAGTCTCTAGCCCTAGATACAGTGGTAATGGTAACTGACCCCAACTTACCATGGTCCCAGTGGCCTGTAAGTCGAGTGGTAAAGGTCCTGTCAAGAAAAGATGGATGTGTCTGAATGGCTGAGGTTCAAGTAAGGGATAAAGTTTACACCAGACCTGTGGCCCACCTTATTCCCCTTCCAGGACTTCCAAATATTGAGGAAAATCTACAGTTTTGAAGAATTCTACAAGTTACACATTTGCTGCTCAAATGTGGGGGCGGCTGTTCAGAATTCTTCAAGTTTGGTGCGATAGCAGAGCTGCATTATTAAGCGCCAAATATCACTCTAAATATAGTGCTGCATGGAGCCATATGCAAAATGTATATAATGATGAGTCAAAACATTATGACCACCTTCCTAATATGCTGTTGGTCCTCCGCGTGCCACCAAAACAGCACCGACCCGCTGAGGCATGCACTCTACAAGACCCCTGAAGGTGTCCTGTGATATCTGGCACCAAGACATTAGCAGCAGATCCTTCAAGTCCTGTAAGTTGTGAGGGGAATCCGCTGTGGATCGGACTTGTTGGTCCAGCACATCCTACAGATGCTCAATTGGATTGAGATCTGGGAAATTTGGAGGCCAGGGCAAAACCTTAAACTCTTCATCATTCTCCTCAAACCATTCCTGAACAATGTGTGCAGTGCAGCAGGGCGCATTATTATGCTGAAAGAGGCCACTGCCATCAGGGAATACCATTGCCATGAAGCGGTGTACATGGTCTGCAACGATGTTTAGGTTGGTGGCACGTCAAACTGACGTCCATATGAATGGCCGGAACATTGCCCAGAGCATCACACTCCCTCCACCAGCTTGTCGTCTCCCCACAATGCATCTTGGTGCCATCACTTCCCCAGGTAAACGGCCCACACATGATGTAAAAGAAAACGGGACTCATAGGACAAGGTGACGTTACTCCACTTCTCTAAGGTCCAGTTCTGATGCTCGCGTACCAATTGTAGGTACTTTTGATGGTGAACAGGGGTCATCATGGGCACCCTAACAGGTATGCGGTTTCGCAGCCCCATATGCAGAAGGGTACTATGCACTGTGTGTTGTGACACATTCCTCCCATAACCATCATTAAACTATTCTGTGACTTGTGCCACAGTAGACCTTCTGTTGGTTCAGACCAGATGGGATAGCCTTCGTTACCCTCGGGCATCGATGAGCCTTGGGCACCCAACACCCTGTCACCAGTCTGTGATTTGTCCCTCCTCGAACCACAGTCGGTAGGTACTCACCACTGCTGACCGGGAGTACCCCACAAGCCTTGCCATTTCAGAGATGCTCTGACCCAGTCTTCTGGCCATAACAATTTGGCCCGTGTCAAAGTCGCTCAGGTACTCCTGCCCATTTCTCCTGCATTCAACATGAGAACTAACTGTTCGCTTACCATCTAATCTACCCAGACAATGACATGTAGACTTGTTAGGAGACCATTAACGTTATTTGCTTCACCTGTGAGGGTTCATAATGTTTTGGCTCATCAGTATATATATATATATATATATATATATATATATATATATATATATATATATATATATATATATATATATATTGCAGATGTGGTCTTAGTCCCACTGTATGTACCCATAATATATATAAAAAAACCTGACTAGTCTCTTGACAGCGTTTTTCTGACAAGTTTTCTTTGCACGTCACACATTGCACTGCTTATTAAATCATAAGTAAGAGATTCCTGGGGTATTTCCACTGTCTCTTGAAATGATATGATGTTCACATGATCAATAATAAATTCTCTATGTGAGTCTAGGGTTTACAGTATGTGGGTGGATGATTCTATAAGGCACTGCAAGTGAAGCATCAACTCTTTAGGTCAATTAGATCATAATATAATCGAGGCATGAATGTGATGTTATTTAACAAGAAAAGTTTTACAGAGTATAAATGACACCGTAGATTTTCTCACCACATATGTGCTATTCATCACAAACCACCAGCACCACTTTTGGTCAAAATCTCATTCAGGATTCCCTTTGTATTCATTGCACAACTTGAAATTAGCCATTACCATTACAATCAAGATTCATGAGTGATCCATTTTAAAATTACTCAGAAATACAGCCCACAGAATAGGCTTTACAATGACAAAGATAGACATGTACAATATCCAGATAAGTCAGGTACTATTGAAAAGTCTGTGACAATGAATGAATGAATTATTGTGATATAACATCACACAGGCATATAGGCTCTATGTGTAATTATTCAAAATAGATCTTTTTATATATGGGCATATATATCCAAATAAATACCTCAGGGACTGTTACTCTTAAATAACTGCACTACATTTTGAGCTTATGACGTGCAAATGTCAAACACACCACATTTATTAATAACAGACACAGATGAACATGAAATTAACCAAAACAAATTTGAAAACCTGCCCCACAACGGAACATCAGGTAGTTTTCTCATGGGACTTTCCGTGTGCCTACGGATATGACGGTGATCTACGGCCAAGTTCTAAGAAAGATAGAGAGGTGTTGATAGTTTCACTTTCACTTTACAAACTATAATGTATGGGATAACCAAAGACTGCGATGTTTTGTTTTATTTGATTAATAAAATTATAATATTGGCAAAATATTTGATACATAAATGTAGATTCTTTAAATCCCCTCCGCTGTTTATTATATTCAGAAATGAATTAAAACACTTTTCAGAAGCCCTTACAAAAAGTCTGATCTCCTTGTAATGTATAATTTACTGTAGAAATGATTCTGCCCCCATCTTCTTCTTTTTTTTTTTTTCATCTGTCTAGGATTTAATCTGGTTCTGATGTGTTGAGCCTTCCATGTCAGTTTCTTGTTTGAAAATTGACTATTTATGCCATTTTGTTGTACTCATACTTTGTATTTTTTTAAAAAATAAAAAAAATGTATATATATATGTATATATATATATATATATATATATATATATATATATATATATATATATATATATATATATATATAAGATAGAGAGGTGTCTCAAAACCACGCGGGCTGCCTACCTAAAGTAGATAGGATTTTTGGGCATCAATGGCGCGTTCCCAAACAGCGTTTTTGAGAAGTTGACACTGAACACGCTCTCGCGTTCCGTTGTGCCAGACGTGCGTCATACTTGCGTCGCGTCTCGCTTTGCGTGGGGTCGAGTACGACGTGCGTTGCGTTTTAAGACGGCGTCACAATTGAAAATCAGTTAAACTTTATACAGAACGCTTCGGGTTTTGAATGAAAGACCGAACACTTTCTTGCGCTAAAAAGCAAGGCGCAACGAACCGAACAGAACGCAGCAGGTGTCTCGAGACGCGTTTCTAACATTTAAAGTTCTTTTTTTACTTGGTACTGTGTCTAAAAAACGCTCCTGCACGAGACGCTGATAACACAGCAAGTCGCGGCGCAACGGTCAAAGAAGTCCATCAGGCGTGTGTTTACATACAAAGACAATTGAAATACAGTGCGGACGGACGAAAAACGTATACGCCCCCTGAGTAGGCAGCTCGCAAGGGTTTGAAACACAGCTAGTTTTTTTAAAAGCGTTTTTATCACTTTCAGTTGTCATTTGAAAATAGGCCACATAATGTTTTCTAAATTATTATCAATATCCATATAAACGTTGCTAATAAACGGGCTGAAATAAAAACGTTAGCAGCGCAATTTTATTTCCGGGTGTTTTAAAACGGGGGAACCCCGTGGTGTTTTTTTACCACGGGTATACAACGAAAAGTAAAAGCAATATCAATATGTCATCATAACGTGCTGTTGGTACAGACACGAACTAATCTAAACTCAATGGCTTCTGGATCAGCAGTATCAGATCCGTCATTAAACGGGGTTTCGTCAACACCGGGTGAGAATGAGTACCCGTCAGGTTTCCCTCAGAGCATCTGTGATGAAGTCCCGAAGGAGAAGTACTTGTGCAGCAACTGTAATAATGTACTTAATAAAGCGCATCAAACGGTGTGCGGTCACCGTTACTGCCTCGCCTGCGTCAACTGGTTGGTAAGGTAAGAGAATCATTAGAGCAGAACAGGTGCAGTTTCACTTACAACACTCAAGACATGGCTGGCATGGCCATTGATTTCATACAGGCTCTTGCAGTTTTATTTTCGGTTTGGTAGTAATTTTATATTTGGGTGATAATTATGGTTGTGTGACACAAAAATACAATGAGTTTGTGTTATAGTAAGTGTTATTGTCTTACAGTTTTGATGACTTTACTGTCATAATAAAGACTATTTAAAGAAAGTGTTTTCAGATTTTTTTACTGGTGGTAGTGAGACTAAAGTTGCTCTATACTCTATTTACCTTAAATGTTAAAGGAATATTCAGAGTTCAATACAAGTCAAGCTCAATCAAGAGCATTTTTGGAACAATGCTGATTACCACAGAAATTAATTTCAATTCGTAAACGTTTAAATACTCACTGTTTCGAAAGTATTGCCATCAAATTTAAACAATTTGCGTGTTCACATGATTTTAGTGTGATAAAAGTGCTTGTTAACCTTTTCTGCATAAGTTATATCCAATTTTACAACTTCGTTGCCACGATGACATAATGCCGTAAACACTAAAACCTAAAACGACTGTAAAAATCATGACATAAACAACTTTACAGCTCAAATAACACAGTTTTTTGTAAGTACTTTTTATAAAATTATAAGCTTTAAATTTCTGTTTAAACAATCCAAAAATTGGCCCAATTCACTTCCATTATAAGTGCCTCACTGTAACCCAGATTTTTGGAGGGACAAGTCGAAATTATTATTATTATTATTATTATTGGTAATCAACATTATGCCACAAATGCTGTTGGTTGAGCTTAACTTGTATTGAACCTGGAATATTCCTTTAATGTTTGTTTAAATGTTTTATACCTTTTATCCCTTAAACATGGGCCTATACCTTATATGTTTATGTTGCTAACAAATGGCATTTCACACAGAAACAACAAGGACCTTGTGTGCACCAAATGTAAAGAAGAGGATCCAAGCGTTGAAAATGACACTAGTGTACTGACTCTTGACCAAGTAATAAAACTCATATTTTTTATGTGTTTTCTACTTTGCAGTTCTATCCATCCATCCATTCATCCATCCATCCAAACACCATTTCTATAATCTATCTATATGTCTTAGCTACAAACATGTGCTCACATTTACTTTTTCTTACCATTGTGTAGGTTTGTTTAGACAGTGGAAGGATTGTGACTCATGTTTGGATGTTTTTTATAATTTCCCCTCTTGTTTAAAATGCAGTTCTTCAATGATGCAGCTATTAATAAGGAAATTTTAGATCTGAAAGTTCACTGTGCTAACCAAGGCTGCCCCTGGAGAAGCACCCTGAAGAACTTTGAGGTACTTTTCCATTGTCACCACAGAAATGATTATTTATATATTTGTATTTTTTGCATGGGAAACATTCTCTTTGAGATGCTCAGGTCCGAACTAGTTGCTTGCGATCCAAAGATGAAAGATTTTGGTACTGTGTTTGGTCACTGCTTGACCAGTTGAGAACCACTGGTTTAGATTAGAACATTGAACCAAAATATGTAAGGCCACAGATCGTAGGGCAAAGGCAGGGTCTTATTTGGGATGGTAGTACACAGCCACAAAGCTACAAACCTATTAGGTAAAACCTAACTTACAAAGCTAGTGGGAATATTGTAATGCTGTCAATTTATTTATTTATTTATTTATTTATTTTTTTTTTTGCAATTCAAATGAGTCAAAATCAATGTTTAGTTGATCAAAGGGCTTGTATTGATCACATTATCAACTTTAGTAGTTTTTGGTTCAATAAAATGTTTAAATCAGTGTAACTCTTAAAAAAAAAAAAAAAATATTCACTGGATTCGGGGTAGGCAGCAATACTTAGTTACAACCACAAGATGCTATTTTACAGGAATTGGTACATGGTGGCTTTGCGGTTATTGCATAACATGAACCGACTATTAATATATTAATCATAAAGCTGCTTTTCACTAGAACTTTTGCACAGATGTTCCCCAGTGTATTGAATCAATTCTCAGTCTGACAGAACAATAACAAACTCATACTTAGCCTTTAAAGAGCCTTGCATTCTTGTTTTAGAGGTCAGTATTTTGTAGCGTAGAGACTGTAGACTGTTCAATGTGAGCCTCATGGCTGCCTAATGGAAGTCTTTTGTGTTCATGTTTTTTTTTTTTTTTTTTTTTTACTTTGTCGCTGCTCTCGAGAGTCTAAAAGCCCTTTGAGAATATCATATTGTTCCAAACCTCCCTATTAGAACAGAAACACGTGGATCGTGACTGTGGTTGTGGTGTATGTTTTATGTTTTTCAGTGAAAATCATAAGGTCATAAGGAAAATTATACACATTTTTTGAAGTTTTTGAGGTTGTTTAGGTACAGTGGCAAGGAAAAGTATGTGAACCCTTTGGAATTGGCTGTTTTTTTTTTTCTTTTACATTAATTGGTCATAAAATGTGATCTCATCTTCATCAAAGTCACAAGTATAGACAAACACGATGGTAATCTTTCATGTCTTTATTGAACACATCTCAGTAGCTGTGGATTAGATGTCCACAGTGTTCAGAAGGAATTTTAGACCATTCTTCCTTACAGAACTGCTTCAGCTCAGCCATATTCTTAGGATGTCTGGTGTGAACGGCTCTCTTGTGGTCATTCCAGAGCAGGTCTGTGCTCTGACTGGGCTACTCCAAAAGGTGGATTTTCTTTTTTTTTTTAAGCCATTCTCTAGTGGATTTACTTCGATGTTTAGGGTCATTGTCCTGCTGCATCACTTAACTTCTACTGAGCTTCAGCTGGCCCACAGCCACCCTGACATTATCCTGTAGGATACCGTATCTTGATAAACGGTCAGGATTGAAGCAGCAAAGCAGCCCCAAATCATGATGCTCCCTCCACTGTACTTCACCATTGGGATGAAGTTTTCATGTTGGTGTGTGGTTCCCTTTTTACACCATAGGAAGTGCTGCATGTTCTTCCCAAACAATTCAACCTTAGTTTCATCAGTCCACAAAACATTTTCCCAGTAGCGTTGTTGAGTGTCAAGGTGTTCTTTGGCAAAATTCAGGCGCACATCAATGTTTTTTTGGAAAGCATCGGCTTCCTTTGTGGTGTCCTGCCATGAACACCATGCCTGTTTAATGTTTTCCATATAGTAGACTCATGACCAGTTCCAATGATTCATTCAAGTATTTAGCTGTCACTCTTGGGTTATTTTTTTTAATTTGATTTTTACCTCATTGAGCATTCTGCTGTGTGGCCTTTGAGTCACTTCTAGGGAGAGTAGCCACAGTACTAAATCATCTCCATTTGTAGACAGTTTGTCTAACTGTGGACAGATGAATATCTAAGCTCTTCAAGATAACTTTGTAACCCTTTCCAGCTTGATGCAAAGCAACAATTCTTGATCATAAGTCTTCTGAGATCTCTTTGCGAGGTATGGTCCACATCAGTAGATGCTTCTTGTGAATAGCAAACTAAAAATGCTTTAGTGCTTTTTATAAGTCAAAGTAGCTCTAACCCACACCTCCAATCTCGTTTCATTAATTGGATGCCAGGTTTGCCAACACCTGATTCTAATTAGCTTTTGTTGACATCATTAGCCTAGGGGTTCACATACTTTTTCCAACCTACACTGTGAATATTTGAATAATGTATTCAGTATGTATAAGAACAATACAGTAATTTGTGTGTTATTAGTTAAAACATTTTTTCATTATTGTAACTTAGATGAAGGTCAAACCAGGTTTTAAGACACATTTTTACATAAATTCAGGTAATTCCAAAGGGTTCACATAATTTTTCTTGACACTGTTTATAGAAATAATCAAAGTTGCTTGAAGGAATAATTCACCCATACTGAATTACTCACTCAACAGGAACATCAGAGTCAGTGTGAACATGCCTTGATCCCCTGCAACATTGGTTGTGGCATAATGGTGCAGAGAAAGACACTGGCCACACATCTAGAAAGAGGCTGTCCAAACAACAAGAATACATGTCCCTCTTGCTCAGCTGTCCTGACACCTAGAGAGCTCCAGGTATGGAAATGCTGGACTTCCCAACATTACTTGAGAGAGAGGACAGTTTAGGAAAGTGTGTTTTATTATTTCGCTTGGCTATGAGTGTGAACTTATCTACTGTCACAGTACTGTAAAAGTTAGTTACTCCAAATTTTGTAAGTGATGTAACCATCTAGAGACAGTAAACAAAATATATACAAAATAATATTATGTGTAATTAAAAGCTGAAATTCTTGAAAAAAAGAAATGTTAAACGCTTTTGTTTTGAAATATTATAAATATAATATTTCACTGACAAATAAGGTTGTCTGAGGTGGTAAAAATGAGAACTTTTAAAAACCTAGTTTAAAACACATGTGTCAAGGTTGTTGAAATGTCATCTTTTGTCCATGTTGGGCTTATACATTTTACATTTATAGCATTTATTTAAAAAAAGGTTAAAACGGCTTAAAAATGTCAAGTGGTTTCCAATGTAGAAATAAGCTCAAATATCAATTAATCAAAACTTAGTTTTTTGTTACATGAAAACAGAATGGCTACCTGCATGTTGGTAACACCACAGGACTTTGGTGGACACATTTTTTAAAAAATATTTATAATATTTCAAAACAAAGGCGTTTAACTGTTTTTTTTTTTTTCTTAAGAAATAATAGTAAAAGATTATCCCAAAATTATACTTTTTTTCAAGAATTTCAGCTTTTAATTACACTTTTATTTTGTATATATTTTGTTTACTGTCTCTAGATGGTTACATCACTTACAAAATTTGTACTTTAGGCCTCAGAAAAAATATCAAAATGTCTTTGAACTCCAAAATTAAAAACATGTTCACCATAGTTGAAGTGTATTAAAGTAATTGTTATGTGTGAATTACATTTGTAATGTGTTTTTCAATTTTGTAAACTTTATAGATCCGAGGGAAAAATGAGCGTCACATCAACAACCCATATAGATAATGCATATATGATACATATGGTTGGGTAACATTTGCAAAAAGGCCTATAGTGCTAGATATTTTTCCTCTTCCCTTGTTGGAAGAGTGACTCTGGGTCAGTGTGCCCTTGGTAGAGTCCCGTAGCTCGGTTTTAAGCCACAGTCTCCAGTGTTCACTGCTGTCCCATATTACTGTTTTCTTTCATTTTCACCCATCGGGACCTGCACTCCGGGACATGGATTAGAGGAATAAAGAGGCGAAAAAAAGGCAGAAATCCAGTGAATTTAGACGCCAAACCTCAAATGCCACACATTAGTCAAGATATCCTCAAATGCAATGCATTTCTTGCCACAAATTAAGATAAAAAGTCAGAATTAGATATTTGTGGCTAAACACTGTTTGTGTCAAACCTTCAACACTGCAAGAAACATTTTTTTTCTGTCTTCACAGAAGCATGTATGTCCCAATTCAGTTGATAAGAAGACATTAAAGACAGAGAAACGGCAAAAGGTACTGTAGAACTGCTGGTTTTGATGAATTACTAAATATTAACGATAGAGAACATTTCTAATCTATTTTTTCTGTGTTTCTTTTGAAGAATAATCCCCAAAGCAACTCCAAAAAGAAAGAGCCATGCATTTTTTCCGAAGTCGGTTGTCCTTTTAAGGTTGGTCTTGTAGTAACAGCACCTGTATAAGTACGTTAAAGTAATAGCTTACCCAAAAATTATTTTTTTGCTCACCTTCATGCCATTTCAACCCTGTATTATTTCCTTTTTTCCATGAAACATGAAAGGAGATCTTTGATTTTTCGGGAACATTGGGAACAATGTCAAAACTTCTGTTTTCCATAAAGTGAAAGAAGATGGTTGATTTGTACTGCCAGATTATAAGAAAACAATTACTAAAATTTCGGTCTGTTCCTCACACAAAGCTGCATATGGCTTCAGTAGACTTGGAATGTAGCGCACAAGTCATACGGACTGTTTTTATCACACTTTTATGGTACTTTGTTTTTTGTAATTTTGGAGCTTGGCAGTATAAATCACCATCCACTTTCATTGTATGGAAAACAGAAGCTTGAGCATTCTTCTTAACACCTCCCTATGTATTTCACTGAAGTAAGAAAATAATACAGGGTCAGAATGTGGGTGATTAAATTATGACAAAAGTTTCATTTTGGGAAAGAATATTCCTTTAATCGAGATCCTCTAAACTTTTTTTATATAAGTCTTGTGAAACAGAATACAAAGCTTAATCAACCTTTTTTTTGCTAGAGGTTCATATCACATGAAAATTGCAACTCTGAAGAGGAAAAATAGTTGCTACAACTTGCCATCGCCTTTTATTTCAGGGTAATTCAGACAAGGTAAAAGAGCACGAGTCCTGCAGTCACGTTGGTCATCTCCAGCTTCTCTTGGAAGTCACCAGGACTCTTCAGCGTACCTTTCATTCCCAACCTGAGGGAGGCCACCATGAAATCGCTCTGGACTATCTTCATCCTGGACAGAATGGTGCTTCTCTTGCTTCTCAAAGTGAAGGTGAGATCGAGGCCGATGGAGGAGACCCAGGAATGACTGATAAGGCCTTCAGCCTCCACGACGACCAGGCTGAACTTGCTGTAGGACAGCAACTGGACGCCCTACAGCAGAGAGTCCAGATTATGGAGAATATCATCTCCGCTTTGAACCAAGAGGTGGAGAAGACCCAGCTCAGTGTGGTTGCACTGGATAGAGACAACCAGAATAACCAGCAGATCATTCTGCACTTAGAAACAAAGGTAAGTTCTGCAATAAAAGTAAAACATTAAAGTTGGTACAGCTTGCAATACACAAACACACTTCCAGGCGGATGGTGCCATTTGGGTTAACAGGGGGCATATAATGAGCTTTGAGCTTAATGTAATATGAATACATACTGTAACTTCCAGAACTAAACACTTTTTCCCGAGTCCAAAATGACCACTGTTACCAGTGGGCGAAGCTGAAAGTGTTTGGAAGTGTGTTGAAGTGAAATGCCCAATGGGTAGCCCCAAAAGCGAGTTGTATTTTTATTTGTAAATTATGTAATACAGTCAACAGTAATGCATATTTTATTAACCCTACTTTCTAATCAAACCCCAACCCTAGACCAACTGTCAGTGGAGTAAAAATGTAATTTTAGAGCTAAAACGCAACCTCTGAATTGTGCTTACCACTGTTTAAATGAATACGTTTACTTCCTGATTTCCATGGGACCCAAACACATGTCTCTGAGATTGCTCGCTCAACACGCTATCAATAGTGCCACAGGGATAGGTAAATGCATTTGAACTGCAACAAAAATGTCTGATGGGAGATGGTACTTGTCAGTAATTTAAAAGAATGGATCGATTTTAGGGTACATGATCATTGGAACTAGAGGTAGACCGATTGTGAGGAGGAGGAGGGGGTGGCCGGGCCGTAACGATGGACACCCGGTGCTGGATCAGCCCAGTTAGCGGGAGAGGGATAAAGAGGAGCCGGGGATGCCAGTTCGAGAGAGAGACACACACAGCCGCTGTGTGTGTGTGTGTATCTATGTGTTTTATGTTGTTTTAAGTTCATTTCTGTCATTAAAGTTTACGTTGACTGTTCTACCAGTTCCCGCCTCCTCCTTGCCCATCCCTTACCCGTAACACCGATATATTGGTTTTACCGATTAATCGGTGCCGATAGTTGCTTTTTGGAACTATTGGTTATTGTCAAAAATCTCTGCCGATATTTTTTTTTTATTACTCATCAATAAACCTCATCTGGTGAAATATATATATTAGAGCTGTCAAAATTAACGCGTTAACGCATGCGATAATTTTTATTAATCGCAATTAACACGTTTACCGTTAATAAAGCATAAACCAACATAAACACTGATTAGAAGGGCGGAAACTTGTGTCCACCCGGACTCATTATACTTGAAGCATACACCTCAAACACACACAACAGCCATGTCAGGGATCAAATGATGGAGAAAGGAGCTCTTGACACTATTTGTTGTACAAAACAAGGTGGGGCTTATAACAGAAATGACGTTTTAAGCCTAAGGAAGGTGCATTTTAATTACCACAGAAGACGCCAAGTCTTAACTATCACCAAAATGCAGAATGAGACGTTTTTGTCTGCAAGCGGTTTTTCATATGTACTGTAGTTCAAAGCGGACGCTGACGCCCTGACGCAAATCAGGAACACGGCTTCACGATTGCTGAAACAAAGTTTATAGCCAAAGTCTGCTGACAGATTATTATTGTGGGGGATGAGAGTTTAAGAGATTTAATGTCCTTTGCATTGAATATGCAACCTGTGTTGGGACTAGTTCTTTCATTTAGTCAAACTCCCACTTTGACTTTGGGAAAGTTTAATGTTACTTGAATTGGTGCTATTTTAATGCATTTCTATCTTTATACTGTGGAAGGCTTTGTTTGGAAAATGTTAATAAAGCGTTATATTGTTACATATTGTATTGTTTTCTTTCCTAAGATTGAAATACATGCATTTTAACAGGAAAATAAGTATATTTAGAGTCAAATTTCAGCACTTTTCAAATCTGAGATTAATTGCGATTAACTATGAAAAAGTATGCGATTAACCGCGATTAATTATTTTAATTGATTGACAGCACTAATACTGTATATATACAAAACTCTTCATCTGGTGAATATATAGGCTATAAAAAGCTTAATTTGGTAAATATAGAGAATTGTAACAGAGCCAGGTCCCTGGTGTATTTTTGGCTGTATTTCTTGTTTATAGTTATGCACCAAATCGTACTTTTTCTGGTTATTATTGGGATTTTGGTTGCACAATAAATAATTTTTGGGATTTTATAAATTTTTTGCTCTTGGTGCCTCTTATTTCTGTGCCCCTCATAGTAAGGAAAGACTAAGAAATGTTTAATCATTCTATAATTTTTTTAATTTATTTTTTTAAACTGTTGACTGATTAATCGGTTATTAGCCACCTTGGATATCGATATTGGCAAAATCCACTATCGGTCAACCTCTGTTTGGAACTAGCATGTTGATTTCCCATGTGATCATGTTCGATGGACCACTGGATTATTTACCATTGTCTTATTCTACAATGGAAAGATGTGTAACTCTCTCAAAATACATAATTTTGAAGAGAAAAAAAAATATATGCCTGGTTTGAAGTAACAAAAACATGAAAATATGTTTTTCCTTTGTGTTTAAATAAATTGTGGATCATCAGTATCATCCAGTGTGTCTGGAAATACCTCATATGTTTGTGTATGATAAGTTTATAGGTAATTTGTGCTGAAAAATCAGTAGGTATTAAAATAAAATAATTTTAATACAAGTATTATTAAAAACTAACTAAACTTACAACAGATATTTGATGTATTTTTTTATTTTTTATCATACCTCCCTAAATTCAAATTTGATTTACAATTCTACATCCTGTTTGTACAGTGCAAGGCATTCTCAATTAAACTCTGAAAGGCACACAGTCCTGGATCAAGTTTTTTTCCCACACTGGATAATCTAAATCAACAGAGCTGGCATTCCACTGTGTGTATTTCAATGCAACAACGAATTCAAAATTGTATTACTTTGATGCATCCTATGGCTGTTAACTAGCTCTCCCACTGTGAATCTGCAATATGTTGGAATATAATTAATGTGTTTATGGTACAAAAGAGCTGAACTGCCATATAAGAATCTTTGAAATGCATTTGTTTCCATTTGATTTGGCATTTATTTGTCCTAAAAAGCTAGGCTGTAGAATTCATGTTCAGAGCTTGCATAAAACTAACAAAGATATTCCTTTTTTGGGACTTGAGAGATGGAATGATTATTTATATGATCATCTTTACACCACATGGTGATAAACAACGATTACGGCGACTGTGTTCTGATGTTCGACTCGACCTGGAGGTGTTATTTAACACTTGAGCAGCAAAGACACTCTTGAAATGCTGAAAATGAAGAGATAAGTTGAAGTAAGAATAAGGGTGCGGGTGATAAGTTGTAGAAAAGAGACTTGTCTGACAATTCTGCAGGAGCTGTTGTGGAAAAAAGGATGTTTCTAATAGGCTGGAATCATCACTTTCTGTTACTGTATCTCGAAATGTCTCGTACAATGCTACCAACCATAACCAGCTCTGAAGGCCCATTATGATGCATTATTATTGCGCTTTTTCAGTGAGCCAATCTGTACCTTTGGGTACAGTAATTCATCCATGATAATGGTTTTCCATCACATTTTAGGTAGCCGAGCTGCACCAACGACTGGTCAGGAAAGACATGTGCATCGCATCCTTACAGCAGTCTATCAGCATCCAGGAGGACGTTTCGTATGATGGCACCTTTCTCTGGCGCTTGTGTGATGTCAGCCAGAGACTGAGAGAGGCAGCCACCGGGCAAAAGATCAGTCAGTATTCACCAGGTACCAAAGCACATGTCTTCTGAGCTGTTCTTAAAGGAAAAAGTTCACCTGAAAATGAAAAATCTGTGTTTCTGTCTCACCCTTGTGTTCCAAACCCATATGATTTTCTTTCTTCTGTGGAACACTAAAGGAGAATTTTTGAAGAATGTTTTGCATACAATGAAAGTAGGCAGTAACTAGGAGCTGTCAGGCAAGAAAAAGCACCATAAAATTGCTTTATTTCAATTGCTTTGTATGAGGAACAGACTGAAAATTAAAGGAGTAGTTCACCCAAAAACTTAAAATATATGATTTACTCACTCTCATGTCATTCAAAACCTGTATGGTATACAAAAGGATGTGTTAGATAGAATGTTCACACTGCTCTTTTCCATATAACAAAGGTAGAAATGGACTAGTGGCTGTCAAGCTTAAAAAAACAACAACATAAAAGCAGCATAAAAGAGGTCCATGCTTATCATGCAGTATGCTATATTTTAGGCCTTCAATGGCTTTGTGTGAGGAACATACTGAAATGTAAAGGTAAAGATCACGAAACAAACAATCAAACAAACATTCAAACAAAAACATTATCATTTACTCACCTCATATCGTTCCAAACCTGAATGATTTTCTTGTTTCCATGGAACACAAAAGAAGATGTTTTCCATACAATGAAGGTAGACAGTGACCAAGGGCTTCTAAGCTCCAAAAAGACATAAAAGCAGTGTAAAAAGAGTCCATGTGACTTGTGTGCTATATTCGAAGTCTTCTAAAGCTATACAATAGTTTTGTGTGAGGAACAGACTTGTTTATTGTGTCAACTGAAACTGCAAATGGTACATGCTTAGAAAAATAATGCACAATGGAAGCTTCGGCCAGGGGGGACATTATCAGTGAATAACAAATAGGTTATGTTACTCACACAAAGGAGGAATAGACCTATTTGTTATTCTCTGATAATGTTCCCCCTGGCCGAAGCTTTCACTGTGTTTTAATTTTGTAAGCATGAACCATTTGCAGTTTCAGTTGATGCAATCAATATATCACTGGCATCATAGGTCCCCTAATTTTTAAGCTGAAGCAAAACAGTTACATACTGAATACTTTAATGCATCATCCTCAACTCATCAAAGGATGTGTTGAATAAATGTTAGTTGTTATTTTATATTAATGTAGAATCTATGCCTATTCATACGACCAGTGCTAAAAATTGAGCCAGAACCAGCAAAAAGAAGAAAAAAAAAACATTCTGTTTTCAGTGCTTCCGCAAATGTTTGTTTATATGTCTGTGTGAGTACAACAGTAATAGACAGAAAGAGAAAGAGTGAACAACCGAAGGCAATTTCATTGACTTGTTTTTCTACCTGTCATTACAGAATAGGATATCACAATAACAATTCCTCCAATACAACAGTCATTAAGAAAGCCACGTTTGATTCTTGAGTTGAAAGAGGCTGCCTGGTTATACAGCTATTTTTAAGGCTGTCTATGCTCAGAGTTTTAACTAAAATCCATCACGGTTCACATGGAAATGACAATGAATTTTGTTTTACAGCTTTCTACACCACCAGGTATGGATTTAAAGTATGTATGCGGCTTTATTTGAATGGAGATGGGGTTGGAAAGGGAACGCACATCTCCCTTTTTTTTGTTATCATGAAAGGAGACTATGACCCCATTCTCACATGGCCATTCAGACACAAGGTAAAACTCTAAAATCAAGCTGTCAATCAATAAATCAGTTAATCTTTTTGTGCATATTTTGTCTGTGTTGTCTCTTTACACATTAAAGGGGTCATATCATAAGGAATTGAAATTCTTTTGAAAAGTTTATTTTAAGATTAAAGAGTTTGATGTACTATGACAGCATACTGTAACTTTCAGATATCAAAAACTATATTGGATCCGTCAGCAAACCCGCAGTATGTATGTGAGCAATGTTTGTCATTTCACATGAAAAGAGGGTGTGTAGCAAAAAAGGGTCTAAGACAGGGTTTCTCAACCTTTTGCCCACGGCGAACCACTTTTGTGTGTGTGTGTGTGTGTGTGTGTGTGTGTGTGTGTTGGGGGGAGGGGGGTATGTTTATATGCTTACAATATAGCGGCCTTATATGTAGCCCAATATTTGTAGCCTGAGTAATTTCATAAATACACAAACATTTTCAGTCATTAAACACACTATGAAGAAAACTGTTTTTTGATTTTTTTACTCACTTTAATGTGACACTTGGGACTGACACTCTGAAATGATGATATCCAGAGATTGGATTGGATTTCATTCAGACTTGCATGGTAATGCATGGAGCTAGCACATGCAATGCTATGTAAAGATACCTTGACCAAAAGTAACGATTTGTAGCATTGGTGACAGAAAATATCTTGCAACCCAGCAAACAATGATCGGTCGCGACCCAGTTGTTGAGAAACCCTGGTCTAAGAGGTAGTAAAAAATTATAACTATTTTTGGTGCAAAAGATATATGTTGCTGCTAAATATTAACATTATAAGAGGACATCTTAAAAAATATATATATTTATATTTAAATGTATTATATGACTCCTTTAATTGTGGCTTCTGTTCAGAAATGAATCAGATTTGCTTTGGTTCTTTGATATTGTGTCATCAGCATTTTCCATGACCTTCCATTGACTTCTCCTGCACTTATCTGGCAGGTAACATTCTTTCTTATAGATCAGAACCACAGAGAGCATGTCATCGATGCTTTCCGTCCCGACCTGTCCTCTGCATCCTTTCACCGGCCTGTCTCAGAGATGAATGTGGCCAGCGGGTGTCCCCTGTTCTTTCCTCTGGGGAAATTGAGGTCGCCTAAGCATGCCTACTGCAAGGATGACACAATCTATATTAAGTGTGTGGTGGACACCTCGTGAACCAGGAAGGTCTGGCTCTTAAAAGTGAATTGGTAATATCCACACCACTAGCGTCACCAAATGGAATTGCAAAAATTACTAGATAGGTAAAATTTGTTAAGACAAACTTTGATGTTGGCTTGACAAAGCCTTGTCTGAAAGTTTAAACTAGTTTGTAAGGTTTGATGGTTATACAGTCATTACAGTATGACATACAGCCAGCTAGCTATATAGAAAGGTAATCAGACAGACTGTCAGATACTGTACATAGATAGATCAGTTAGAAGTTCAATCAGTTACGCCCGTTTCACATCACAAGCTTGAGCGAGATGTGAGCATAGTGTCAGCTTAACTACAGCGGAACTGCAGCTGCAGACTCGACAGGGCTTTCACACTGGAAGCGTTTTTATAGCATCACATCAATGGATCTATACAGAAAAATACTGCGTAAGGTGAGTATTTATTTTAATAAAGACCATAACTTATAAAATGGTTATCATGAGTGGGTCATTGATTAGTATTACAAACTTGATCTTCGTGAAATCTTATTTACATGAGGAGGAGGAGGACCACATTTGCATCTAAAAGGTAAACAATAGAGCACTTTGTGCTTCTCCACTTCCACAATCAGTCTTGTATCATCCATTGTTGAACAAGAATGAGGTAAGTTCTGAATTTACCACGTCACGGTCTGTCATGTGCATGTGTTTACAAGTGAAAGCAAACTTGGCTGTGAATGGGTATTGCTGAAACCTATAGACCTTTGGTCTCATATTTTCAGGCTCATAAGTTGTAGTTTACTGTAGTGATAAATGATAAACTCTACTTCTGATTTAATCTATAATTAAAATATTTTAAATTGGTGTAACTTGTTAAATCTCCTGGAATTTCTTTTTTTCTTTTCATTTGTTTTTCAGATGTGCTCTAATTCATGCAGTATAAAGACACACTAGACTACTAATATATGCTTATTCTGTGCATTGTGTACTTTTTTGTGTCAAATCACATTCATTTTATCCATCAACAGTGCACGGTCACTTTAACTGAGCGCAAGCGGCACTGCAAAAATAGACCCGGCGCCGAAACCCCTGCTGCACTGCAGCTCACGCTAGGCTCTGATGCGCTGCTGATGCTTCTGATGTGACTGCTCTAATTTGTTATTATGGATGCCGAAAATAATATGCTCTGCTCACGCGCCGATCACGCTTGCGATGTGAAACGGGCATTAGAAAAGACATAGCACACTAAGTCAGAACATTCTGAAGGTCTGTGGTATATTTAGCTTGAAATCTTTAGGAGTTGCAATGGATAATTTTGGAAAAACCCAAACCAAGTCTGTAGAATAGACAATATGTTGGCTTTGTCATGCCAACATAATGACTGTTTTCAAACATGTTTCCCAGAAAGATGAAATTCTGTCTTAATTTACTCGTGTTGGTCCAAACCTGAATAATTTTCCTTCTTCCATAGAACACAGATGGATTTGTTACACTGTATGTAAGCCTTAGTCACCATTCACTGTCATTGACTATTTTTACCAGACAATGAATGTAAATGGTGACTGATGCTGTCATTTTGCCTAATAGTAATATCTCCTTTTGTGTTCCACAGAAGTAAGAAAGTCATACAGGTTTGGAACAAAATGAGGGTAAGTAAATGATGATGAAATTTGTAATTTTTGGGTGAACTATCCCTTTAAGCTGGTATTTCTGCATTGAAACTATTTAAACATTGAAAAATGCACACAAATCACCTTAAAGAATGACTGGAAATCAATGTCTTAAATTAACTTTTTCATTAAAGGGGTCATGAAGTGCTATTTTTAATCATTTTATTATCTTCCTTGAGGTCCACTGATAATGTTGTGAAAGATTTTTTTTTGCACCAAAACAGTCACAATTTAGTAATATATGATCATTTTCCACCCTGTTTTTGGCCCTCTGTCTGAAACGCTCTGTTTTGGCCTAAGCGCCTCCTTAAAACTTATTTTACACCTAACGTACATCTGACACATTGCATCAGAATGTATTAAACTGTTCATCTCAAGCACAACTGTTAACACACAGCACCATAAACTATCACAGTAGTTCTCAACCTTTTTGACTCCAAGGCCCCCCACTGTCCAAGACAATATTTGAAGGCCCCCTCGCTGAAACTAGACGTGTCTGATTAAAAAAAATATTTTTTTATTCTAGAAGTTTCAGAAAGAGTCTGTTTATAATTTGTAGGCATACATCTTAAAGTATTTTTTAGCATTTTAATTAAGTAGGATTATTTTAATATTTCTTTTTTTAAATCAATTTTAAGTCAATTTGAGGCCCCCTTGGAAGTGTGCTGAGGCCCCCTAGTGGGTCCCGGCCTCCAGGTTGAGAACCACTGAACTATCAAACAGTCATGACATTTGAAATATTCAGAATGAAATGGTTTTCTTACGTTTTTGAAGTGTTTTTAACTGCCCAATCCTTCAAAAACAGTTCCTTTGCAAAGCTTAAATTGTATTTTGTCTGTTCACAAGCAATCCATGTTGACATGAGCTGAAAAAATGCACATACATAGTCCAAAGAATAGTGAAATTACTCGCACATATACTGAAGGCGCACATCGGCGGAAACACACAGAAGCGGTCGAAGACGTCCATCGCCAAAGACGTCCTATGTTTACATACACCAACAATTAAAAATAGCGCAGATGGGCGAAAGAACGCATCCATGATGTGTTTTTTTTGCTCAAAGCAACACAGGCAGCAGCTGAATGAAAGAGAATTGCTTCTCGCTTTCAGAGTTGTAACTTGACACCGTGTCTTTTAAAAGCGGCACAAGATATGTATCAAGCGGTCAAAGATATCTGCCTAGTGCATGAATATATTCAAAAATAATCCAGCAGGATTATAATGTTTCAGCAGGGTGGCAACTGTAATGATCTTTTTAGACTGGGGAGGAAGTTTTGAGTTCTGAAATGTACAGTATGTTTTTACAGTACAGTTACCTCTTATATGTCTAAATATCAAGAAAAATTTGATTCTCCATTTCATGACTCCTTTAAGGGGCAATATTTTGTATTAATATTTCTTTTTTTATTTTTTATTTAAGGAGCTTTTATATATATATATATATATATTTATGTGGGCAATTGTTTTTCTATCCATTTAAACAAACTCTGTTTCATCTGTTTATGTCAAATAGTTCAATTTAATTGATTCATTAATGCAAATTCTCAAGATTGAGAATTTATCACCTCTTACCCTAAGAATTAAATCAACATATGTCATAATATGCCATAACATGTAGGCTGTAACTAGAACTATAAACAAATATTTCAGATTCATACAAATAAAAATAAAAAAACAGCAGAATTCATTACTAGGGTGTTTTTGGCCACCACATTTTGAATTTTGCTGGCATTTTTGTTATTTTGGGTTGCATTTTACCCCCGAGATCCCTCTAAATTTCTGACCCTGCTGGAAATCTAAGGGAGCATGTTTATCAAGTTTAAAATTTATATCTGAAAGACAATTTATTTTACACAAATGAGCATTGAGTGCAGAGAAACAGGTCTGTGCTTTTTTTTTTTTCCAGCTGTGTGCAGAATGACATGGACGTTTCCTGTGATGAAATTTGAATTAAAATGTTTTGATTTGTCTATTTCAGATGGGAGATCTCCTAAGCTGTTTTTGTCCCCCCCCCCCCCCCCCACATGAAATCTAATTTGCAATGCTTTTGTTCCTTTGGGTGCATAAATAAAAGACTGTTTAGATTGACACCTGGTTCTTAATGTTTTAATCATGGATTGTTCTTTTTTATTTTGTATTCTTTTGTGTATTCTTTAGTATTTATTTAAAAAAAAAATTCTTCATATTTTAAAACCATCCTTACAGTTTTCATATAATGAGTGCAATTTATATAAATAAATCATGTTTGCTCTCTGTTTTTGTGTGTTTTATTTATAGGTACTGTAGCATATTTTTACATGCTCCAATATTGCAGATACATTCATTTAAATTACTTGGGATGCTTTAAACTCTTTGCAATATGTACAAATCTAGACTCTGCATCAAATAATCAAGAACTCTCAGTCATGTGGTACTCAGTAGCCTCCACTGTCCATGTTTTGTTTTGTGACCAAAAATCTTTTTTAGTCAAATTGCTTAGACCTTGGTGTCTGTCTGAATCACATGTTGGAATTGCAAAGAAATCTAAGAATAATACTTTATGCCAGCAAATATGTGTTAAAATGTAACTGGTATTTTGACAGTTGAAAGGCCAGCAAACATTAGCTTACACCAAGTATATTTAAGCTTTATAATAACTTTGTAAACGTATTTTTATATAATGCTTAACGTCTGTCTGTCTGTCTGTCTTAACACCATTTCTATAATGCAACAGTTTTTCCCAATGTCATCTTCTTCTATGACAACGTCACAGGAGCAATGCTTGTGTATGCCCCTCCTCGCGGCTGCTGCAGCTGTACTTCCTGTACGCGGATGATGATGATCGCGTTATGTTAATTACATAAGCAAAACGTAAATGATTCGCGGGAAAAGGTGAAAAAATGGCGACGCGCACAGACTGCATTTCTGCGCTGTTGCTCCTCTAAAAACTCCAGAAACTTTTTGTAAAACATCGCGAATGGGACATCGGACTGCCCGAGGAGGAGTATCTGCACTTTTTGGCGCGTTTTACCCGCGGGACTGGAGAGAAATCAAAGTGGTAATGTCAGAGCGAAATGTATTTGAATGTAACTGTACTCCAGTTCAAAAACTTCCAACATTCTAGCGCGTAACATACAGTACAACAGTGCAACAGTTTGCATTGAACTGACAAGCTTAATCACGCATATCAGACAGTTATAGCGTATCTCTATGTACGTGTATGCTGTATTTGGTTACATGTCAACTTGTCAGAAGTTTTGATAGTGCGCAAGTTTTCCACCATGCAATGATGATTTTACATATCTTAAAATCGGGAGGGATTCCGTGCAAAGATTTTGAACTGGCTATGATTTACCCTAGTAACTATGCTGTAGACTTTTGCGAAGTGGACATGACTGTAAAGTGACTTTATATTTTTCAAGCAGGCGTGCATGCTTGTATTGCTTTTCGATTCAATAGTTTTGTGTAATGTTCTGTATCAGATAAATCACTTGCATGTAAGAATCTTTTTAACTCTAGCATGAGTAAAGTATGTAATTAGCCTTTTGGTTTGATTCATTTAAATATATGTAAATCTAGTCTGGTGCATGGCAGAAGAAAAAGATCTGTCTGTGATCAGTTAAGTCTTAAGTTCACATCCTGGCGATGAGTCAACCAGCTCTCTTTCTCTTCTCCCTTTTTAACTCATCAGGGTTGAGACTGAGTCAGGCAATAGTCCCCATGTGCACTGTTGTGGTTGGAAGAGTCTCTCTGCAGTGCAACTGGATTCCTGTGGCGTTGTCAGAACCACCATGCACATATAGACCTACCTAAGAGCATGGTCCTATTTTTAAAACCACACTAATATTGTGGAATATAGAATGAGAAAGCTGAAAGTCGCCCCTGCAAACCCTTTGAATTTCCCTCAAAAGTGAATAAGTGTCTTCTTTTCTCTCTCTCTCTCTCTCTCTCTCTCTCTCCCTCTCTCTTTTTTTTAAGGATTTCCTTATGCTAAATGCACTGTGCATTTAGATTGATGGTGTTCTGCAATTATGAATTAATTGCAGGGTATCTTAAGGATTTGTTTATAATATTATGAATGATTATTATGAAATATTAACTATGACTTGCATTCATTATTTTGGAAAGACTTAAGTGGAGATAGTTCACCCAAAAATGAAAATTATCTCTTCATTTACTCACCCTCATGCCATCCCAGATGTGTATGACTTTCTTCTTCTGAACACAAACAAAGATTTTTAGAAGAATATCTCAATTATGTATGTCTTCACAATGCAAGTGAATGGTGACCAGACTTTTGTAGCTCAAACCATCACATAAAGGAAACATAAAAGTAATCCATATATCTTCAGTGGTTAAATCTATACCCTCAGAAGTGATATGATAGGTGTGAGAAAAGGATCAATATTTAAATAATGTTTTACTCTAAATCTCCACTTTCACTTTTACATCTGAAAATCGTATCTGGCACCTGGTTAGTTTCACTTTCACATCTAAAAGTGAAAGTGGAGATTTAGAGTAAAAAAGGACTTAAATGTTGTTCTGTTTCACACCCGCAACTATCAAATCACTTCTGAAGACATGGATTTAACCACTGGAGTAAGATGGATTACTATTATGTTTCCTTTATGTGATTTTTGGAGCTACAAAGGTCTGATTACCATTCACTTTCATTACAAGGACCAGCAGAGCTGAGATATTCTTCTAAAAATCTTTATTTGTGTTCTGCTGAAGAAAGAAAGTCATACACATCTGGGATGTGGTGAGTAAATTATGAGAGAATTTTCATTTTTTGGTGAACTATCCCTTTAAGACTGCAGGCAACTAAATTTGCCGAAGGCATTACTATTTTTAGATCTTTAAATGTTTTTTGGGTAAATAATGTTTTAAAAACAGCTGGCATTAAAGCAGACAACCTTAGGAAGAGCTTTAACAACTTGTTGGATAATGTCATGTGGTGGTGTTTAATTCATGCTGCCTTTTCTTGGTATTTGGTATAACGCACCTGGCAACTTTAGTGTCCAGCTGGAAAAACCCCTTATTATATCAAATCTTCCCTATAGGTTTCTATTGTATTTTCTATATAGAGATATAGCCTAGAATATTGAATATATAAAATAGAGATGTATACGCACTGGTGACTAAAATTCCTGGATTTAATTCACCCGCAACATCAACATCATACACTTAAAAATGTAAAAGAACAGCACAGTATGTTCATATGAAAGATATTCAAGTATTTGCTAGGGATGCACCGATCGAATACCTGGATCGGGATTGGCTTCAACATATTGGGTTATACTGGGTCTAATAATGTGTGTTAGTCATGGTTGTTACCATCATGCTCCAAAAATGACATAATGTAAAAGAACCATAAAAACACCATTAAAGTAGTCCATATGACTTGTGCATTTAAATCAAAGTCACTCAAAGACATGATAGTTTTGTAAATTGCAAAAGGTTGTGTTTAATAAATACATATGAGGTCTGGATGTGCAGCGCACTTCAGTAAAAGAGCGCTGCTCGTCACATACTCAAAGCACACGCAGGGCTCATGATGCGCTGATGTTTTCAGTGCTCTCAGAGCGGCCGCAATATGTCAGGACTTTGCACGAACTTCATCTCAGATGTACACTTACTGAGCACTTTATTAGGAACACTGTACACCTATTTATTTATGTGATTATCTAATCAGCCAGTTGTGTGGCAGCAGTGCAATGCATAAAATCATTCAGATATGAGTCAGGAGTTTCAGTTAATGTACACATCAACCATCAGTATAAGGAAAAAAAATTGATCTCAGTGATTTCGACCTTGGCATGCTTGTTGGTGTCAGATGGGCTGGTTTGAGTATTTCTGTAACTGTTGATCTCCTGGGATTTTCACGCACAACAGTTTCTAGAGTTTACTCAGAATGGTGCCAAAAACAAAAAAACATCCAGTGACCTGCAGTTCTGCAGATATAAATGCCTTGCTGATGAGACAGGTCAACGGAGAATGGCCAGACTGGTTTGAGCTGACAGAAAGGCTACGGTAACTCAGATAACCTCTCTGTACAATTGTAGTGAGCAAAATAGCATCTCAGAATGCTCAACACGTCGAACCTTGAGGCTGATGGGCTACAACAGCAGAAAACCACGTCGGGCACTTTATTAAGACCATAGTGTTCCTAATAAAGTGCTCACTGAGTGTAGATGCTCAATAGTTGATTTCGCTTATAACATGCATCGAGAATGCCACCGGAAGAGCATTTAACCAGATGTTGAATAAGAAGCAAATTAAACTACTGTGAGCTAGCCTACACACAACAAACTCTCAAGTCTTCCTGTAGTGTGTCACCAAAATGAGGGTTTTATTGTTAAGAATATATGACTGAAATATATTACTATTGTGTGATAAAAATCAAACATTTAATAAAATAATATAAATTACAATAATATTTAAGTTTACTAGGTTTTCAGCTGTAGTGAACAAAAAGATAGAAGTTAAAAATGAAATGTTCAAAGAGAACTGGCTTCTTGAAGACTGAGATTTTGTTGCTGCATTATCCAGTAGACTATTTTAAAGTAAAGTTTTTTTTTATAGGGTACACATTTTTTATTTAATTGTATTTGTTTTCTATTTTATAATGAAAATGTGTATTTAGAGGTTTGTGATTCTTTACATATAAAATAGTACTCCCAATCATTTCCACACCGTAAGGTATAGATATTCTAAACGTATTAAGAAAATAACAACACTGGTATTGGATCGATGTTGGTATCGGCCGATACCGAGAGTTCAGGTATCGGATTAGATCAGGAGAGAAAAAGTGATATCGGTGCATCCCTAGTATTTACATGGTTCACATGTTCATGGAAAACCTAAAAAATATAATGGAATGTTACAATTGTGACTCCCAGGCCTGAAAAAGTCATGGGAATTTCTATAGTGAATATGTATTTTTCTAGTTTTGCTCTAAAACAATTTCTCTGCTAGAAATTGCTCTGTGAGTGCAATCTCTATAAAATGATAAAAAAAAAAAAAAAAACTTTATCTAGAAAGCACGAATAACTGGAAACGCCTAGGAAATGCATTGGTGAAAAATCTGTGCATTAATAGGTTTGGCAAACATAACTTTTCTTAGTAGCGAACAGAAGTGTGATAAACTTGCATGATTTTGTTGTGTGTTGTCTTTAACTTACATTCTACTTCTGGTCTACAGGAAGTGTAGGTGTGTTTGCTGTCAGCATGTTGGAATCGGCCTGCCTGGACGGCTATTTGACAGTCGGGTCGGAACCTCTGGAAACCAAGCGCCTGCTTCCCAAAAGAGAGAAAACTTGCTGTGACCAGGAGGCCAGCTTGACCGTGGGCCAGTATGTGCTGTGCCGCTGGTCTGACGGCCTTTACTACCTGGGCAAGATCCAGAGAGTGAGTCACTGTTAGTGTAGGAATTTACTGTACATACACCTGAACTACATGAAACACAGTATGTCACTCCTGGGACCTAGCAAAAAAAAAAAAGGGATTTTTTTGGGGGGGTTTTTGAGACGTAGTGTTTGGAGCATAAAAAAACATGCAAACAAAACACACATGTATACTATATCTATCTATCTAGATTTTTGTAAATAGTTTATTCATATAATATTTTATGTCTACTGTAGAAAACAACAGGACTTCACATACAGTATTGTTGATGTATTTTGGCTTTACCTTTGAAATGGTGAGCATTTTAACGTTTACAGATTGGCCCCACTCACTTCTATTGTAATTGCCTCTCTGTAACCCAGATTTTTGCGTTGAGTAAAACAACGGGTGAGTCGAAATGAGTTTTTGTGATGATCAACATTATGCCACAAAAATGCTCTCGACTGACCTTAACTTGTATTGAACCCAGAATATTCCTTCAAGAAGATTTCCGTGAATCCAGCCCCGGGACTGTTAAAAGTGTGACATGCATGGTCTTAGGGAATTTAATAACAAAACAATGCTCTACAGCGAACAAAAATGAATTGCTTTGTCTCAAGGGAATAGATACAAAAGATATTCATGACCTAATAGCATTCATTCTTAATCATGAATAATTCATTTCACAAACATACAGTATATTTCATGTCTTTATAGTCTATGTTTGCATATCACAATACTAACATTCCTCTTCTCCATATTCCATATTGCCTATAGATGAGCACCTCAAAGCAGAGTTGCTTTGTGACGTTTGAAGACAACTCCAAGTTCTGGGTGCTTTGGAAAGACATACAACATGGTAAGTTGATCATCTCACAAAAAGATACTGAAGAAGTACCAATGATTCATTTGTTGATTAACAGGTTAAAAATCACCTGCATATGATATGTCACTGTGTTCTGTGAGATGCCAGTGTGAAAATATGGTATTACTGCTTTATAACAAGATAACCAAAGCTTTATTCTCCCCTTTTCTCTCCTAGCGGGGGTCCCTGGGGAGGAACCCAAATGCTCGGTATGTTCTGACATGTCTCTGGATCCTGGTAATGAAATCCTTATCTGTGGGAAGTGTGGAATAGGTGAGTCTTCACTCTGAGGCAGTGATGGGCGCTGCTTGCATCCTAGCTCAACATATAAGACTCAAAACCGGAATATTTCTCAGTAAAAAGCTTATTTTGTGCCTCGGGAAAGAAATTATTAATCATGAAGAACTGTTGACTCATAAACTCCCAGTTTCCCACTTGCTAAGGCAAGCATCACTATTACTGTTGCTCATGCTTGGGGTAAGGAATTTAAAGGAATATTCCAGGTTCAATACAAGTTAAGCTCAATCAACAGCATTTGTGGCATAATATTGATTTCCACAAAAATTAATTTAGACACATCCCTCCTTTTATTTAAAAAAAGCTAAAATCTTGGTTACAGTGAGGTACTTACAATAGAAGTGAATGGGGCTGATCCATAAATGTTAAAATACTCACTGTTTCAAAAGTATAGCCACAAAATTTAAACAATATGTGTGTTAACATGATTTTTGTGTAATAAAATCACTTACTAACCTTTTCTGTGAAAGTTATATCCAATTTTACAACTTCGTTGCCGTGACAAGGTCCTGCCGTAAAACCTGTAATCACTAAAAAACCGACAATTTAAACAATTTACAGCTCAAGTAACACACATTTTGACTGAAGTGCTTTTATAAAATTATTTGCTTCACATTTTTGCCTTTAAACCCTCCAAAAAATTGTCCCCTTTCCTTTCCATTGTAAATGTCTCACTGTAACATCGATTTTTGCTTTTTTTTTTAAAAGAAAAGGTGGGATGAGTCTAAATAAATTTTTGTGGTAATCAACATTATGCCACAAATGCTGTCGATTGAGTTTAACTTTTATTGAACCCTTTAAACCCCTAACACAAATTATTAAACTCATCCTGCACTGTTTTTGCTCTGGACATAAATGATTCCTCAAATCATGAAGCAGGTGTGCTATTACTTTTCTAAGTGATCAGGCTAATGACTTTTGCCTGACAGTAAAAAAAACTGCCATAGGAGGGACCTACCCAAGTCATACGGACCAGAATATCATACACTGTAAAAATAAGGGCTGAGTATTGATACAGATTTCCCGATTCAACTGGATTCGATTCCAGTTCACAAGCTCTCGATTCAATTCGATTGCAACCTTGGTTCGATTAGATTTGACATAGATTCATTTGGATACATTTGTGTTATAATGTCCATTTTGCTTATGTGACACGACTCAAACCGGCGTCTCCGGCATGGGAGGCGGGCGCGCTAACAAGGAGGCTAAAGGCTACAGCCTCTAGCGTCAGTCTCTAGTGCACCTCTTGAGGTCAGGAGAGTGAGGTTTATACACACTGCACAGCTATCTGTCAGCTGGCCACCGTTACACTTACATACACAAGAAATTCTCTGTCAGCTAATAATCTTAATTATAAAGGAACCTTATAGGCAATTCTTCTATGTACAGTTTGAAAATATTAATTTTAAAAATTATACTTTATCATTAGTTATTCATCAAATTGGTCACAATTGTGAACTTTTGAAAATGTTTCAAATTCAGTCTTTTCCATCAGTCAATTTCTTAAAATTGCATATATTATGTTGCATATATATATATATTTTGTTAAATTTTTATTGTTTACTTGCATAATTTTTACTATTTACAATTATTTACATTGATATATAGAACACGTGCATAATCGGTACTGTCTTTTTAAGACTACGCCAGCCAGTAAAGCGCATATAACGAGAGAAGACGTGCATAATTTCATTAGCGCATCCATGTGTGATTAGAAATGTTTCTTTTTTGTTGTTGTTGTTTTTAATCAACAACTGACTGTAAAAAACAGAAAGGGGATGAAAAGAGACATTATTCATTGACATATGGATCTGTGGATCTCGACTTTAGACACAGAACGAGTTCAACCATTTTTTACTTTCAACACGCAGTGAACGGATCTCTGTGCTAATATATACTATATACTAATTATACTACTCAATCAAGGGTGAGTGAAATCTGAACATTTACTAGCCAGTGGCTAATCAGCGATATTCTTAGTCGAATAGCATGAGATTTGTTTGCACATGCGAGTGATTTACTTGCATTATCGATGGTTGCCATAGAGTGAAAGATCGATCTTGGAATCAATATCAAGATCATTCAAACGAAGATCGTGATGCATCGTGAAATCGATATTTTTACCCAGCCCTAGTAAAAATGTTTTGTCAGGTAACCGAAAATGTACTTAATGTAGTAACATCTAAATTAACTGGTTTTATTGAAATAAAACAGTTAATTGAATTCTCGGTGGCCGAGGGGTGCACAACCAAATTAGCAAATCCACACGACTTAAAATACAGTGCTTAAAAATATTTATTTTCTGTTAAATTCAATGTGCTGTTGCTGTTTCCATTATGCTCTGGCTTTATTTAGTTGTGTTGTGGCTTATTTCCTTTGTGTTTTCAACTTTTATTTGCTTTGCTAATTTGGTTGTGTTGTGCACTTCTCGGCCATCATATGAATCAACCTGCCTACATTAGGTTATGTCAATGAAAGTAATTTAAGGGTTTTGATAAAATTCAAAGATTAACACATAGAGGGTTAGGTCACATTGAAAAAGCCCCTTAAAGGTGCTGTAAGCGATTTTAACCGTTCTGGAATTTCCACAAGCTGAGCCGTTGGATTAGCCACGCCCCCTCTTTCCAAAACCCAACACTCCAAAGATACCAAATGAGCTTTATTGAGACCTACACCGAGCAAAAGTGGTTGTCAAAAAGAACAGCAGCAAAACAGTGCACTCAACTGACAACTTTTATGAACAACATGTCATAAAAATGGAATAAAGCCGCAATAATTCGCAGCTACAACAGTACTATGAGAACGTGCAAAATGATTGACTGACAGAAAGCATCAGAGACAGCGGCCCGCGGACACATTTTTGTTTGCTGTTTACAAAGTCTATGCTTTTACAGAGACCAGTGAGATATCTCATGACACTTATTTCATTAATATCTTTCAGGGAGTAGGACAATTTTTTGCATATACAGTATCTTTCCATGAAAAATCGCTTACAGCACTTTAGAATACCCAAGCAACTACCTAGCAACATACTAAAAACCCAATCAGAAAAGCTTGATACATATTCCTCGAACTGATTCAATTCCGATTTCAATATGATTGGATTCTGATTCATATGGATATATTTCAGTTATGATGTCCATTTTGCTTACTGTACAAATGAATGAAATTCCCTCTTAGCGAATGCTGTAAATTATACAGGGAACCTTCTAACTTTGTACATTACAAAAAAGTTCATCTAAAAATAAAAATTAACAATAGAGTCCAAATGATTTAGTTCAATTGGTATTTATTTAAAAGATACAGTAATCAACACAACCAAAACTGAAGAAAACTAGTAATTGTAAAAGATTGGTTTTATTAGAATTGTTCAAATGAAAGATCGTAATGAATTGGAAAATCAGTATTTTTGCCCAGCCCTACAGAACACCTTAGAAACCACCCACAACACCCCTGCATTGTGGCAGTGACTTTTGCACAGGCAAGCACCATTTACATTATCTTAAGAAAATTGAACAATCTAGTTATAAAAATGTTGCTGTTATTCTGCTGTGACTTCTTATATGATGCAGTGGCTTGGGAACTTTCCATCTGTGGATATAGCTGATTAACAATGCACTTGTGAAAATGTATTTTAAAAGACTGGCTAGGAAATGTGGTTCAGTTTACATTATAAACTCCATACAGTCTATAAAGCAAATAGAGCAATTCTGTGAGTGTCTTTGATGACTTTAATGGGTTTTGGTAAGGCGGCTCTACTGTAATTACTTACTTGGGACTCAGAAGTGGCTCTCTGAAGTCTCAAGGATTAATGTAGACTTCAGCTTTGCTGTTCATATTTACACATCTTATTGGGTCGGAGTCAGTCTGTTTTTGTGCTAATATTTGCCCTCCTTCCCTCCACATGCTTGCCTTACATCTTTAGGCTACCATCAGCTCTGTCATTTGCCCCCGGTGGAGAGCTCAGCTGACCTGTCCCCATGGTTCTGCAGGAAGTGCATTTTTGCTTTAGCTGTGAGAGTAAGTCTTGCCGTTCAAGACCTCTGAATGTTGTTCATGTCTAAATCCACTACTTTCTCTTTAGTTCTGTTCCAAAACCTCCCTCCTGGAAAAACCTAAGCTGGTGCACAGGTCTTAACTTTGGTTAATCTTAAACAAGCTAAGACCAGCAAACTAGCTAAGACCAGTTTCAGTTTCCTAATGTCATTGATTTCCAGAGTAGTTTGCATTGGAGTGCATTTTTGTAATGCTCAGTTTTCGGTGGAGGAAAACGCCATTTTAGTATGGCGAAAATGTAATTAAAAAACAAAAATGTATTAGTGTGAACGTGGCCTAAAAATTGAAGTTCTTTTTTTACCTGATATAGCATCTAAGGCCATGCCCACACGAATCAAATTTTTTTTTAAACTTTGTTTTAAGTTTCCTAGCATCACATGACATAAAATTGCATTCTAGTGTGGGGCCTGGGTAGCTCAGCGAGGATTGAGGCTGACTACCACCCCTGGAGTCGCCAGTTCGAATCCCAGGGCGTGCTGAGTGACTCCAGCCAGGTCTCCTAAGTAACCAAATTGGCCCAGTTGCTAGGGAGGGTAGAGTCACATGGGGTAACCTCCTCGTGGTCACGATTAGTGGTTCTCGCTCTCAATGGGGCGCGTAGTAAATTGTGCGTGGATCGCGTAGAGTAGCATGAGCCTCCACATGCTGTGAGTCTCCGCTGTGTCATGCACAACGAGCCACGTGATAAGATGCGTGAATTGACGGTCTCAGAAGCGGAGGCAACTGAGACTTGTCCTCCACCACCCGGATTGAGGTGAGTAACCGTGCCACCACAAGGACCTACTAAGTAGTGGGAATTGGGCATTCCAAATTGGGAGAAAAGGGGATAAAATAAAAGTAAAAATAAATATTGCATTCTAGTGTGTGGATGAGAGCCGTAAAATCAATGCATTTTCAAAGGAAAAATCATTGTGAATGTGACATTATAACGTGGCACCCCTGCTTGAAACACTGAAAAAACAAAACGCTGTGCAAGATGCAGGTTTACATAGAAAAACAATTGAAAAACAGCGACGGACACAAAACGCATTCAGTGTGAACGGCCCTTCATCCTAACTGCAGTGGAACCTCATAAGCGACCAATTTGAAATGCTCTGCGTAGGGAAAAACTCTGTGCAACATACAAATAGCGCTCCTCAAACGAAGCGAACAGGAGAGTTTAACATTAGCATCTTCAAGAGCTGATGACGCAGTACTCTTAAGCATAAAAATAAAAACAAATATTGGGTAATATAGGTCATATTTAATTAAATTGAACTATTTTATGTGAAGTCTTCGGCACTGAGTGAATTGTAAAATATTTGTAATCAACATCGAAAAAAAATCTGTTGATTTAAAAAGAAATCCATTATATATATTTATTTTATTTTTTATCTAAGAAGACAGCATAATTATGCCTCCAGTTTTTTTGAACAGCCTTCGTATCCCTAATGATGCCTTAAAATGCTGCCTATGTAGGCAGAACATTAGGTTTTGGGATAGAGCCTCAGTGCCTCTTTCTCTTCTAATCCTTACAGGGCATATAAAAAGAGGTTTTCAAAGTTTTTTTTGTCGCAGATATAAATGGATTGGACCAGGGAGACTGCACCACTATGCTGACGTGTGTGTTTCTTTATGTGGCAGAAAGGGGGAGCTCTGAAGAAAGGGCCGATCTCTAAAGCGCTGCAGGCCATGAAGCAGGTGCTGAGCTATAATCCAGACGAGCTGGAGTGGGACTCTTTGCATCGTACAAACCATCAACAGTGCTACTGTTACTGTGGAGGACCTGGAGAGTGAGTCTGCTTCGTCTCACATGCTCCTTTGTCTTCTTTTTTCCCTGATACTTTTATTTTCTTTCTGTTTGTAGTCTTCTTTACTTGATTTCGCTCCCTGTCACCCTTGAGGTATAGACATAAATAGTTGTTCACTCTCCAATACTTGTCTAATGGTCTAACACATCGTCTTAAAGGAATAGTTCACCCGAAAAGGAAAATTCTGTTATAATTTACTCATTCTCATTTCAAACCTGTCTGACTTTCTTATGCAGAACACAGAAAAAAAACTTATGAACATCCCTTTCTGTCTTTTCAGTACACTGTGAAAATAACCATAGAAGCTGGCATGGTGTTAAAAAACAAACAAACAAAACTTTTCAATACAGTGGCAGTGGATATATTGACTCACATTAAAGGGGTCATGTCATGAGGAATAAAATGTTTCTACTTTAAAAACGTACTGTAAATTTCAGAAGTCAAAACTTAATCCCCAATGCAATAAAAGCATTTATTGAAACCAAGCTGCAAAAACTTCTTGTTCTCTACTTCCATGGTTACCCTACATCACGCACCCTTGGCCCCGCCCACTTGAGCTCCATTTGTTCAGAGTGAGATCAGGACAAACAAGGCCTAGTGTGGCCTAACTATTCCTAAACACCAAAGGGACTCACCCTTCTGGACTATTTTAAATAAATGTTGTATTTAAAAATGCACAGATAGATGTCTTTGACCACTTGATGCATATCTCAGGCCGCTTTTAAAAGAAGCGGTGTCAAGTTACAACTCTGAAGAGGAGATGCTCTCTGTCATTCAGCTGCTGCCTCTTGCTGTTTTGAGCACAAACGCATCATGGACACGTTCTTTCTCCCATCTGTGCTATTTTTAGTTGTTTTCCTCATGTTCAGTGTAGACAGGGTGTGAGTTTTAACGTTTGTGCTTGAGATGAACAGTTTAATATATTCGGATGCAATGTGTTGGATGTGTGTTATGTGTAAACCCTGAAATTTAGTTTTATAATGTTTTGGTGCTTATTCATTTTCTTCCGATTGAGTTTCAAATATGGCTTTAATTGAGGGGCTGCACAATGTTAGCCAATCATAACAGTAGGCGTTTACATTTAAGTTTTAAGGAGGCGCTTAGGCTAAAACTGAGCGTTTCAGACAGAGGGCCAGAGACAGGGTTAAAAATGATAATGTATTACTAAATTATGACTGTTTTAATGCAAAAAAAAAACTTTACTAACATTATCAGTGGACCTCAGGGAAGATAATAAAACTACAAAAAATTGCATTTCATGACCCCTTTAAAGCTTAAAAAGGACCTAAATGTATCGTAAGTAGTCCATACAACTTGTTTGTCATATTCCAAGTCTTCTGAAGCCATAGGTTAGGTTTTTTGGTAGTATTGAAAAGATGGAAAGGGATAATCATTAAAATTTTTTTATCTATTTATGTTCTGTAAAACAAATAAAGTCATATAGGTTTGGAACAATGAGGGTGAGTAAATTTCAGAGTTTTCATTTTTGGGTGAATTATCCCTTTAATGCAAACAAAGAGATCTGAGCACCGCTATATCAGCCCCACCTCCAGGTTTTGTTGCCGTTTGTTGTTTATGCTGAAATTAAATTGGTCTGTTAGGTCTTCGTGTTTTCTGTCTGATAAGAACTCATTAAAATTTTGTTTCTAATTTTCCCACTAGGTGGTACCTGAAAATGCTGCAGTGTTTTCGCTGTGAGCAGTGGTTTCATGAAGCGTGTACACAATGCCTGCAGGAGTCCATGATGTTTGGAGATAGGTATGTAGAAAGAAGCATGGCCATCTATTTTCTTTTTAAAGATAATTGAAATTCAAGACTTCAAAGTAATATAATACAATATAATAATACGCTTTTGCATAAATTTTACCCATATTAAATAAGAGGACAATGAAAACAACAACCAACTCTTTTGTTTTTATTTCCTCCACATCATACTTTATACGAAAATGATAATAGTTGAATCCAAAATTCACTTGTTGGTACTCAGGGTTTCAGGCAATTAACAGATATCCCTTTCAAAGCTACAAGAAATTTTTTTTGTATACACTGATGAGCCAAAACATTATGACCACTCACAAGTGAAGCAAATAATGTTGATCATCTCCTAACAAGGCCACATGTCAAGGTCTGGGTAGATTAAATGGTAAACGAACAATCAGTTCTCATAGTCAATGTGTTCAATGCAGGAGAAATTGGCAGGAGTAAAGATCTGAGCGAGGTCTTTATTGTTATGGGGCCATACAAGGGCCAAATTGTTATGGCCAGATGACTGGATCAGAGCATGTCTGAAGCCTACCGACAGTGGTCTGAGGAGGGACAAACCACAAACCGGTGACATGGTGTTGGGCACCCAAGGCTCATAGATGTGCGAGGGCAACGAAGGCTATCCCGTCTTGTCCGAACCGACAGAATGTCTGCTGTGGCACAAGTCATAGAAAATTTAAATGATGGTTATTGGAGGAATGTGTCACAACACAGTGCATTGCACCCTGCTGTGTATGGGGCTGCGTAGCTGTAGACTGGTCAGAGTGCCCATGATGACCCCTGTCTATCATCAAAAGCACCTACAATGGGCACGTGAACATCGGAACTGGACCTTGGAGCAGTGGAAGAAGGTCGTCTGGTCCGATGAGTCCTGTTTTCTTTCACATCACGTGGACGGCTGTGTACGTGTTCGCTGTTTACCTGGGAAAGTGATGGCACCAGGATGCACTGTGGGATGACAAACCGGTGGAGGAAGTGTAATGCTCTGGGCAATGTTCTGCGGTGAAACCCTGGGTCCGGCCATTCATGTGAACGTCAATTTGACAAGTGCCACCTGGCTAAACATTGTTGCAGACCAGTTAAATTCCTTCATAACAATGGAATTCCCTGATGGCATTGGCCTCTGTCAGCAGGATAATGTGCCCAACCACTCTGCACACATTTTTCGGGAATGGTTTGAGGAACAGGATGAAGAGTTCAAGGTGTTTCCCTGGCCTCCAAATTCCCAATCTCAATACGATTGAGCATCTGTAGGATGTGCTGGACCAACAAGTCCGATCCACAGCAGATTCCCCTCGCAACTTACAGGACTTGAAGGATCTGCTGCTAATGTCTTGGTGCCAGATACCACAGGACACCTTCAGGAGTCTTGTAGAGTCCATGCCTTGGCGGGTCGGCGCTTTTTTGGCGGCACGCGAAGAACCAAAATCATATTAGGCAGGTGGCCATAATGTTTTGGCTCATCGGTGTATAGAGTAGATTACAGATCTGTTTTCAGGTTCCAATGAATTACAATGCAAATAGCGGATATTTAGGAAAAGCACAAACAATATCATCCCAATATTTAATCAATCTTTTACATGACCAGTTTTTTTTTTCTCTACAATGATGTTCCAAGCTTATGACAATCCAATCATTTCATCACATTTACATTTTTGGCGTCCTAAAATATCTAAATATACATTTACATGTTGTATACTAATAATTATAATAATACATTGAACACTGTAATAATATATGTATAATTCTTTCCAATTATTAGAACATGTAACTTGACAGAGTTGTTCTTTCAATTGTTCCTTAATGTACACAGTTATAAAATTACTAAATAAATAAAATAAAAATGATTATGAACCCATAATTCAATATCTTGTCAACATCCTCAACTATGGATTTCTGATCCTTTACTTCCCTGGAAATCAATAATCTTTGACTTTTAATACAATTGAGATACACTAGCTTTTCAGAAAGATCAGCGAATGTGATTACTAAAGTCAAAATTATATTTGCAACATGCTATCATTAATGATTAGTTATTATTTTGACAAACATAATGTAGCGTCCCCCATATGTGTTGGCATGCAGTTGGAGATTTTTAAAAGCTTAAAATTACAGAGTTGAAAACTATATTTCTTTGTACGCAGCACCATTTGAACCCCTTAAATGTGTAGAGTTTAAATTACTTCACTGTTTTCTGTCTTTTACCTCTTAGGTTTTACTTGTTCATTTGTGCGGTGTGCAATAAAGGAGTGGAATACATCAAGCGGCTGGCTCTCAGATGGTAAATAGCAGCACTCTCGTTTTCCCTCAAGAATGATTGAGCCCCAATCCATGTAAGAATTATGTAGTCAAAGTGTCGGTCTGTGATTTATGCGGGCCGGAGCTCTCCATCCATGAGCTTTCTCTAGAGCACCCAGCTATTTCAGGAAGACTGTGTGTTGCATTTTTTTTTTTTTTTTTTTTCAGCATAGAGTTGTCTGGACATTGATTCCGTTTTTTTGTCCCAAATGAGAAATAGCCGTTTAAACCAAAGATTTGGCTCAGAGAGGATTTCTTATGATAGTAGGGGATTACTGTTGAAATACACTGAGCTGGATGTGTTGGATATTTAGGTGTGAAGCCAGTCTCGGTTCAGACTTAAGCTTTATCCTTCTTAAAAAGTCTGGTGTGTTAAAATGGACCTTGCCTTGTGAGCAGAAAGGCTTTCTATTTAACATTTCGCATGTGACACTTAATGCAGATAGATATTTGCTGTGGCCTTTAATCTAAAAGCGTTTTTGCTTTAGGCCTAAAACTCAAGAGCATTAAGTGTCATTTCCCATGACATTTTCTCTCTTTTTAGGTTTTTAAATTCAACTTATTTTTCTATTTGCAGGGTGGATGTCGTCCATCTCGCCCTGTACAACCTTGGAGTTCAGAGTAAGAAAAAATACTTTGAACTGGAAGAGATCCTTGCCTTCATCAGTAACAACTGGGAGCATTTCCAGCTGGGCAAGGTGATAGCTTTTTATCCAGAACATTTTCAGAAATAGATTTAAAGGTGAAATTTGTAGTTTTTTCAATGTTAAAGCAATAGTTCACCTAAAAATGAAAATTCTGTCATTATTTACGCATCCTCATGTCGTTGCAAACCTTTATGACTTTCTTTCTTACAGTATGTGGAACACAAAAGATGTTTGAATGAAAATCAAGTGTCGTGACAGTACGGTGGCAGTTGATACTGACTCAATTTAAAGCTTCAAAAATAACCCAAAAGTATTGTGAAAGTAGTCCATGTGACTCATGCATCATATTCCAAGTCTTCTGAAGGCATGCGATTGGTTTTGTTTGGAAACAACTCAAAATGTAAGTGATTTTTTCAGCGGAAATCTTGATGTTGCGTGTACATGCGCGCTACAAAAGAAGCTCATTTACACGGTTTCAAATTGTTTTTAGTGCTGATAAAGTTCTTGCGTAAGCATGCAAGTAAGCATGCAAGTTTTCTCATTATGCACGAGCCACATGGGCTACTTTTATGATACTTTTAGGTGCTTTTGTAGGCTTAAAACCAAAATATAACTCCTTTTCACTATAAATCTGGACATTGCAGCCTCCTTGGCGCAATCATGATTTGAAGCTTGCAGATTTAGTTATATTTTGGCCCGTTTGTCACACGAAAACGATCGTTTAATTTCAGAACATTTGGATTAAACCACTGGAGTCGTATGGATTACCTTTATATTGCTACATTTTATGCTGTTAGACCCCATTGACTTGCATTGTGTGGATATATTCACATCATATCTCCATCAAAATATCTTCGTTTGTGTTCCGCAGAAGACAAAAGGTCATACAAGTTTGAGACGGCATAAAGGTGAGTAAATGAAGAGAGAATTATCATTTTTGGGTGAACTATTAAAATTTACTAGTAGTAATTTAATGCCACTAGCGACATGGAAATCACACATTTCACCGCTAAACACAGTGAAATTCATTTATATTGTAGAAAATGTTTGTAATTGCTAAGTATTCAGGAAATACATCAGTTAACCAGTTCCTTTGGAACGAATGGACAGTGAAAATTTACTTTTTTTTTTTTTTTATGTTTTTTTTTTTTTTTATGTTTTTTTTTATTTGCTACATCCTTATTTGTCATTTTAATCTTTTATTTGTTATTATGTGTAATTTTGAGAAAACAGTTTTGCTAAACTGCACACACTTCTCTGTGTGGAAGACTTAACAAGCACAACAAAACCTGTGGGCTTCATTTGTCTTCATTGAAACATGACAGCTCATGGTTTCCAGGCAAAAGATACGACTTACAAAAACGCCATACCACACATGCAGTTCTTCTCAAAGACTCTCATTGTTTTTACTGATTTCTACACCTTCAGCTCTCCAATACCCCTCCATCTGAAAGAGGCCAGTTTATTCTTGATGCCCTCAACAACTATAAAAGCAAGTAAGAGATTGTTTTCTTTTTCCTCTCACTGACATGAAGCTAAGTGTGATTACGAAAAAAATAACATTCCTTTTTTAAATTAAAGGGATAGATCACCCAAAATAGCAAATTCTGTCATCATTTACTCACCCTAATGTTGTTCCAAACATGTATGACTTTCTGTCTTCCGTGGAACGTACAAGATGTTTGGCTGAATGAGAAGTCTCAGTCACCATTCACTTTCACGGCATCTTTTTCCATACAATGCAGTGAATGGTGACTGAGACTGATCATTCTACCTAACATCTCCTTTTGTGTTCAATGGAAAAAAGAAAGTCATATGGGTTTGGAACAACATGAACATGAGTAAATGATGACTGAATTTTTATTTTGGGGTGAACTATCACTTTTAGGTGCAGTTAAATGTTTTGTTTAGGTTTTGCTGGCTGATGCAACAGTGATTTGGGACTTTTGTTTTTGGATTTATAGCTAATAGACATTAACTAAACCTTTAAGCATATACAGCATGAATGCCTCTTGTTGTTCTTGTATGGGTTTGTTTGTTTTTTTGGCACTGATAAACTCTAATGATTTTAGGTCTCAATAATAGAGCTTTTGTTCCAGGTTTCTCTGTGGGAAGGAGATCAAGAAGAGGAAATGCATTTTCCGACTAAGGACAAGAGTTCCACCGAACCCCCCCTCTAAATTGTTCCCAGAGAAAGCCCAGTACAGTGAGGGTCACAGGGGCCGCAAGAAAGGGGCTAGCAGAAACAGGTAAGTTACTTTTGTTTAATTATTAGTGCCTCTGATTTTTATAAATGATGATATTTTAAGGATACTTTGATCCATTATTTGATAGATTTATTGACTCATTGAGTTAGATTGACTACTCTGAATCAGTTTAATAACTTCACAAACCAATAACTCTGGAGTTCAAGACTGATTTTTGATTCTTTTTGTTCAGACTACACTGGTTGCACTGTATGTTTTTTGTTGGACGCAACCAGACAATGCAGTAGAAAGATGCGTTATCTATTTACAGTATTTTTGTTTAATTATTATTATTTAAATAATTTATGATTATTTAAAAACTTATCAAAATCAGTTCTGCAAGCTTACAATTTGGCTAAAACATAATTTCTTTTGCTGTGGTGCTGTAGATTCAGCAGAAAAATTCAATCACAAAAAAATTAATCTACATTGGAACAGCTTTATGAATTATTGGAACAAGACTTTATGAAACACTCTCCATGACCACATACTTTGGAAACAATGATGTTAGGAAAGGCAAAACCAAAAGTTTTCAACCAAAAACGTATTAGTTTAGACGTGGCCTCAGATATTTAAGAACTGTTAACGGAACCGGACTTCATGAAAATCGTTAGAATGGATCCAGTTCTGAATAAGATTACATTTTCAATGCGCTGTCTAATTATGGTAATGTTTGACAAGCATTAATCATTGTGTAGTTAAATGTTAAAATCAAACTCCAGCTGTCTCTTAAGAAGTGACTGGTTGCATCACATCTAGGAAGACAAGGAAATTGTTTGACTTGACAGTGTTGCTTTGAAGTGCATTGAGTGGCATTGAACTGGAAATGAGGGATGTAATTATAGCATGAATTTCTTGTCTGTCCTTCTTCACTCTTTTTTTTTTTTTTTTTTTTTTTTGGATTTTTCCCCTTTTTTCTCCCAATTTGGAATGCCCAATTCCCAATGTGCTTTTAAGTCCTTGTGGTTGCATAGTGATTCACCTCAGTCCGGGTGGTGGAGGACGAATCCTATTTGCCTCTGCATCTGAGACTGTCAACCCGTGCATCTTATCATGTGGTTTGTTGAGCGTGTTGCCATGGAGATATAGTGCATGTGGAGGCTTCACACCATCCACCGAGGCATCCACGCTTAACTCACCATGCGCCCCTCCGAGAATGAGCCACATTATAGCGACCACGAGGAGTTTACCCCATGTGAATCTACCCTCCCTAGCAACCGGGCCAATTTGGTTGCTTAAGAGACCTGGCTGGAGTCACTCAGCACGCCCTGGGATTCGAACTAGTGAGCTAGCGAACTCCAGGGGTGGTAGCCAACGTATTTTACCACTGAGCTACCCAGGCACCCCCTTCTTCACTCTTGCTAGTTTTAAAGATTTGTCATGATAAATCCAGCTCTCCTGTCTGCTGTAATCAAACACTTCTGAGATTGGAAGGGCCAGCACTCTAATGATTGAGATAAAGGATATATAACTACAGGAGAAGTTAATGCCGGCTCATGTCATTGTAAAAGGACTGTTTCACGTGGCATACTTTTTAAATTGTGACACATAATAATTGCTTGTGCTGTTAACATTTTAGTTAGGCTAAATGAGCATTGGAATTTTGAATGTGTGCCAAGCACTGATGAAGACTTATGGGCCACTTAGACCGATCGCATTCTTGGACTGGTTTTAAAGGTTGAATTTTCTTTTAAATTGAGATTGCCTTTAAATTGAGCTTTATAATACCGACAGTACCACAATTTTTCATTAAATTCAGTTGTATGCACATTTCCCTAATGCTTATACAGCGAGATGCTTATTAGAGCAATCCAGTGCAATGTATTCAAGACACAACCGCTAAAGAAACTCTTCACTCCGAACGTGTCCGTCTTTTTCTATGTAAGCATGCGCTAGACGGACGTTTTTGACACCATGTTTGATGGTGTTTTTTTCAGCGTCTTGTGAATAAAAGCTACATTTCTGCAAATTAAAAAATCGAGAGGCCTATTAATTTCGTTGACTCCAAAATATGATTATGATTAAGAACCTGCCGAAATATGGCATTGTATCTTATGGTTATTAAAAAACTTGCAGCTATCTGTTTTTAGGCAGATAGTTGCAAATAAACGAGATATCCTCATGTTTGACAAACTAATTACAGTATGATGCACACAGATGTTATACACACCCCAAAATGTTTGGTATGTCTGAATCCTCTGTATTCATAAAACAGTAAGCGAGAAATACCCGGATAACCTACTATTTCCGGCAAGATTCTGAAGTGCGAATGATTGGACACTTCACAATCCCATAATGCCTCGGTAGCTGAGAGGACGTAAGATTCAAAACGCTGGATTTAGAAGTCAGAATAAGAAGATGAAATATGAAGAATTAATTTACTGCATTACTGTTTTTGTCTAGCTGGCAGGGCAGAAAAGGGTTATTTGAGAGTACTGGTCTGTTCACTTATAGTGCTTGTCGTAATGTTGTGCGGTGTTTGGAACCGTTGTTTATATTGAAATGCTCCCTCACCTGACTTTATCAAGCCTGCTTCACGGGTGCGCTTCAGTGGTCGCGTTCACACGGATATGAAATGCTGCACAGCTTATAGTGCGCGTTCAAGCCATATTTCATTTCAGATGACTGTACGCACTGTTCCACGAGTGCACCTCATTACCTGTCATTTCTTGACACTGCTTCAGTTCCCGCTCCGATTTAAACCAACTAAGTTCTGTCTGGTGGTATTGAATGCCCACATCCAACTTTGGAGCTGGCCAATCATTGTGAAGATTTTGGGGTGGCACCTGGGATGGCCAATGGAGCGAACTTTCAGACAGCACTTATTTAAGGGTCATTGAAGTATGCATATACATTAAAAAATATTAAATCACTTATACTCTCTACTTTTCAAATAAGCTATAGTATTTGTAATGCAAAAATAAACAAAAGATTTTAAAACAAAAAGATTAATTAAAAACGAAGTGCCGCATCAATGCCATGCATTTATTTATTTTTTTTCTATTTTTTCCCCTCGTCATCTATGGCAAGGTGGGCCAAATCACAGGCCCGCGGGCCCTAGTTTGGACACCTCTGGTTTAGATCCTCAAATCTGTAATGACATGTTTAGTGGGTGGAGATGATGCATTGATTGACAGTTTTAGATAGGTAGTTGTGTTGTCATTATGCTTAATTATGGTGATTGGATGTTTCTCATTTTCTGCTGTTGCAGTAATTCTGTTCCTGCAGAGAAGAGGAAGAAGAGGTCCAAATGGCTGCTGGAGGATGCGATTCCTAATGTAAGCCTTTCACTCAGAATACTGGGGTAACATTTTACAGAATTGAGTTTTAAAGGGATAGTTCAAAATATAAAATTATGTCATTATTTACTCACCCTCATGTTGTTCCAAACACATATGTCTCTCTATCCTGTTCCCCAGAAGAATAAAAATAATACGAATTTGGAACAATATAAAAAGTGACTTAATTTTCAGTTTTGGGTGAACTGTTTCTTTAATAAAAACTAGAAAGTCTCTCCAGCTGTTTAACATGACCTTTCCTTTTCTATTAAATTGTGTGTTCTGGTGTTATGGTTTGTAAGTCTAAAGGTTTCTAAGATAGAAAAAAGGATTCTGATCCTTGCGACAAAGTCGCAAAGTCAGTAGTACATACCAAAAACAAAAAATATTCAAGAACATTCCTAAGTACTATATCAGTCTTTATTACATTGAAATTCTGTGAAATTTAAGGAATAGTTCATCCACAAATAAAAATTCTGTCATCATTTACTCACCCTCATGTTGTTCCAAACCCATATGAATCTATTTTATCAGTGGAGCACAAAAGAATATGTTAGGTAGAATGTTAACCTCAGTCACCATTGATTTCCATTGTATGAAAAAGATGTAAGGAAAGTGAAGGGTGACTGAGATTGTCATTTAACCTAACATCTCCTTTTCGGTTCCACGGAACTAAGTCAGTCGTACAGGTTTAAAAAAAAATAAGGGTGAGTATATTATGATAGAATTTTTATTTTTGGGTGAACTATCCCTTTAAATATGGCATCTACTTTGACTAAAGTCTATGGAAGATCAGAGAGTCAAATGCATTTGGAGTTATGTATAAAACCAAACCTCATCAGAATTATAGGCTAATTGCATTACTTTGATAACAAAGGCATGATTAGGGACCATTTAATAACTCTGAGGTATTCGAATTTGCTGATTTTGAGTTCTTTACCGTACACCCACAAAATCCATAAATAATGCAGTTTGTGTAGTCCTTTTAAAATTAGATTCTTGAAAAGGATAAAAGAAGTGTTGCACTGCTGAGACTATATATGACCTCTTAGTGCTAACCTGAAGATTGTCTTCTACCACTTTTTTAAGCTTCTGCAATCCCTGGATGGTTAGCTGAATTAATTACTTTTTATTCCAGCAATTTTTCCACAAAGTTTCTAATGTATTGACTACTTTGTTGACTTAAAGCCATTTTAAACATGACTTGTGTGAAGTTTACTCTTCGATATCTTCACCTGCCTCCCTTCATCTGTCTCTCACATCACTCTGCACCACAGTGTGTGATTTTCTTTTTTTCCCTCTGACTTCTCCCATGCAGTCCTTGCATTTCTCCTTTTCTTTTTATGTCTTGTTCTGTCTCTTTCTCACATTTTCCTTTCTCCCTCCCCTTCTCTCTCTCAGTGTTGAGCTACTCTTACAGTTTCACTACAGAATATCTGTGGTTGAAACCTAAAAAGGAACATTTTACGTCAGTTGTGTTTCGGCACTGCTCTTCTGCACGGATGAGTCTCATGTGTTGAGGTTACCTGAACTTTGCTTGTGATCACTCTGAGATATTCTCTGAGATATTCACCTGCAGAGCTGGAGGCATGATGTCCTATTTTCACGTTGATATTATGTTTTTCATTTAAAGATTTATAACCAAGATATTACTTGCTTTAGGGAAGATAAACACTCTTATGTATATACTTTAATGTGACTATTCAAGTGTTTTATCCACCACACATTAATGTTTGTACAAATTTAAACAATAGCAATTAGCAATTCATATGCTGCATCCTAATATCCACACTTCCCTACTATATAGTATGCCAAAAACAGTAGGGCCTATGCCAATGGATTGGTATGTTTGAATCCTCTGTATTCATAAAACAGTAAGCGAGAAATACCTTCATCAAGTACAGTACGTATTCTGACAGTACGTGATTTCAGATGCAGGGATGGATAACAAAAGTGACATAAACTAAAGCCTATTAGCTTTTTTTTCTTTAAAAGGTTTAGCTCTTTAATATGTCCCAAACGTCATATTTCAATAGGAAAAACAACAACACAGGAAAGAGAACTGTGCTCATTGAGTGATTTCATGGAGTCTTTAAAATCCAGTCAAGCTACACTTTTGAAATGGTACTGGGTAGAGTACTTCTTAAATTTAACCAGGTACTGATTACAAATTACACAACTTAAATTGTAATCCTTTATGTAATCTTTTAGATTACACTTTTTAAGTTTACTGATTATTTCTGTATCACCCATTTCATATTTTGATGAAAATCTAAACATTAATTTTAAATGTATTAAGTACCAATTAACAATCCTATGATTAAATATTAGTAAACATAAAATCATACAGAAACTTTCTTTTTGTTAGTTGCTGAGTAAAAAAAGAAAGGTGCTTAAAGAGTCATAAAATTACAGTTACTCGAGATAAAAGACAATGATAACATGCTTAAAACATTTTTATTTAGGAAATCAGTAATAGGGATTGGACTTTTTATTATTATCCAGCTTTGAAATCAATAATGAGAGAATGTTTCTAGATATGATGTAGAGTTGTATAATTTGTACCTCCCCATAATTATTCATGAGAAGGTGTGGCCTTAACCTCAGACTTTTTCTGCCAGCATGGGCAGAAGTGCATTTGTATGGTGCAAAAGCACAAAGTTGTATCAAATAGCACTAAAAGCTCCTTTCTCCATCATTTTATCACTGACAAGGAAGCGCTGTCAGAGATTCTTTAATTTATTGAGATAACCTCCACGGCTCTATCATACTAGCGTGTTACGACAGTAACTAGCGTGTTACGACAGTACCGTTTTTAGAATGTCTTTGGGACCGCTGCGTTATGCTGTTTCATGGAAAGCTTGTAGGCTCCTCTTGGTAGAAAAGCTCTGGTGCTGTTGTGTGTCTGTTTGTGGTGTGTGCATCAGTGTAATGACTCCAGGTGGACACATTACATAGTTTCAGCCCTCGAAACCAGTGTTTATTCTGTATTAACAGTAAATGCGTTAATCACGATTAAGAAAAATGAACGCGTTGGCTTGACAAGAGCTTTGAAATTTCGATGCAATGCCCAAAAATTTGTGGATTGTATGAAGCACTTTCAATGTAATGTTTCAATCAGTTTTGCTAGCTACATACACACATGGCAAGATGTGAGATACAAATATTTAAAATACAGACCATTCTTTTAAAATTTAGGAGCATAATTAGTAAATTACACACTAGTTATTGGCTTTGGCTGATTGGTGATGTAATCAAGAATGTAATCATATAATCCATAAAAATGTAACTATAATCTGATTACGCACATCATAAAATGTCATATAATCAAATTACAAGTACTTCTGATAATCTTGATAATATGTAATGCGCTACTACCCAGCATTGCTATTCGCTACTAAAAAGAAGACATACAGGGGGGTTATTTGCAAGTGCAAATTTTGTCTACACTGGTTTAGTGCCCGATTTAATAAAGGAATTATGCAGATCAGGTAACGGTTTAAACGCACCCACAAAATTGCTGCTGAATGCAATTTGTACACACAATTCCGATCTTGTGGGCCGATTTTGAGTGCTGTATTGCGAAGGATGGTGCAGACCACTGTATCTGACACACTTTAGGAGGACTGTGATCCAGACACCTGAATCATCTCTTTAAAATGCAGAAAGTGCGCTTGACTACAATGCACATCTGTTTGTTACTGAAAAAGCTACACTATTTTAAAAACAGTTGAGCTACTTTCATGACACTGAAAAATGTAGCTAAATTAGTAGCGTTTCTACAAGTTAGTTACTCCCCAACTCTGCCCTCTCATTCTGTCTTTCTGCATTTTCTAAAAAGGATTACATTCATCCTCTGAAGCACTTAACTGACAAATTCTTCCGAGAGGTCTCGACCCAGGCAGCATGGCTTATAATGCCATGGGCAACTTCAAAGACAGCATTAGAGTGTCTTTAATGACCATGATGACTGTTATCATCATAATCAAATTATTGATAAATGAGTCGATGGAGTGTAATGAATTTTAAAATTGTATTTCATATTGTGTTTCTAATGTCAACACAGAATGACCTCACTTCCACCTGGGGCACCAATCATCACATGGCCAACATCTTTGACTTCACGCTGGACGAGCTGCAGAGTTTAAAGAGGTGAACTGAACTTTATTGGCAATAAACACTCTAAACGCAAGTTAAGGCATGTTCACACCAACTCCTATTTACAAGATATTTACCAGTATTTTTTATATGTACAGCAAGATGCATAAATGGTACTGTAACTTTATAGGGATAGTTCACTCAAAAATGAAAATTCTCTCATCATTTACTCACCCTCATGCCGTCCCAGATGTATATGACTTCCTTTCTTCAACAGAACGCATTTGAAGAAAAATATCTCAGCTCAGTAGGTCTTTATAACGGAAGTGGATGGTAACCATTTGGATGGTGCTCCAAAAAGCACAGACAGTCAGCATTAACGTCATCCATACGACTCCAGTGGTTAAATGAATGTCTTATAAAGCGATACGATCACATTTGGTGCGAAAAGATCAATATTTAAGTACTTTTTAACTATAAATCATTGCGTCCGGTAAGCAGCAGTATGCACGTTCACGAGAGGGCTGAGGTCACGTGGTCTTTCCAGCGATGGAAAAGAAGTTATCCCTTTAAGAATACAGGCAGTTCAATGGGCATCTCACAGAAGTGTTTTTTGGTTAAGCACACATTAATGACACTGGAGTCGCACGGTTTCTTTACCGCATACGTGCTATGTGTGACTAGAATTAAATGTTTCTAGTTTTGTCGTTTTTGATCAACAACTTACTTTGAGGAACAGAAAGTATATTAAAAGAGACATTATTCAATGACAAATGGCTTGCATGGATCTCATCTTTAGACACACATTACATAGAACGAGTCAAACCAAACTTTAACTCTCAACACACAGTGAAAGGATCTCTACTGAACCTCTTCATCACTATACTACTCAAACACTGGTGAGTGAAATATGAACATTAACCAGCCAGTGGCTAATCACAGACATTTTCTGTCACATACTGTGGAGTTTGGTAGCATTTCCTTGCATTGTAGGGGGTTGCGCATAAAGTAAAAGATTGATCTTAGTATTTAAGAATCAATATCAAGATCGTTATTAATAGAAAAATCTATATTTTTAAAGGTGAAATAGGTCATTTCTGCAGGACTGGCATCAACAAATGGAATTGCAAAACAAATGACTGTTTCAAACAGGTTTCGAGAACACTCCCCCATATGTCATGGACCAACATACAGTATATTCTTTCCCAAAACTCACTCCATTGGTTGAACTAATTTTGCCTTTCAGGTTGTTTGGGATGCTCAAACAAACAGAGAAATGTTGGGTAACGCCACATTGTTTACAGTTTTCGGGGACCTACAAATGACTATATTTTAACGACACAAAAATTGGAAAATAGTTTATTCGAATAAGCTGATTTTTTTTTTGCTATTCTCCAAAAATAATGTAAGGCATAATCGTTTATGTTGGGATATTAGCACATTATTCACCCTTGTCCTTTCAGTGACATAAGGATAATCCATCAGGTCCCTGAGGCACATCATAACAATTAACCGTATAATACAGAGATCTGTTCTCTTTAGGTTTGATGGCTCATTTGATATGTCTGCCCTTTCATTTTTTGACAAAGTCGTCTCACCTGTGCTAAAACGGCCAAAAATTAATTGTTGCCTCTCCATCAATGTACATAATAACTCTAATGAGGTCCCAATCAAATTCAGTCTCTCTTCATCAAGGCAACAGACGGCACGCTTAACCTTTTCTCATTACCTTTTCAATTGAATGCTTAAGCATCTATTTATTTGCTTTTGAACAATCATGCTCATTTGCATTAATTTCCCTTTGAAAAATCGGAAAGGTCTCTCACAGTTTTCCCAATCACAAACCCACCCCTCGGAAATAGATTTTTTTATCAACACAGTGGGCGAAGCGATTTAATTATACTTTTCTGTGAAGGTTATCATCTTTCAAACAGGCCTGAATAATGAGGGAATTGGAAACATTGTTGGGGCAGACAAAGCTTTCAGAAGCGAGGGAAAATGTCTGAGAGGGATTGTTGAATTGTATAAAAGAGAAACCTTGAGTTGATTTTGGCCATAATAAAAAGGGCACATTGGTTTCAACACAAAGCCGTGAACTGTAGTTAATGATTGCCATCCTTTGAATGGTACTGTTGATAAATTCCGTTAAAATTCCAATCCCAACAGTATATTATGTGTGAAATAGCAAGCAGCAGGTCGGATCAACTGTATTGTTTACTATTCTGTTCCATTGGCCTCTTCAGTGTGCCTAAGACTAAAGTTCCAAGTCTTATTGGCAACATTCACAATGAAACAGAAAATGGTTGTCCTGTCAGTATTAAATACGGTACGGTCCTGTTCATACACAGTTTGGTAATGAAAGAGAGTGACAAACGCATTCTATAACTAAAGTGACTGTCTTACATTTTCAGGAGTTCAGTTGATGTGTGTTGTGTTAACAGAACCGCACTTGACAAATAGTTGTCTGTCACATTTTTGACATAAGTATGGCATGAGGTGCGCGCTTTGGGTTATTCGCTGTTAATCATTAATTTTAAAGCTGTCAAACTTATCTCAGAATATGGAAAATGGCAGAAAGTAACAGTATTGTGTAGTCGGAGAGCCAGACATAAATCCTGTTAAGTGTTTGTGTGGGGTAGAAGGAAAATAAACCAAGCGCCTTTACTTTTTCAGCCCCTCCCCTTCATCCAACTGGCTCAATTCTGGTATGTAAAGGCCATTTCTCCCAATTTAATCAATTCCCGATGGATAAAATCAGGCCTTGTTCAAAACAAATTTTAATCTTTGAAGATCCTGTTTCACTCATTTACAGATCACTCAGATTACGGTCCGATTACGGAAGTGAAATGTGTTGCGAATGGTGTATCATGTGGACATCGGTTGACTTAAGTATGTTCAATGGTTTTTAATTGTTATTAAAAGCCTTCATTATCTCTGTCTCTTTTTATTCTTAGTACTAGTTCAGGACGGACGTTCAGTTTGGACCAGGACTCCACTGACGCTGCCAGTACATCTGGATCCGCCACCACCAGCGTCTCCTACGACTTTAGGTACATTTCATTTTTCCATGAACTGATGCTTCTTCAATCAGATGGGATAGAATGCAGGTACTCTCGCCTGAAAAACCTCACTGACCAGTTCACAATCCTCAAAGTGAAGATAGAACTTTCTATACATGCTATTATTAACAGTAGTAAATTAGCGGTAAATTAAACATGTGAAATGTATATTGAACACAGCCTAAATGTATTAAAATACAGTACTGTGCAAAAAATGTAGGCAATTGCAAAATGTATTATTAAATAAATACAGACAATTAACTTCATTCAAAGTGTAGTAAACATATAAAAAAACGAAAACAATATTTAGTTTGACCACCCTATGCTTTTAAAACAGCACTAATTCTCCTAGGTACACCAGGACACAGTTTTTAATGGTTGTTGGCAGATACACTCACTGAGCACTTTATTAGGAACTCTATGGTCCTAATAAAGTGCCCGATGTGGTCTTCTGCTGTTGTAGACCATCCGCCTCAAAGTTCGACGTGTTGTGCATTCTGAGATGCTATTTTGCTCACTACAGTTGTACAGAGTGGTTATCTGAGTTGCTGTAGCCTTTCTGTCAGCTCGAACCAGTCTAGCCATTCTCCGTTGACCTCTCTCATCAACAAGGTGTTTCTGTCCCGCAGAACTTCCGCTCACTGGATGTTTTTTGTTTTTGGCACCATTCTGAGTAAACTCTAGAGACTGCTGTGCATGAAAATCCCAAGAGTTCAGCAGTTACAGAAATACTCAAACCAGCCCGTCTGGCACCAACAATCATGCCACGGTTGAAATCACTGAAATCACATTTTCTCCCCATTCTGATGGTTGATGTGAACATTAACTGAATCTCCTGACCCGTATCTGCATGATTTTATGCATTGCACTGCTGCCACATGATCTTCTGATTATATTATTGCATGTATAAGTAGATGTACTGGTGTTTCTGATAAAGTGCTCAGTGAGTGTAGGTTGTTCTAAGCATCTTGAATTTAGGCTAACTCATTAATTATAATTATAAAATATAGCTGCAAGCAGCAATACTGGAGTCAAGCCTATTATCGGCAACATGAGCAGCCAAAGAAGCATCATGATGCGTTTTAATACCTTATAATTTACATTGAGCAGTTTTAGGGCTGGGCGATATGATGATATATGCCGATGTTATAAATGATTACATTATGTTTAATAGACCAAGATACAGCCTTGAGACCTGTTTGGCGTGCTCACAATCAAATTCACTGTTGATTGGCAAGTGGCGGCCATGTTCCTCAAGATATGCAACTGTTGGGTGGACAATGATGGCAAATCTGTCAAAGACACTGCATGCAAATTTTGAAGTCAATCGGACCAATGGTTCAGTAGTTAGAGCCACTTTCACATTGTTTCCAGATATAGCACCACTAAGTGGCCAAGCCCTGCAACATTTTCTGTGTGTTCTCAGATTGAGACTTGATATAACTCCTAAACAGAATGAGATATTTTCACCAAACTTGGCACACTTATATCTATTTACGTAAAGGCATAGACTTTTAAAATCGTTGGTCTGTTTTTGGCACTTACAATTGAAATTTTGCAATGTTCCTTCTAATTTTAATTAACTTGCTTACCGTGCTTCTTCTATTCGTGGTTTCGTTCCGATCGGACGAACGGCTTTGAAGCAATTCGCAAAAGTATTTTCAGAACTTTATTCAAAGTAGCAACAGGCCATAAGGCGAAGCATTGCAACTGTGGTATCGTTGCGCTCATCAAGTCCTCTGGATCATAGCGAGATCAGTCTCGTAAAAATAGGCCAACGCCATCAAAGATTATATCATTTGGGCCCCCTGAAAGCTCACAAAGTTATATAATTTAATTTTTCCACCACTAGGTGGCACCAGACCCAAACTTTTCAGGCACCTTCAGGGCATGGTGTTGATGACACATATAAAGTTTCGTAACGATACACCAATGCGTTTGTAAAATACAGCATTTTGCGCAAAATTCAAAATGGCCGACACCCGAAATGGCATCGTTGCCATAGGGTTTTGGGTATCGTTCGACTCAGTATGTCGCAACTTAATCTAAAGAGGCCAGCGTAATGATTTTTGGACAAAGTGTTCAAGAGTTTTAAGCCAAAATAGCCGTTTTTTCTATCTATTGACAAGTAGAAGGCACTGTGCCGAAACGCTGCATGTCACCTCAGGGCATGATTGCCATGACGTACCAAAATACATCAAAATATATCAAAGCGTTTTGGAGATACAGTCTCAAGTCCAATTTTGTGTGTTCTTCGTCAAATTCGTTGAAGCGCCATTCGAAAAAGGTTTGGTCTATCAACTTGAATTCCATAACTTTTTGATAGCACTATCCACTGAGCATCGGTGCAAAATTTGGTGAAAATTGGATGAACGGCCTAGGATGAGTTCGAAAAAGTACGTTTTTCTGAAAATTAAAAATGCCAGAAAATCTAGTCGGGTGGAAATCGATACCATGGTATACTTTCGACTCAGCATGAGCTCAGGAATCAGGGGAAAAATCATTTTGTCTCTAGGACTTAGGATTTAAAAGTTATTAGCATAAACATGAGTGAAAATTTGACCTGTTGGTGGCGCTAAAGGGTTTGAGCTAGACACTCCAAATTTGCTGTGTTATCAGTTTAGACTGTCCTCTATCTGTGTGCAAAATTGCATAACTTTCCCACGAACAGTTTTATGGGCTGCCATAGACTTCCATGGCAGAAGAATAATACTAAGAACACTAACAAACACAATAAGGGTCTTCTCCTTTCAGGGTTTGACTCCTAACTATTACAGTTTTGGCCACATGCATGCAGGGGTGTTGCAACAGGGGGATGGTTAGGACAATTCTAAGGGCCCTGGACAGACCGGGGGCCCAGCAGAACCCTCGACTTTTTTTTGCATGACTTTGTGATAAACGGCCACTTCGCATGGGTAAGCTAGAATTAAGATGGCTCTTGCGTGATAATGAAAGAAGATCTATTATGTGGGGTTCCTGTCAGTTGTTCAGTGGTTCATCCCAAAAGTGCTTTTTATTTCAAGCACAAAATTAACTTCACATTAGTACAGTGTGACGCGACTCAAGCTTTTGTCCACCATGTTTGGATCGTGCAGTGGACCATAAAACCTGTGGACTCATTAGAATTAAACCAGCATTTTTTTACTTTGAAGCACTATGGAGAATGTCAAGCATCTCATAAAGCCAGAGAGCCCGACATTCCAAACAGCACTGATGAGGAAAGGTATGAGAAAACATAATGTGTTCCATTTCTGTAGTAACACCAACTACTGGTATTTTGACAGAAAGGTTATAGATTCATATTTAAACCATATAAAAGGACAGAAAAGTGTACTCCGTTTGTATTATAACGATAGCAGTTTAAGTTGTTGATTCTAAAAGTTTAGGCTACTATGTTTTCCCATATCAAAATGCAATAGTTTGTTTAATAGAATAGTTACATTGACCTACTCGATGACAATCCATCCATGGACTAATCTCTCAGTTTTCCTCCAGTGTAAAAAATGTTCTGTTCCAGTGCTCTCTAATTCTGGTGGGAACAATCTGGTTTTGTTTGCCTTCAGATATTCCAAGAGATGACATAAATCAAAATGTGAAACATAAAAAGCCAACATTTCCATTAGAAGCACAGTTCAACTGACTTGATCAAACACTCTAATCTGTATATTTTCATTTATAATGTATAGTTAATTTTATTAAATGCATCATTTAAGTTATTTTAATAAATTATTTAAACTTACATTTGTTTTAGTGTCTCTTATTGAATGTGTAATCATGTTTATGCTTACATTTATTTATAATGATAATGCTTTTGAAAAAACCCCAAAAAGAAACAGGAAAATGTTATGGGTTGCGATAAGATAGGAGGCCCACAGTATAAAGTTTTCAGGGGCCCCAAAGATCCTAACAGTGCTTCTCCATTCATGTGGTATTTAGAGTCCTCCACATGTGTTTTGCAAAATTAAAGGGATAGTTCACCCATACATTTGAATAAAAATAAATTAATGCAATTTTTCTTGCAGTCACAGTGGTCACAGTGAAGGTCGGGCAGTTGAGAGAAAGGTTTGATCCGGGTAAGAGGCGCGGTCTGTCGATCGCACACGTTTCCTTTCTCATCTGGGGCTAGAGGTGGCTTTCTCCCACGGTATCGCATTGTTAGTGTGTAGATTGTACCGCTCCTTTTGCAAAAGGAGACTATGGGAGACTTACCCATATGAAAATGAACCATGGTTTTACTATAGTAATATTGTTACCATGTTTTTGCCAGAAATCATAATTTTGATGTAATTAATCATGGTGTTACTACAGTAATATGGTGTTAATATAGTTACCCTGTTTAATTTTGTGGTTACTATGATTTTACTACCAACTACCATGGTGATACTATGGTTACTGTAGTAAAACCATGGTTCATTATTGTAAGGGAAAGTTAGGGTTAAATTTAGGGGTAGGGGTTGGTGTTGGGTGTCTGTGGGACTCTAAATAAACACAACAAATATGCTTCAGTGATGCTGCTATAATGGATGTAATTATTTAAATAGGGGTGCAAATAGCATGTAACATTATTTGCACTAAGAGCAGAAAAGGTGCTTTCTATCACTTAGTGTAATAGTTTCTCACCTTTGGAGAAGCAGTTTGCTACATGGCTCAGTGTGATAATAAAAGGGATCATGAAGTGCTATTTTTTTTGGTAATTTTGTTATCTTCCCTGAGGTCCATTGATAATGTTATAAAAGTTTTAAAAAAACTTTTTTTTAATGTTAAAAAACAGTCACAATTTAGTAATATATGATCATTTTCTACCCTGTTTTGGCCCTCTGTCTGAAACGCTCTGTTTTGGCCTAAGCGTAGGGTGGCCAGATGTCCTGTTTTTGCCGGGACAGCCCCGCATTTAAGCACTTTTTCTTGTGTCCTGACTTATTCTGAAAAAATCGTGTTTTGTCCCGTATTTCTCCTCTCCTAAAATGTTTCTATCATCTATGCAGCCTTCTCAGTCACATGAGTATTCTAATCTAAGTTAGCCAAGGATACGGCTTGTAAAACCAATAAAATCACGCAGTGTTATTTGAAGTACATAATTGGATTAAATTATCCAATCACAATCCTCTTATCAATAGACGTCCAGTTAGTGAACTGATTGAAGAGTCAGTTTGAAAGTATGTAAAGGAAGCGTGCATGTTCTTTTAATGAGGATCTTCAAAAAGAGTTTACATTTCTAAAAATGGAGTCACAGACAGAGCCTAGTAAATTGAGGTGTGAGATTTGTGGAGCTCGCTTTTCCATCGCTCATGGAGGCTGCACCAACATTGCGCAGCATGATCATACAAAAAAGCATGTGGATGCTGCTAAAAGTAAGTGTGTCACACCAAGTGTTAGCAATTTTTTTTTTTTTTGTGAAGCAAAGTTCAGAATCTGACACGGTGCACACAATTGAAGGACTTTTTGCTTATCATTCTGTGTGCACGTCCATAGCTTTGCACATTCGTGACCTGAGAAAAGTCTTGCAGTCTAGGCTGGAGAAATCATTTATACCCTCTGACATTTAAAAGCAGTTGGATGCCCTTGTTGAAGCTGGTGACATGCGGGCGGATGATTTCCTTTGTGCAGTGAGAAACTTTTATTCAGCATCGGTAGATTACCTCCAAAATTGGAGCCGCTCATTGGAGAACACAGAAAAACTTGAGAGGGCCCTACTGAGAGAACACTTAAACTCCAGAATCCCCGCTCTCAGTTTGATTGACGAAACCACGCTCTTTGATGAGTGGGCTTGCACGAAAAACATTGTCACTCGTTGCATCACTGAGTGGAACATGAACAAGACGGCTGTGTCCGTGAGATGGACAGACATTTTTCGTGAGCTGAAGAGCAAGACCATCAACTTCGGAGTCTTAGCCAAGGTCGTGGAGTTTGTTTTATGCCTGCCTGGGACATCTGCATCTGTGGAGCGTGTGTTCTCATTAATGAACGCAGCATGGACACCGGATAAATCTCGACTCAGTGTAACAGTCATGAAGGCAATGCTTTTCATACGTTTTAATTTTGGACTTGATTGCTCTGCATTTTATGATAAACTCTTGAAAGACAAGTGCACACTGAGAAAAATTGCTGTCAGCGAAAAGTACAAGGTGGCAACAATTACAGATGCGGATGCACCCTCTACTTTGCATTAATCTGTGCCTAGGTAAGGATACGTCAATTTCATTTTTGCTGGGAGGGGGCTGTCCCATTTTCCACAATCTGGTCACCCTACCTTAGCACCTCATTAAAACTTCAACGTAAACAGTCACTGTTATGATTGGCAAACATCATGCAGGCCGTCAAATTCAGCAAACTCAATCGAAAGAGAATGAACAAGCCACTCAACATAGAAAAAAATTTCAGGGTTTACACAACGCACATACAACACATTGCATCTGAATATAATATACTGTTCATCTCGAGCACAACTTTTATCACTCAGCACCATAATCTGTCAAACAGTCATGACATTTGAAATATTCATGAATGAAATGGTTTACTTATGTTTTTGATTGGGTCCAAGTGTTTTTAACTGCCCCATTCTTCAATAACAGTTACTTTGCAAAGCTTGAATTGTATTATGACTGGTTCACGTGGATATAAGCCAAAAAAAAAACACACACACACATAGTCCAAAGCATGGTGAAATGACGCACATGCATACTGTAGGAGCACTGAGGTGCACATCGCCGGAAACACATCGCAACGGTCAAAGACATCCATCTAGTCTATGTTTACATACACCAACAATTAAAAATAGTGCAGATGGGCGAAAGAACGCATCCATGATACATTTGTCCTCAAAACAACAAGAGGCAGCAGCTGAATGAAAAAGAGTTGCTTCTCCCATTTAGAGTTGTAACTTGACACCGCGTCTTACAAAAACATACCCTAGACATCTGTCTAGTGCATGTTTATATAGAAAATAATTTAAAATAGTCCAGATGGTTCCCCTTTGGTGTTCAGGATTAGTTTAGATTAGCCACACAAGGCCTGCTCTCTTGACTTGAGCTGCATACCAGTGGGCGGGGCCAAGGGTGCGATGTTGCGGGATGTGTAAATACAAATGAGCAATGTGTCATGAACAGTCATGAACAGACAGATTTAAAAACGAGACGTTTCAGCAGGGTGGCAACTATAATGCTCTTTTTAGACTGGGGAGGAATTTTGAGTTCTGAAATTTACAGTATGTTTTTATAGTACAGTTACCTCTTATATGTCTAAATATCAAGGAAAATTTGATTGTCCATTTCATGACCCATTTAAACTCCAAAAAGCTGTTATTTAATTAAATAAATATAGGCAGAGCTATTTACACTTAGTGTAAATAGAATCTACAGTTGAAGTCAGAAGTTTACATACACCTCATAGAAAGCATTCCCTGCCTTAGGTCAGTTAGGGTCACTACGTTTTTTAAGAATGTAAAATGTCAGAATAATATTAGAGAGAATTATTTATTTAATCTTTTATTTCTTTCATCACATTACCAGTTGGTCAGAAGTTTACATACACTTTGTTAGTATTTGGTAGCATTGCCTTTAAATTGTTTAACCTGATGATATGCATGACCCACCCCCCACTGCCAGAACTGATGTCACTTTGCTTAAATTAGTTCACATTTACTATATAATCTAGTCAAAAAAGAGTTAATAATGTTATGAACATTATGAACAATTTTGAACAGCACACTATATAGTAAATGTGAACTAATTTAAGCAAAGTAAAGTAAAACCCGTGGGTGGGGTCAATGAGCATCAACACTTGGGTCATACATTTTGGGTAGCCTTCCACAAGCTTCTCACAATAAGTTGCTGGAATTTTGGCCCATTCCTCCAGACAGAACTGGTGTAACTGAGTCAGGTTTGTAGGCCTCCTAGCTCGCACGCGCTTTTTCAGGTCTGCCCACAAATTTTCTATCAGAATGAGGTCAGGGCTTTGTGATGGCTACTCCAATACCTTGATTTTGTTGTCCTCAAGCCATTTTGCCACAACACTGGAGATATGCTTGGGGTCATTGTCCATTTGGAAGACACATTTGCGACTGAGCTTTAACTTCCTGGCTGATGTCTTGAAATGTTGCTTCAATAAATCCACATAATTTTCCTTCCTCATGATGCCATCTATTTTGTAAGAGTGCACCAGTCCCTCATGCAGCAAAGCACCCCCACAACATGATGCTGCCACCCCATGCTTCACGGTTGGGATGGTGTTCTTCGGCTTGCAAGCCTCACCCTTTTTCCTCCAAACATAACGATGGTCATTATGGCCAAACAGTAACATTTTTGTTTCATCAGACCAGAGGACATTTCTCCAAAAAGTAAGATCTTTGTCCCCATGTGCACTTGCAAACTGTAGTCTGGCTTTTTTATGGTGGTTTTGGAGGAGTGGCTTCTTCCTTGCTGAGTAGCCTTTCAGATAATGTCAATATACAGTAGGACTCGTTTTACTGTGGATATAGATACTTGTCTTCCTGTTTCCTCCAGCATCTTCACAAGGTCCTTTGCTGTTGTTCTGGGATTGACTTGCACTTTTCACCCCAAACTACTTTCATCTCTAGGAGACAGAATGCGTCTCCTTTTTGAGCAGTACGATGGCTGCGTGGTCCCATGGTGTTTATACTTGCATACTATTGTTTGTACAGATGAACATGGTACCTTCAGGCGTTTGGAAATTGCTCCCAAGGATGAACCAGACTTGTGGAGGTCTGAGTTCTTTGCTGGTTTCTTTAGATTTTCCCATGATGTCAAGCAAAGAGGCACTGAGTTTGAAGGTAGGTCTTAAAATAGATCCACAGGTACACCTCCAATTGACGCCAATCAGCCTATCAGAAGCGAATTGGCTAATTGCCTAAAGGCTTGACATCATTTTCTGGAATTTTCCAAGCTGCTTAAAGGCACAGTTAACTTAGTGTTTGAACTTCTAACCCACTGGAATTGTGATATAGACAATTATAAGTGAAACAATCTGTCTGTAAACAATTGTTGGAAAAATTACTTGTGTCATGCCAAAGTAGATGTCCTAAACGACTTGCCAAAACTATAGTTTGCTAATATGAAATCTGTGGAGTGGTTAAAAAATGAGTTTTAATGACTTCTGACATCAACTGTAACACTAGCCTCTATCGTTTTTTGCACTTAGTGGAAATAGAATCTGCCTATATTTATTTAATTAAATCACAGCTTTTTGGGATTTAATAATCACACTGGGCCATGTAATGAACTGCTTATCCAGAGGTTAAATGGACGTGTGAAATGTTGAGAAAAAGACAAAAGCATTGCAAGCTTAAGTTGATCGTAGAGACTATTGGCGCCAACACTTACGATGCTTTTGGGAAACGCTGCCCCAGAAATTATGCCTTGAAAAGAGTGTAAACCCTGTACTTGTGTGATGCACAGACCGTTGCAAATCACCCATACTCTTGTAGCACTTCTGTAGCGTTTGTCACGATTCACTTAGCAATCAGTAAGGTTAAAGCACTCCGTGTGACACACAGGGTCAGCATAATGCTTCATTTCACCTGCGACACAGTCATATTCCTTTTTCCCTTCATTAGCCTGTGACCTCACTGGCACCCTGTTGCCGTTGAAACCACTGATGCTAACCCTAAACCACTACTGGCTGATCCACTTGGAATTCAACCATTTGATATGAGCCTGAGGGATTCTGGGAACCAATTTGTCATGAGTGGTGTCATCAGTGATTGGAACTAAACTGCTGGTCCACCAGGCCACCTCTAACCACTTTGCATTTAATATACATGGGCTCAAGTAATCATGAATTTGACTTGAGTACTGAAATAACTATGGTGGACTGGCTCGAATCTAGAATGTACACACAGTCCTTCTTAATTTAGATCCCCAATGAGCATAAACTGTCAAAAAATTAAATATTGTCAAGTGTACACAGCTGTTTATTCTAATATAACATCAAAAATACCAGTGGCATATAGTGATTATTGTTGCAGGCTACAGTTTTTCTTCAAGAGCTATAAATTTAATCCCAAAACGAGTAGCTGCATTTCATGTTTAACTTTACTCCAAAAATTGTCTTTGTCACTCAAAACAGGAAAACTTTAAATTTAAAATTAAATATTTATATTCTTAAATTGTTTTGGGCAACAGGAGTCAAAAAGTTTGAGAACCACTCAGGGTCTGAAATTAGCCAGGGCTTAGGGCAAAAATGCATCAGATATTTAAAAAAGTGGGGACAAAATAAAAACCTGTTACCTAATATTTTATATAGTATCTTATTATATTCTAATCTAGCTATGGATTTAATATAGGTTTAGTGCCACTGCAGAAACCATAGTTATTTTTATTTTTATTTTTTATTTTTTATGTAGATATTTAAAATGTATAAATGTAATGTACATGTATTTATTGTGTAATGATATCTAAAGCTTGTTTTGATCTGATTTCATATTTAACAGACATTGCTCAGATTAAAGGAATGTTCCGGGTTCATTACAAGTTAAGCTCAATCAAAAGCATTTGGCATAATGTTGATTACCTCAAAAATTAATTTAGACATGTTCCTCCTTTTCTTTAAAAAAAAAAAAAAAAAAAAAAAGGTAAAATCTTGGTTCCAGTGAGTTTTATTGATTTATGTGTGATAAAATCACTTACAAACCTTTTCTGTGTAATGTTATAGCCAATTTTGACCCCATTCACTTCTAATATAAGTGTATCACTGTAACCTCGATTTATGCTTTTTATAAAGAAAAGGAGGAAAAACTCGAAATAAATTTTTGTGGTAATCAACATTATGCCACAAATGCTGTCGATTGAACTTAACTTGTGTATGTACATTATATACACTCCCGGTCAAAAGTTTTTAAACACTTGACTGAAATGTTTCTCATCTTTTGATCTGAAAGCGTATGCTTAAATTTCTTTAAATTAGTTTTGTAGACAAAAATATAATTGTGCCACCATATTAATTTATTTCATTACAAAACTAAAATTTTATTTAAAAAAAACCTTTTTGAAATTGATGACTTGGACCAAATAATAAAGAAAAGTAGCCAATAAGTGCCCAACATAGATGGGAACTCCTTCAATACTGCTTAAAAAGCATCCCAGGGCAATACCTCAAGAAGTTAGTTGAGAAAATGTCAAGAGTACATTTCTGCAAAATCTAGGCAAAGGGTGACTACTTTGAAGATGCAAAAATATGACACAGTTTTGATTTATTTTGGATTTTGTTTAGTCACAACATAATTCCCATATTTCCCTTGGCATTTTCGGCCAAGATTTTTTGCTTTTTTTTTCTCTCTTCCGGCCGAAAAAAAAGAGAAAGACCTTTTCAGGCAAATATTTTCAGTGGCTTATATTTTGGTGCATCCCTAGTATTGTTCATTGTTACTTCATGTTAACTAATATAGTTACAGTTGAAGTCAGAAGTTTACATACACTTAGGTTGAAGTCATTAAAACTCATTTTTTAACCACTCCACAGATTTCATATTAGCAAACTATAGTTTTGGCAAGTCGTTTAGGACATCTACTTTGGCATGACACAAGTAATTTTTCCAACAATTGTTTACAGACAGATTGTTTCACTTATAATTGTCTATATTACAATTCCAGTGGGTTAGAAGTTCAAACACTAAGTTAACTGTGCCTTTAAGCAGCTTGGAAAATTCCAGAAAATGATGTCAAGACTTTAGGCAATTAGCCAATTCGCTTCTGATAGGCTGATTGGCGTCAATTGGAGGTGTACCTGTGGATCTATTTTAAGACCTACCTTCAAACTCAGTGCCTCTTTGCTTGACATCATGGGAAAATCTAAAGAAACCAGCAAAGAACTCAGACCTCCACAAGTCTGGTTCATCCTTGGGAGCAATTTTCAAATGCCTGAAGGTACAACATTCATCTGTACAAACAATAATACGCAAGTGTAAACACCATGGGACCACGCAGCCATTGTACTGCTCAGGAAGGAGATGCATTCTGTCTCCTAGAGATGAATGTAGTTTGGGGTGAAAAGTGCAAATCAATCCCAGAACAACAGCAAAGGACCTTGTGAAGATGCTGGAGGAAACAGGAAGACAAGTATCTATATCCACAGTAAAACGAGTCCAATATCGGCATTACCTGAAAGGCTGCGCAGCAAGGAAGAAGCCACTCCTCCAAAATAAAAAAAGCCAGACTACAGTTTGCAAGTGCACATGGGGACAAAGATCTTACTTTTTGGAGAAATGTCCTCTGGTCTGATGAAACAAAAATTTAACTGTTTGGCCATAATGACCATCATTATGTTTGGAGGAAAAAGGGTGAGGCTTGCAAGCTGAAGGACACCATCCCAACCGTGAAGCATGGGGTTGGCAGCATCATGTTGTGGGGGTGCTTTGCTGCAGGAGGAACTGGTACACTTCACAAAATAGATGGCATCATGTGGATATATTGAAGCAACATCTCAAGACATCAGCCAGAAAGTTAAAGCTCGGTCGCAAATGGGTCTTCCAAATGGACAATGACCCCAAGCATACCTCCAAAGTTGTGGCAAAATGGCTTGAGGACAACAATGTCAAGGTATTGGAGTGGCCATGACAAAGCCCTGACCTCAATCTGATAGAAAATTTGTTGGCAGAACTGAAAAAGCGTGTGCGAGCTAGGAGGCCTACAAACCTGACTCAGTTATACCAGTTCTGTCTGGAGGAATGGGCCAAAATTCAGGCAACTTATTGTGAGAAGCTTGTGGAAGGCTACCCAAAACGTTTGACCCAAGTTAAACAATTGAAAGGCAATGCTACCAAATACTAACAAAGTGTATTTAAACTTCTGACCCACTGGGAATGTGATGAAAGAAATAAAATCTGAAATAAATAATTCTCTCGACTATTATTCTTGTATTTCACATTCTTAAAATAAAGTAGTGATCCTAACTGTCCTAAGACAGGGAATGTTTTCTACGATTAAATGTCAGGAATTGTAAAAAAACTGAGTTTAAATGTATTTGGCTAAAGTGTATGTAAACTTCTGACTTCAACTGTAGCTAATGTGTGTTACCAGAATTCATTTAACTTAATTGATTGAATTGAAATATTTGACATATGTTGACATAATGATATATTTCAACGGTAAGAAAGAAACGTGCATTCATAATGGGAAAACAAAAAAATGCCACTGAAATTCAATTCTAAGTGACAAATATTGCTGCCTGAGAAAACGGTTCATTTCTGGCACTGGTACTACTGCCCTACACCTTTTATCACAAGTGTCCTCTTCACGGCTACGCTGCCGCGTAATCAATATTGCTGCAGTGGGACAATTTGGCAGAGCAGCTGTCATTCTCGATTCTTTCCTCCACTGCTGGGGTTGCACTCTGCTGCCCACAAGTTAAAGAGCAAAAACAGGCATCCATCACCACCTGATGTAATGTGTAAACGGTCTCTGACAGCTCACAGACAAATATGGTGTCACATGGATTATTTATGGTTATGGGCACTTGTTTGCCCCTGTTTATTTTAGTGAGTCAGTGAAGGCAGAGAAATGGCCAGTCAAACTATGCCAGAACTGAAGATGTCATCACTCAAGTCAGTTGCAAAAAGGATGGGTCACGATCACCAAAACTATTAGTCTGTTGTGTTTACAGTTCAAAACAGTGTGATAGTTACATAAACTTTAAACGCTTATTCCCTTATTCAGCTTCCGTTATAACTGTATGCACAGTCCTCTAAAAAAAAATTCCACATTTTATTTATTGGCACTGAGGGACAAATTATTGTGTGGTGATTGACAGCATGCCACACATGCTGTACATAGAAATAAGGTTAAATATAACCCAAAATATTGCTTTAATGCAAGTAATTTTCTTTTTTTTTTTTTTTTTTTTTTTTTCCACTTGCCATATTCTTTGGCTTGCTCACAAAGCTTTCTTTTGGTTCTGAAGCATTTTTGGCATTCTAGAGCAGAACTTGTTTGGGTCCCGCTTTAAATTAGGTGTCTTTAACAACTATGTAAATTTGATACAATGTATTTATTATGTGCATATGTGTAGTTGCATTGTACTTACATTTAAAGTACCTACATTTAATTACATGTGTAGTTACATTGCTAACCTTACCTCTAACCCAGCCCTTACCCTGAATCCTAACTCTAACCCTAACCCTACCCCTACTCCTAACCTACCCGGTCCTCAACCTCAACCTCAATAGCAGCACATGTGAATTTAGCAGAAAGGCATGAAGTTACACAGTAAATACATTGCATTGTATGCATTTTAATTTTAGTACATAGTAGTTAAAGACACCGTTTGTGTCTTACTGTTTTTCTTATATTCCATTCCTATAAGTCATCACTGTTTCTGAAGCTTATCTGTTTTTTTTTGTATTGATGTGTCATGTACCACAGGCCAGCTAGGGATTGGTCCTTCCTGTTATGGAGTATCTTTTAAACTTTGTAACTTTTTTAAGTAGTGTAATATGTGTTGTAACTTAAGGAAGTATTTCAATAAGGTTCTATATAGGGTATACCAGATTTTCTGAAATATGCTTTGTAACTTGATTATTTAAGCAATGACAAGAAAATTATCAGGATGTCAAAAAGGATGGACTTAACAGGTTGACAATAAAGAGCTGACGTTTGCCATTGCTTTGTGATGGATTGAAAGTTAACTGGCAATTGGGTAAAGTTAATTTTTTAGTTAACTTACTACTTGCCAATTTCTGTTTTAACAAACAGGATGGAATATTTTAGAGCGAGTCAAACCAACTAATATCACAAAACATCACGGAATTCTGAAAATCAATTGATAATACTAATGTTTCAAATGCTGTTAGTTGATGTGACTTGCTGGAGAATGATGTCATAAAAGAACTTATATAAGGGATATTGTAAAAAGGATGGAAAGTGATATTGAGAGCATAAGAAAAACATATAAATGTATTACCAATTAGCATAATATTCCCAAGAACAGACGTTTTGTTTGAAACATTTTGAATAATGAAAGGAATACCTGAATTGTTTCTTAATACATTGCCAGTTTTTCTTTTTAGAAGCATATTACCATTTTAGAAGCATATCACATGGCAAACATGGCAGCAAACCAAAGTAGTGAAATTATTTAAGTTTTATTTTAACTTTAATATTGTGATAAAAGAAAGCTACATTTTGTGACATGAAAATGTAATGCTTGATAGAAATGAACCAGATACAGTTAGTAATCGTTTGCGCATGGCCACCCACTGCACCAAAGAAAGCAAAGTTCTGTGCTCAAAACGTGCAATAGGACCGATGGCTGACTTTTATGTGCTAATACTGTTTAGCTCCATGTCCTATTTTAGCAGCTATTATGGTACTCAAATGGAGGATCTCGGTGTAGGATTTTCATGTCTTGCTGTAACACTTGTCCATGGGCAGAAATATTTGTGCAGATTTGGGAACTCCCCAGAAGCTGCATGTAAAAAAAAAAGTTCTGCTATGTGACCTTTAAATGGCATGACACCCACAGAGGCAAGTGAACAGGGATTGCGAATAGGGAGGAAGAGACATTTTATGATAAAGAGGGACATCTTGTGGAAGACAGTTGCAGTGCACATTTTTAACTCAAGAAAGTGACGTATTTGAATACAACATGAAATAGCATTCACACTCGCAAAACTAGCACATATATATTATAATATACTGTATATGTAATAATGTAGAGCAGGACTTCATTTTATCCTACAGTATTGATTGGATGATTTATACATTTGCTCCCTTTTATTCATGATTTGCAATTTGAATACATAGATAGACTGACAGACAGACAGATAGATAGATAGATCGAAAAACTTAATTATGTACAAAAAGAAGTATAAAAATTACACTTACAGTTTCATACATTTCTTGAAATTCCATTCCATTTAAATTTTACTTCCTTTAAGTAAAAAAAAACACAGATGTCATATGCTTCCGTCTAGCGTACATGTTCGGAATGAACGGCTCCTTGGCTGGAGGTGTTTGTCCGTTGCGTCTTGCTCTCTTATCAGCGTCTCACTGTATAAGCATTAGGCACACACTGTACATACAACTGTATTTAATGAAAAAAGAATTGTGGTACCACCTGTATTATGAAGCTTGGTCTGTGGTTGTACTATTGTACTGGTATAGGCTACTGTGCAACACCAAGTTTACATAGAACCATTTATTGAAGCGTTTCTTTTTTTAAATGTTTTTTTTTTTTTTACATTTTTTACTTAAGATTTTAGAATATGGATTAGCTAAATCTTTTTACTTTAACAGCCAGATATCTTTGCAATAAACAATGGCTATAACACTGTGCTGTTTTCTTCATATTGATTTGTTGTGGCCTCTTGTGGACGAAGGAGACAACTTCAATTTAAAAATCAGATGTCTTGCAGCTACATTTTCCCCTACCTGAACTAATGTTTAATTTTAATTTTGTTCATATTTAAGTGAAAAAAAAAATTACTAAATTTTTTCAACCCTGTTTTGATTTCATGTTGTCTTTAACATACCACATGATTACAATGCTTAAACATTTTTAAGCTAAAACAGAATTGTTTACAGGAAAAATGTGGGCAGTCGGAAAAGGAAGTTGCCCTCTTGTAACTACACTGTGCTGGCCACAAAGCGAGAGATGGTGGAGAGTGAGCTTAGTCCGCTCAGCATGCCTGGTGAGGAGAGCAACAATATGATGGAGAACAGCATCGACAGCCACACATTTGAGAGCATCAGTGAGGATGACTCCTCACTATCACACCTCAAGTCTTCCATCACCAGCTATTTTGGGGCGGCTGGCCGGCTCACCTGTGGGGAGAAGTATCAGGTTTTGGCTCGTAGGATCACACCTGAAGGCAAGGTGCAGTATTTGGTGGAGTGGGAAGGAACTACACCTTACTAAAAGTCACAGAACAGGTGTCAAACAGATGGCTGCAAAGGAAGGTGTCACTTGGCTCTCAATAGATTTTCTTTTTTTCTGCATTGCTTTTCTGAAAGTCATAGTTTCAGAGTCCTAGATTAGTTTTGTTTTTTCCACAAAACACATTTTACCATCCACATAGTTTTTTCCCCCTAGAAACAAATGATTAACTAATATTCTGGTCTTATCTGATGGAGGACCTTAAGGTCTTTTTTGTTTCTTGAAGTCATTCACAGTGTCCTTTTGCTAGGGTACTTTAAACATTATAAACTTGAGCAGTCTGATTTAGTTCAGACACATATACTAATCTTACATGGTATAACAGCTGGTATCAGTCAGTAGGTAGCAGATAAAGGACAGTATTAAATAATATTAAGTCATTTTCAATTTAGTTGTGGGATCCAAACAGTTTAAGAACATTGACCCTAAGAGTTACAGTTCCAACTGGCCATCAAATCTCCACGGCATCTATTCTGAGTAGCTCTAGATTTTTTTTCATAGGTGTAAAAACCCATCAGAAAATAGTTCATTTTTGTTAGAATGAAATGCTCCTTTGATTAAGTTAAAGGTTTGATTAAAGAAATACTCGACCCAAGAAATTAAAATTCTGTCATTATTTACTCACCCTCAGACAGTAGGTGACTAAATAATGTGATTCTTTTAAATGATTATTCGTGGGTTTAATATGTAAAGTTAAGCTCAGTCGACAACATATGTGGCATAATGTTGAAAACCACAAAATTAAATGTTCGACTTGCCCTTCTATTAAAAAAAAGGAAAAAAAATTTTTTTTTTTTTTTAAGAAATCTGGGTTCAAGTGAGACACTTACAATAGAAGTGAATGGGGCCAATCCGTAAATGTTAAAATACCCCCTGTTTCAAAATTGTAGCCACAAGACGTAAACAAAATGCATGTTGACATTATTTAAGTGTGATAAAAATCACTTTCTAGGTTTTTATATCTAATTTTACAACTTTGTTGCCATAACGTCATAACGCCTTAAACACTAAAACCTTAAACTGACCGCAAAAACTGCAATTTAAACAACTTTACAGCTCAAATAATACACACGTTTTACCAAAAGAATTAATGTAAGTATATTTATAAAATTATAAGCTTCACATTTCTGCCTTTAAACCCTCCAAAAAATGGGCCCCATTCACTTCCATTGTAAGTGCATTACTGTCATTTTTGTTTTTCTTCTTAAAGAAAAGGAGGGAGACGAGTCAAAATAATTTTTTGTGGTAATCAACATTATGCCACAAACTATGTCGAATGAGCTTACCTTGCATTGAACCCAGAATATCCCTTTAAATGTGGAGTATTTTTTCCAAGCAGCACTCTTGTCTCAGAGAGTAGTTCACTGAATGTAATTTGTTATCTTTCATTCATCTCACTCAGTATTTCTGCAGAAGGACGATATAGTGATTTGTGCACATTTGTTTGTTCACTAACATTTTTGTCAGACTGCGGTACATTTAATAAATTTTAGCCTGCACTTTTGTTCTTTCATGTTCAACCATAGTTTTAAAATGTGTTTTAGGTGATTATATAACCAAAGTGATGCAAATACTGTTTTAAGACTGTTAAAAAGTATTTTTCTATTTGTATGCTTTTGTATGTAAGATTAGATAAACAAGACCTGCTTTGGATGAGAAAACAAAACGAAATTGAAAGTGGAAAGTTCTAGAGATACTATTTCATTTGCAATAGAATTTAGGCTCTTTTTCAGCATTTGCCCACTAATTACAGTTAAACAAAGTTTTTCTCCAAAGATTTTGAATTTTCTTCATTTCATTTAAGGTGGATCTGGAAGTGGATACGTCTATATTAAAGGGATAGTTCAGCCAAAAATGAAAAAAAAAAAAGAGTCTCTCATCATTTACTCACCCTTATGCCATCCTGGTTGTGTATGACTTTCTTTCTTCAGCAGAACACAAATGAAAATTTTAAGAAGAATATCTCAGCTCTTTTAGTCCATACAATGCAAGTGAATGGGTGCCAACATTTTGAAGCTCCACAAATCACATAAGTCAGCATAAAAGTAATCCACATGATTCCAGTGGTTAAATCAATGTCTTCAGAAGTGATATGATAGGTGTGGGTGAGAAACAGATCAATATTTAAGTCCCATTTTTACTATAAATTCTCCTCCCTGCTCAGTCAATCTCCACTTTAACTTTCACTTTCACATTCTTCTTGTGTTTTTGGTGATTCACATTCTTCGTGCATACGCAGGAAGGATTACTTTTATGCTGCCTTTATGTGCTTTTTGGAGCGTCAACATTTTGGCACCCATTCACTTGCATTGTATGGACCTATGGAGCTGAAATATTCTTCTAAAATTCATAATTTGTGTTCTACAGAAGAAAGAAAGTCATACACATGTGGGATGGCATGAGGGTGAGTAAATGATGAGAGAATGTTTGGGTGAACTATTCCTTTAACAGATGTTTGGATTGTCTGGAAAAATTGAAAGAAATGTGAAGTTTCAAAGCAGTGTCAGGTTTGATGATTCTATAATTGGGCTTCATTAGTTTTATAGTACAAAACATTATAAATATACTTTAATATTTACATGTATATAATTGAATAAAAGATTAACCCCCATTTAATTATTGCACTATTCACATTATATCAGCTATGCAAGCTATTGTTGGAAAAATCGACATATATTTTGTAATTGATTTTAAACAAAACTATATAAAAGGCAATTTCAAGTATTTGATACTCTTCCCCCTTTTATAATATTTCCCCAATTAAAAAGCGTTTGTGCAATTGAATACCGATTGCAACAATATTGTCAACAAAGCACAACAAAGATCATGTTCACATGTTCAAGATCAAGTTTTGTATGTCAGTTGTTCATTACATATAATTTTTTTTTATCATTTGGGTCCGAGTTTAACAAAGTTCAGAAGAAACAACCTATTTGTGTCAAGATTGAAATTAATATGTTTTGGATGCTTTCATGACAATATTTCTACAAAGCACACTTAAAGCCGTACATGTAAACGTAATTTTTTGCAACTATGTTAAAACATGTTAAATGTGCAAACCTGCATGTCATTATTCATTCATTCCTGTTTCAGACCATTAAACAGTTTGTCAGCAGTGATATTGTGTCTTATGAATCTGTTCACCAAAAGATTTGTACAGATTCATTCGCTGATTTGTTCAGTCACCATTTATGGAAATTACATATTTATGCTAGTAGGTGCAAACAAATGAGTCTCCTTTATGTGCTTTGAGTGAATTATATTGATTCAACTGATTTGTTAAAAAAAAAAAAAAAAAATGACCAAAACAATAGAAGTGAACAAGAATGATTTGTTCACTTAAAAGATTCATTCATAAACACTGATTTGTTTATGAAAGAAATACCTATTTAGGCAAAGGGTGGTTAATCCAAGAAAGCTAAAATACATGATGGTTTTGATTCTATAATATTTTTGGTCACTACATAATTCTCATACTTCCATCTGTGTTATTTCTTTGCTCTGATGACTTCTCCATTATTCTACTAACATGTGGAAAATAGTCATTTGTGTCCAAACTTTTAACGAGTTGTGCATATTGGTATTCTTAAAGGTACACTAAGTTATTTTTTATTTTTTTTTATTAAAATGTTTTACTTCTAAAGAAATGAATAGTAATTTTGAAACATATATCAAGATAAAGAAGAAGACTCCAGTAATATCAGGAACCTTATAAAAGCTGTTTTCTACATGGAGAGGGTCCCCTCATGGGAGCAGCCGAATTCACATGACCAGCCGAATACTACTCTTATTAACCACCCTCTTTTTGGACACTTTCACTCTTGGATTAAATAAATCATACCTGACTGTAAATAGTGAAATTCTACAATCTACAATTCTACCCTTTAACGAATAAAACATTAATTAGCAGCGTTATGACTTGCAAAATTAACATTTAAATATATTACCCAAACTGAAGTGATGTGTTTAATATATTCATGCAAATGCAGTAAAATCATAATTTAAATGTAATTTTCCTTAAATGGATTTACACACACAACTAAGTATATATATATAAAATATATATATATATATATATATATATATATGCTTTTCTATTTGTGCTCAGCGCTAAAATATCACATTGCTTTTTGTGATTACAATTGCTATAAAATGTTATGGAAATTAAAAGGTAAAAGGTGTGGGAACCCTGTAAATAAATGCACAGATACCTGTTGATTCAGTGCCACAGTCATGGGGTAATACATTCACAAATCCGAATGTGGCTTGAATTAATAGTCAGGGTTTAACTCATGAATATTAATTAGGAGACGCTGACATGCCTTGCTAACCAGAGCATCCAGGCAGGCACGTAACTCAATATACCACGCCTTCACTATGGTAAAATATGTTTGCGCTCTAGGCTAGGGCCGAACGTCCGTCTTTCAGCCAATCAGGTAGGCCTACTGCGTGAACGCTACGTAACGCAATTAATATTCATAAGTCAAGCCTTCGCCGATGTTATGTATACCTAAGTTGATGGGGCATCCATCAACTCTGCAAGTGGCCAGGAAAGTTAAATGTTGAAAAATAGGCCTACAAGTTGACAACATGTTTAGTGGTCCACACAGCACTATGACATGATACATCACCCGCTGTCAGCACCAAGGCTGGATGAGGGTAACCGGTGAGTAGACAACAGATTTGTTTTGCACAGACACCAGTTCAGCCCCCGATAGAGCTTATATATATATTAGGAATTTTGTCATGCATGTAGTTTAGAATCTCTGACATGTGTTTACTATTGCTGCATTTAGAGTGAATGATATGTACTGTAAATAAACATGTTAAAAGATACTGTTGAGTGAGGTCCGAAGGACTAGTGGAAATGGTTCTATTTTGCATTCTTTACTAATTCGAATTATATTATCAGCATAACAATTTGAGTTATTTATTTATTTATTTATTTTTAATATGTCTCTCTTTTGCATTAATGAAAGCATGCATTGGAGATGGCAATGTGCTCTCTCTCTCTCTCTCTCTCTCTCTCTCTCTCTCTCTCTCTCTCTCTCTCTATATACAGTTGTGCTCAAAAGTTTGCACACCCTGGCAGAAGAAAATATGACTTATCATGTTATTTAAGGATAGTGATCATATGAAGCTATTTATTATCACATAGTTGTTTGGCTCCTTTTTAAATCATAATGATAACAGAAATCACCCAAATGGCCCTGATCAAAAGTTTACATACCCTTGAATGTTTGTCCTTGTTACAGACACACAAGGTGACACACAGGTTTAAATGGCAATTAAAGGTTAATTTCCCACACCTGTGGCTTTTTAAATTGCAATTAGTGTCTGTGTATAAATAGTCAATGAGTTTGTTAGCTCTCACGTGGATACACTGAGCAGGCAAGATACTGAGCCATGAGGAGCAGAAAAGAACTGTCAAAAGACCTGCGTAACAAGGTAATGGAACTTTATAAAGATGGAAAAGGATATAAAAAGATATCCAAAGCCTTGAAAATGCCAGTCAGTACTGTTCAATCACTTATTAAGAAGTGGAAAATTCGGGGATCTCTTGATACCAAGCTAAGGTCTGGTAGACCAAGAAAGATTTCAGCCACAACTGCCAGAAGAATTGTTCGGGATACAAAGAAAAACCCACAGGTAACCTCAGGAGAAATACAGGCTGCTCTGGAAAAAGACGGTGTGGTTGTTTCAAGGAGCACAATACTTGTTGGCCCCTCTCCAAACATAGCGCTTATGGTTGTGACCATAAAGCTCTATTTTGGTCTCGTCACTCCAAATTACAGTGTGCCAGAAGCTGTGAGGCCTGTCAAGGTGTTGTCGGGCATATTGTAACCGGACTTTTTTGTGGCATTGGCTTCTTTCTGGCAACACGACCATGCAGCTTATTTTTGTTCAAGTATCGTCGTATTGTGCTCCTTGAAACAACCACACCGTCTTTTTCCAGAGCAGCCTGTATTTCTCCTGAGGTTACCTGTGGGTTTTTCTTTGTATCCCGAACAATTCTTCTGGCAGTTGTGGCTGAAGTTTTTCTTGGTCTACCTGACCATGGCTTGGTATCAAGAGATCCCCGAATTTTCCACTTCCATGCTTTTTTTGCATGATCAGTCATATTTTCAGAATCAATGCCAAAATTTCACTATTTTTGCCAGGGTATGCAAACTTGAGCACAACTGTATATATATATTTCTGCTTTACAGACATGAGAGGTTCATCAGTTCACTGGATATCTTGTGGACAGACTTTCAGAACCTATTGGATGGAAGGTCAAGTTTTGCTTGGTAGCTGAATGTCAACTAGTTCTTCTTGACAAGAAAGAGGTAAAAATCAAACTACACATTGTTCTTCTTTGATTTATGTTATGTATTGATTATACTTTAGTTGTAAGAATAATTTTCAGAACACCTGTATTATGAGTTATATAATACAACAGAGGGAACAAAGCATGATAAGAGCAAATAATGATTTACCACTGTAAAAGTGTGATTATATAACAGAAAATAGGTAATATAAATTTTGTTGCCTCTGTAGTTATAGCAGGTATACTCTCTTATTATTTTTTGAGGCAAAAATAATGAGTTTTGTCCTCACATTTGTGGCATCCTTTGAACTCAAGTGGGCAGCACAGAAGAATAAGTTCATAGTAACAGGTCAGAGAAGATTGTTTTCTCCAGCATATTTAGAATCTATTTTCTAGGCTTTTGTCCACCAGCAGCCTGTATGAATGTCCGTCCTTCTGCAATCTGTCCTTAGATTAGTCCACTGCTGTTCCAAGAGCGCCTTGCGGAATTATGCACTGTATGGCTCCTGTGTCTCAGCACCAGCATTCCAGAGGAAGTTCAACCCCGTAAAGACCAGAACACCCAAACCAGAGAGAGCAGTGTGTGCACACGCATATACACACCTTTGCTATACGAAGCAAGATTTAGATTTTTTTTTTTCTCCGAACAGTGAAGAAACTGATTGATAAATAACAATAGTCTTTAAAGGGGTCATATCATAATATTTTAGTGATGTTTTATATAATTGTTTTCCACTTATAATAATAGAAAAAAATAATTGTGCCAAAAATAATTATTTTGAGTTTTTCATGACCATTTTTAATCTGTCAGGTAAAGGTGGGCAAGGAGGAGTCGGGAACCAGCTGAACAGTCAACATAAATGTTTTTGTTTTTTGTTTTTTTGTATAATTTTACTTTTTTTTTTCTCCACTTTTCTCCTCAATTTGGAATGCCCAATTCCCAATGTGCTCTAAGTCCTCGTGGTGGTGAAGTGACTCCCCTCAATCCAGGTGGAGGAGGACAAATCTCAGATGCCTCTGCATCTGATATGTCAATCCACGCATCTTATCATGTGGCTTGTTGAGTGCGTTACTGCGGAGATATAGTGCGTGTGGAGGCTTCACTCTATTCTCTGCGGCATCCACGCACAACTCGTCACGCGCCCCACCGAGAGCGAGAACCACATTATAGCGACCACAAAGAGGTTACCCCATGTGACTCTACCCTCCCTAGCAACCGGGCCAATTTGGCTGCTTAGGAGACCTGGCTGGAGTAACTCAGCACGCCCTGGATTCAAACTCGTGACTCCGGGGTTGGTAGTCAGCGTCTGTACTCACTGAGCTACCCAGGCCCCCTCAACATAAAGGTTTAATGGTAAAACTCAACTTAAAACAACATAAAACAAACATGGACACACACACACACACACACACATGCAGCGCAGCCGTGTGCATCTCTCTCTCTCTCGTGCTGGAGCCTCCGGCTCCCGTTTATCTCGCTCTCTCGCTGATCAGCTGATTCAGCGCCGGCCATGCACCATCATGGCCCAGCCACACCCTCCTCCTCATCACAATATTATATGCCTGAAAAGACTATTTGAGTTGCTATTTGTGTTAATGAAAACTGCAGCTGCACCTAATCAGCAGACGTGGCTGCGTGCATGGGAAGATCGCATTTATATGATGGCTATGCAAATACAAGCTGTAAACTGTTATCGTGGTACTTTAGTGACAATTTGGCAGTTTGTTACATAAAATAAACATATTATGTGCTTGGAAAGACTCTTTGAGTAGCTGTTTGTTTGACAAATGACAACCGCTACTAATGTAAATAAATGACAGCACGCATTGGAGGAAGATTACGTTCAATGTATTGACTGTGATTCTTCAGAATGATATGCAGAGCAGCAGGTGCTACACACAGTCAGGAAAAGCACAAGTTTTGGCTTTCCCACGTTATGGTTAGTTGGTGGGTTGATTACTCATGATGATACGACTCCTTGAAAAGTCAACACTAGTGGTATTTTAAATTCGGTGTCTTTAACTTTAGCAAAGGGAATGCTCTGCATATGGTGAGGCAAAGGTTTTCAGCTGGTGTGAAATCATGTTTAAAGCATATGAACGCAGCATTGATTTCTTCTGCTAATCCAAGCTGCTCTTACAATGGAACCTTTATATTTAGATTATTTAGTGCTTTGTTGCTCAATGGTTTTAGGTAAAGGCAGGGATTACTAGTAATAGGTAATAGGATTCTGCCACCATTGATTTAACAAATAAATATATATTTCATTTACTTTTATACATGGATATTGCACAATTATATAAACTTCAAAATGCTCCTTGCCCTAATAAAGTAGGGTCCTATGAAATCCTTTTTTTTTTTTTTGGATTGCAAATTCCTTTTTATTTATTTTTTTTTTTTATTCTGTTTTCCATTTTATTATTCCTGAATTCCTTATTTTAAAGTTTAATTTAATTTGATCAGCAAAAAACTGTCTAATCATATGAATTTCTAGAACTTTAATCAAATGGAAACAGAACAATTACTTTTTAACAAACCATTGCATTATTTTTTTTTATCAAATGAAGTGCTTCTATAAAGATCCTCACGGCATAATCCAAAACACAACTTTGGAGTTATTTTTTTGTCAAATACAGTGCTGCACAGCAGAGCATCACACTACTAATGAAATCACTGATAAAAGCTTTTATTCAGTACAAAAGCACTCTAGCTTGTGAGATATTGCTTAAATAAAATGTAATTATTATTGATATTTTACTACTAATACATTGAATGTAACATTTTACTATATAGTAGTGTGTGACGAGGAGGAGGGCGTGGTCGAGCCGTAATGATGGACGCCCGGCACTGAATCAGCCCAGTCAGCTGGGAGTGGGATAAAGAGGAGCCAGGGATGCTAGTGAGAGAGAGAGTGTGAGAGAGAGAGACAGAGAGACAGACAGACAGATAGACATGCAGCAGTCTTGTGTGTGTGTGTTTTGAGTTATGCTGGAAAGCAGTTTTATGTTGTGTTTTGTTCATTTGTGTAATTAAAAGTTCACGTTGACTGCTCAGCCAGTTCCCGCCTCCTCCTTGCCCATCCTGTGAACCCATTACATAGTGATATATTTTTGTCGCAATTTCATCAATTTCACACGTTTAGTTAAATTGAGCTTTTATTTTGGCAGAAGCTTTTAATTTTGGAGCAAAGCCCTTTCAGTGTCTGTTTGATGGTAGCTTCTCACTTTCAGATAAGCAGTTTGCTATATGGTTTAATGTGCTTATTAAAGGAATAGTTAACCCAAAAGAGTTGAGAAATTCTTTTAAAAATCTTCGTTTTTGTTCTGCTGGAAAAAGAAAGTCATACACATCTGGGATAGCATAAGGGTGAGTAAATGATGAGAGAATTTTCATTTTTGGTTGAACTATTCCTTTAAACTGTGAAAGGCTGTGATTTGATTATATATATATATATATATATATATATATATATATATATATTAGTCTGCATGTGCTGTGTGCTTTAAGGTTAATGAGTGCATTTCTCTCTGTAATCTGCTACACACAGAGCGTGTGTGATGCTATTGATTAGAGAGTATTTAGCCTTGAATAGGACCAATTCTATGTGTCAGTGAATGAGCGGCCAGCTTCACACATTAATTTTGAAGTGCGCAGCACATGCAGACTATATATTTATTTCATTAAATCACAGTCTTTTGTGGTTTAATTATCAAACTAGGACATACCACAATTTTAATTAGATTATTTTTGCATTCACACATTTATTTTTTCCCAAATATGTCAAATTTGTCACGTTCTCGGTGAGTTCACTTGTTTGTTTTCTTTTGTCATTACGTTCTCTTTTGGGTTCAGGTGTCACTGACTTGCGTGATCAGCGTTGTCATGGAGGAATTGATTGTTTCCATGGTAGCGCTGATCATGCCAGCTTTCTGCGAACAAGCGGCACCTGATCGCCATTAGGTCCCTGGCTATATCTACCTCCCTCTGTTTTGTGTTCATTGCTCGATTGTTTGTTTGAGTCCTGTTTCTTACCACTCTCTCCCTCTGCCCTAGTATATCCTGTATCGTGTCATATTGGTTACCAGTCTGCGCTGTGTGCACCAGGATTGTGGTTACCATCCTGCCTATTTGCCTCGCCTCCTTGACGCTTCTTCTGAGTTTCTCCTCAGCGATAGTTCTCTGCGATAGTGCTCTGCACATGACCACACAAGCCTACGAACATACTATCTCTGGATTCCTCAAGGATCTACTCCACACGACCACTATGCACACAATCCACGAACATACCATCCTTCTCCATGCTGCAGTCGGTGCGGGGTTCCTCTCTCGAAGCTTTACCAGCCTTGCTGTGTTTATATTAATAAACTGATCATTGTTCTCCGCACTTGGATCTTTTGTTTCATCCTTCCTGACAGAACAATCGAGCCAGAATGGATCCAGTGAAGCAGACTGATCTGCGTGCTGCACACGCTCAACAGGGAGTGTTTCTGGGTCACCAGCAGGACCAGATCTCCATGTCCAACCGCGCTATTGAAACGGTGGCCTCTTTGGTTCAGCGACTCCCTCTACTCCGTCAGCCTCCTGACTCTGACTCCACTGCAGAGGTTCCTCTGCATTTCCACGGAGATATAGCGTGTGTGGAGGCTTCACACTATCCACCGCGGCAACCACGCTCAACTCACCAGGCGCCCCACCGAGAACGAACCACATCATAGGGACCACGAGGTGTTTACCCCAATGTGACTCTACCCTCCCTAGCAACCGGGCCAATTTGGTTGCTTAGAAGACCTGGCTGGAGTCACTCAGCACGCCCTGTGATTCAAACTAGTGAGCTAGCAAACTCCAGGGGTGGTAGCCAGCGTATTTTACCACTGAACTACCCAGGCCCCTCGTTTTTGATTATTTAGATGATATTCTAATCTTCTTCCAGAATATTGAGGACCATGTCCAGCACGTCAGGCAGATGCTTCAGCGACTGCTAGGGAATCGACTGTTCGTTAAGGCGGAGAAGTGTGTTTTTCATGTGCAATCGGTTCTGTTCCTGGGTTTCATCGTTTCGTCCAAGGGAGTGCACATGGACCCTGTTAAAGTTAAAGCAGTTTCTGATTGGCCAATCCCAGACTCCCACAAGTCCTTGCAAAGGTTTCTGGGGTTCGCAAATTTCTACCGACTTTTCATCAGAAACTTCAGTCAGCTCGCCACGTCTCTGATGGACCTTTCCTCCACCCGTACTAAGTTCTGTTGGTCCTCGTCGGCTGAGGCCGCGTTTTCCAAATTAAAAGAGAGGTTTACCACCGCTCCCATTCTAAATACTCCTGACCCTTCATGTCAGTTTGTGGTGGAGGTGGATGCAGGGTCAGTGCTGTCCTGTCTCAGCGCTCTCCCTCGGACGGGAAGATGCATCTGTGTGCCTTTTTTAGCACGGTCTGTCCCCAGACGAACGGAATTACGACATCAGTAATAGGGAGTTGTTGGCTGTCAGATTGGCCTTGGGCGAGTGGCATCACTGGTAAGAGGGTTCGGGGGTACCTTTCGTAGTCTGGACTGACCATAAGAAATTTAAGTATATCCGCAGAGCTAAATGTCTTAACTCTAGACAGGCCCGTTGGGTGCTGTTTTTCACCCGGTTCGACTATCCTACCGTCCGGGCTCCAAGAACACCAATCCCGATGCCCTATCCCGGTATTTTGAAGTCGGGACCTCCACCACCCCTCCTGATACCATCCTCCCCACCTCCCGGGTGGTGGGCATGATGTTCTGTGATGTGGAGTCTAAAGTCCATTCCGTGATGCAGAACACCACCTTGCCCGCCAGGGCCACTTGTCCGCCTGTCATCCAGAGGCTGCTCCTACTCAGGCGCTCATTAGACAGCGATTCTGGTGGCCGTCGCTAGTACAGGATGTTCGCCATTACGTTTCCACCTGCCCTGTCTGTGCCCCTTACAAGACTTCCTGTCAGCCTCTGGCCGGGCTCCTCCGACTGCTGTCAGTCCCATCGAGACCCTGGACATCATGAGTGTGGTGGACCATTTTTCGAAGGTGGCTCATTTTATTCCCTTCCCCAAATTAGCTTCTGCGGTTGAAGTCATTAATCTCGTCTTCCGCATTCATGGCCTCCTGGTCAATGGGGTTTCTGACAGGGGACCCCAGTTTGTGTCACGGTTTTGGGCAGAATTCTGCCGACAGCTGGGGGCTACTGTAAGTCTGTCCTCTGGGTTCCATCCCCAGAGTAATGGGCAGGCGGAGTGGGCAAACCAAGAGCTTGAAAAGACCCTCTGTTGCGTCACTTCCCGTAATCCGTCTTCTTGGAGCTCTCATTTAGCCTGGGTCGAGTATGTCCACAATTCCTCTCCATCGTCGTCTACGGGGCTATCGCCCTTCCAGTGTTGCCTGTGTTACCAGCCCCCTCTGTTCCCTGCCCAAGAACCCGAAGCTCAAGTCCCATCCGCACACGCCTTCATCCATCCGTTGCACCTGGCGAATAGCCAGAGAAGCCCTCCTCCAGACTGGCGCTCGTATTAAGAAGTCGGCAGATCACCACCAGTCTAAACCTCCATATTACGTCTGTGGGCAGAAGGTCTGGTTGTCTACCAGAGACATTCCTCTCCGACTCCCCTTGCGTAAGCTGGGGCCCAGATTCATTGGGCCTTTTCCTATCACTAAGGTCATTAGCTCGGTGATGGTCCATCTCAAATTGCCCCCTTTCCTTAGTCGTGTCCAACCCTGCCATGTCTGGTGGAGGGCACCCCGGCTTATTCCATCAGACGGTTACCTAATAAAGCCCTAAAAAAGTTAAAGCTGAAGTGTGTAATTTCTGTAAATGGAAGAGCAATAATAATCACTGTTTTGAAACAGGTTCCAGAAAACTCCCCCTCACTTCCATTGGTTGTACAAACAGATAGCCCCGCCTAGGCCTGTCACGATTGTTAAATAATTGTTTGAATGGGTTATTTGAGATAACCACGATTATTGTGCACTTCAAATTCCAATCACATTTTAATGCCTAAATAAGCAATGTGGCAAACAATGTTGCGCCAAACATCAGTCCGAGTATACAAAGATATAATCCAATTATCCAGGTGTGTAAATCCAAAAATATGCAAAGGGAAGGAATCATGAATCCACACTCAAAAATGGGCTAAATCTCACATCAATTTATTTATACAGAGGCCCCAACAGAGTAACAAAAAAGTGCCAAGTGCAGCAGCAAAACATTTTCGGGTTTACCCCTTCATCAGTGTTAAAAAGCTATGAGCACACACCTGCAATCATTTATGGTATATGCCTTTACAGTAAACATTCTAATATTAAGCATGTAACTTGTTCAAACGTCAAAAGTCAAGAATCATTTTAGGATCAAATATACATAATTTCCCATTGATATATATAAAAAGAAATTTGTACATTGATATAGAAAGGACATTTTGTACAGCCCCATTGTTTCTGTTTTTCACCCATTATGATTAATGAAGATCTTTCTTTGGGTTGTTTTTTGTTGATTGAAATGTTGTTAAGTTATTAAATTATTTTTTTCTTGATATACAGAACTGTACAAGGTTGATTGCTGTGTACATGTGTATGATATATATATATATATATATATATATATATATATATATATATATATATATATATATATATATATATACCGTAGTCTAGACCAACAATTAATTATTTTATGTTTCCGTTAAAGGCTTGTATTGTAAATGATTGCTGGTGTGTGAGGTATTTAGCACTGATGAAGGGGTAAACCCGAAAACGTTTTGCTGCTGCACTTGTCTCTTTTTGCACTTTTTTACTCTGTTGGGGCCTTTGTATAAATAAATTGATTTAAGATTTAGTCCAATTTTGAGTGTGGATTCATCATTCCTTCCCAATGCCCAAATAAGTGCATTTTATGTGAATATATAAATGTCATCAACGGTGCGTTTACGTATCATTCTGCTGAACTCCAAACGTCTCTGAGCCGCACCGCTGATGTCAACCAGAGCAGAGTGAAGCGCTTCTCAGGCATTCTGATGTGTGTGCCATCAGCAGTGCTCACGCCAAACTCTCGCGAAAATATAAACAAACAAATATAAACTTTGATAGTTAAGTATTTAGAAATATTTTGATATTTAAAACATTTTTTTCATGTCAATCATATAGTTTTAAAGCCTTAAAAGGAAATTTTATATCCCTATTTTATAATTTGTTTTATGTATTTGAAGTTAAATATATATAAAAGACATGTATGTAGTGTATGAAACACACTTATACCTTAAGAAATATGACAATTGGGGTAGCTCAGTGGTAAAAGACTCTGGCTACCACCCCTGGAGTTCGCTAGTTCGAATCCCAGGGCGTGCTGAGTGACTCCAGCAAGGTCTCCTAAGCAAACAAATTGGCCCGGTTGCTAGGGAGGTTAGAGTCACGTGTGGTAACCTCCTTGTGGTCGCTATAATGTGGTTCGTTCTCGGTGGGGCTTGTGGTGAGTTGAGTGCGGATGCCGTGATGGGTGGTGTGAAGCCTTCATATGCGCTATGTCTCTGTGGCAATGCGCTCAACAAGCCATGTGAAAAGATGCGCGGGTTGATGGTCTCAGATGCGGAGGCAACTGGGATTCATCCTCCGCCACCCGGATTGAGGCGAATCACTACGCAACCATGAGGACTTAAAAGCGCACTGGGAATTGGGCATTCCAAATTGGGAGAAAAAAAAATAAAAAATAGAAATATGACAATTTATATGACAATTAATCGTGAAAGCCTGAAAAGAGACAAATAATCGTTATAGCCCTTAAACAGACAATTAATTGTTATAATTGCAATTATTTGTTTGACAATTAATCGTCAGCCAAATTTCATAATCGTGACAGCCCTAGTCCCACCCCAAACTCATGCCACTGGTGGAGCCAATGTAGCACTGTCGGACATGACGGGCCATTTAAACAAATAGAAGAATGTTTGATAGTGCCTTAAAGTTACAATTTTAGGTGAAATCAACCTACAAATAGCTTACACTCTGCTTAAGATAAGATTCTAGAAAGAATTGTAACATAGAAAAAAATTACACACATCAGCTTTAAAGTTCAGATATGATGCTATGCACATACCAGTGAAATGAATACAATTTAAACCTCTGTAGACTCTAAACACTTGAGCTTGTTTGGTCTTTTTCTGTCCTGATCTGACTAAGACAGGCTGAAGAGCAATAATTTAAAGTGGGAGGCATAATTATGATGGTGTTACAGGACAGTTATTGTTTTAGAATTGCCTAATAGGGGTTCTGGTTCACAGTGCCATTGAATTTGGGGATGAGCTGCATTATACAAAATTGTGTGCTTTGTGAAAGGGCTGAAAAGAACTCTTGCCTTAAATAGGTCAGCACTGTTTTTTTTTTTTTATCAGCTACTTTGTAATTAATAAGTGGCTTTGTAAAAAATTAATTATATTAAAGTAAATTATAAATACAGTGGCCCCAAAATTTGTCCCCAAATTTTTTATTAAGTTGCAAATACATCTTGCAAATTCCTCAAAACATATGTTTGGATAAAACATTTCTGTCAGCAACTGATACACTGACCCCAATATATAATCACGGGTAGATCTTAAAGCATTCATTTGTCAAAACTTCTACAATCTTCTACATTCCAGACTTATGTCATTTAATTCTTAAGTTGTGTCTCCCTCATTTGAGCTGTAATTCAGTGCTGTGTAAATGCATGCGTCAGACAGTGGCAGCCTGTTGCTGACTCAGTAAATGTCGATGTATATTTACCCTACACCCCTGATCCCTCGCAGAGATGCACGTTTAATTCCCCACACGACCTCATGTGCATTATCAACTTCATAATCTGTGTAGTAACTCACATGTAAATTGGAAGGGACTTGAGTTTGAAGCAGTTTATTTCATTTTCTACAACTTAGAAACTTTTTTTTTTCTAATGAGCAACTGACTCTCAGTTATGATTTATCATGAGTAGAAGGGCATGCTACTATACTACAGTAAAAGTCAAACATTTGGGCACACCTATTTTCACCACTTGTTGGTGGCTTTTCCTTCACTATCCAGTCCGGCAACGCTATTTTTTAAAGTTATAATTTTGTATTAGCTTTATATAGATATATATATACATAAAACATAAATTACAAAAAATCCAAGCATGTAAGGAAAAGCCTTTAGATCAAACTTTTTGAGTTGTAATGAAACTGAACTCTCTCCAGAGAGAGAGAGAGAGAGAGAGATAAAGAAAGAAGAAAAGCAAAGCAAATGACCAAAAAAAAAAAAAAAAGCTGAGCTGAGCTGTATCTTTAAGTGCTCTGGCACTCGTGTGGGAGTGAGTGGGGCCCAGAGAAGTGGCTCAGCCCAGCTCAGCTCTCCTCCAGCTGCCAGATGCAACGCTGCAGCCAGAACAGAGTGTAGGCAGACTGCATGGGAGGCAGCGCTCTTCTGGCAAACGGGTGACGAGACAGAGAGAATACCCTTCCCGTGAACCGTTGCTGTCTTCCACTCCCTTGGCACTGAGAGCATGTCTGATTCTGCCTCTCTTTGAAGTTATGGAGTTGGAAAACAAACTCAAGCTAGACTGCCACCATGGTAAGACGAGAACTTGGAATCACATTTAACAAAGCGCAGAAAGTGTTGAGTGTGGACAGTGATGTGAGCTTGTGTTTGTGTGTGTCAGGGGGGCTGTGAAACACATTAGAGCAGGTTTCTTGGGCATGTCCTCTTATATGAAACACTTTTTTAGTATTTGTATTTGTTTGTACAATGACAGAATGAGCGTAATTACACTCTTAAATTATTATTTTTTCTCTCTCTCTTAGGGAAGAGTTTAGAAAGTGTGTTTTGACATGAACAGCTTGGAAACTCTAAAACATCAGCAGATGTGTGTGCACAGCTTGCTACTGTTACCTCAAGACAGGGAAAAAACTCTTGGTAGATTTAACAGTGAATTATATCTTAGCAGAAATTTAATCTAAAATCGGCCATTGGTTCACTTTCTGTCAGACAGCACTGAAAACCATTTCTTTCATTCTACAAATCTACTTCATAAACGTTTGTGTGCATTTGATTAAGGCAAAAGTGTGTGTGTGTATATATATATATATCCTGTATATGTTGTGTTTTGGATGCTGGTTCCCAGCATGAGATTCTGCTGGTACTGTATGTTTACAGTTGCATTTATTCATTTATGGGGCACTTTTATCCAAAGCGACAATGCGGGTGTCTATATTATGTTTCTTATTTAGCTTAACCAGCAAGCCTCCTTGGCATAATCAGAGAAACCATGTTGGTTCACTAGCTATTTTTATTTTATTTGTTTTTTTGCTCTGCTCGTGAACAACATAGCTATGCTGGTCCACCAGTTTGGGTCAGCATGGAAATTCATGCTGGTCTAAGCTGGCTTTTCCAGTGTGTACCAGAAGTATTTAAATAAGACCATATTTAATATTTATCAAAAAAACCAAAATTAGACCTTTAGGTCCTTTACTTCACAATGAATTTGTATAAAACGTTTTAAAATAGTTTGTTAAAACGTTACCATGAAACCTGTGCTACGCTGTGGCTTTTTAAAGCATTTTTGTGTTCAGGAAGGAACTCATGGCTCTGGTTGTAGGTACGGTGATTAACAAGACAATATTTTAAATACTGAAACAAGCCAAAATTCTCCCTTTAGGTCCTTTACAATAATTGACTGTATATTAAAAGTTTTCGAATGAGTTGTATTAGAATATTGCCATGTGCCATGTTGCTATTTTGTAAAACTTTTTAAATTGTATGCCGTTGTATACTGGAATTAACTCATGGTTCTGGTTGTAGTTATGTTGATTAATGCTTTTCTAATGAAACTGAAAAAACCCTCAGGACTGTTGTGAAGAATTGAATACCATCTTTGTTCATGCTGATGTGATAGTCACATGATGTGAGATGAACTTTTAATGGATCTTTGTCATGGGCCCTTAAGCAAATAAAAGTTTTAAAGCTTGTCCGACCACAATTTTTTATCGTTTCAACTTGTTCTTTGATTTAAAAGACACAAACAGGAATACAGAAATGAAAAGAAATATGAGTAATACCGTCAGATGAATGCGTACACTCAATATACTATAGGTATGGAAAAGGTTTGGTATTTTAACATTTTGCAAGTTATTGGTGCAAATCAGCATTTATTCTCAATGGAGGAAAGCTTTACTTTTTGAATGCTTTATTGTGCAGACATTTTAGGACTACATTTTAATTGAATAAAGGCCGTAAAATACTGTGAAAGATCTTTGTGGTTTCATTTATGGTTCATACAGACTATTATAAGTATTTTGTTGATTAGGACACAGAAATGCTTTGAGGTGTTCATCGTTTTTAATTTTCAGCAAGAGTCTGGAATCAAAAGGAATTGGTGACGGAATCTTTATCAGAGTCTTCTTCTTCAGAGTCTTCTTGCATTTCAACCAAAGATTAAAATATTTTGATTCGATGAATCATTTATTAAATGGGCTTTTGTGCAGAGATCTGATCATTTATATCCGCTTCTTACAGATGGATGTAGAATAACGTTATGATTGACTTCCCTTTAGCTCTTTATTCAGAAAACAGCTGTTTTAAAAAAAACCTGCAGTACGATGAAAAGCAAAGGAAACATTTGGTGAGATTGACGTTTTTTGTGTGTTGTGTTACTTTAGTTCGGAATATGTGGTTAAAGGGATCGTTCACCCAAAAATAAAAATTCTGCCATCATTTACTTACCTACAAACTTGTCCATTCTAAACCTGTATGACATTTCTTGTCTTGTTTAGCTGAATGTCTGAGCTGCTTTCTTAATTACAATGAAAGTAGATGGTGACCAAGGACTGTCAAGCTTCAAAAATAACAAAAGGCACCATTAAAGATTTTTAAAAGTGGTCCATATGAATTGTGCACTATATTCCATGTATTCCAAGATGTTATTCACTGAAAATCTTCCCTTGAAAATCTTGACAGCTGTGTTTACCATTCAGTTTCATTGTATGGAAAAGAACAGCTTGGGCATTCTATGTGTGCATGTTTATAGAGAAGAGTGAATAAATGATGACAGAATTTTCATTTTGGGCAAAATATTCCACAATATTCCTGTCTGTTGGGCTCAAAGCAATCCTGCTTGCAACTTCGCAGAGGATTATAGAGTCCAGACATGGCTTTCAATAGTAACAATCTTAAAACAAGTACATAATCCTTGTGGTAAATCAAGATGGACGTAATCTCCTTAGCTGGATATTAGGACAGACATTCATAATTTCCTCCATCATGTTCCTGGTGTCACATCCTGTGTTTGTATGCAGCATTTATTGCCGTTTGATTTACCAGTAGTTGTTGCTGCTACAGCTGTGGTTCACGTGACTGTCACACCATACGTGTTTGCACTACGTTTTTTTAAGTTGCAGAGCAGTTGTGCGCGCATGCACGAGCCTGCCACGCCAGACCCATATTATACGCATCACTGGAGAAATAGCTTAAAACGACCTTAGAATCATAATAGATGGGTTATTCATGTTCACTTTGTTGTGTGTGTTTATTTACTGGGAGCTTTTGACACTTAAAGGGCTCTGGAAGCCTAGATAGCTGTAGTAATAACTGTCAAATAATAAAATGCTTCTACGCAGAAAATTATTCCTGCGCACTATTTTAACTAAACATAAATACAAATAGATAATATAAACCAATTTAACAGAACATACACATAGAACAACTATCAACACTACTGAAATACTAAACTATACCACTACCCTTTTGGTTTGTTTTTGCAAACTATATATATATATATATATATATATATATATATATATATATATATACATACATATATATACACTGGCAGCCAAAAGTTTGGAATAATGTACAGATTTTGCTGTTTCGGAAGTGGCATTCAACTGATCACAAATAGTCAGGACATTACTGATGTAAAAAACAGCACCATACTTATTTGAAAAAAGTCAAATCTAGACAGGCCCCATTTCCAGCAGCCATCACTCCAACACCTTATCCTTGAGTAATCATGCTAAATTGCTAATTTGGTACTAGAAAATCACTTGCCATTATATCAAACACAGTTGAAAGCCATTTTGTTCGTTAAATGAAGCTTAACATTGTCTTTGTGTTTGTCTTTGAGTTGCCACAGTATGCAATAGACTGGCATGTCTTAAGGTCAATATTAGGTCAAAAATGGCACAAAAAAAAAAAAAAAGAAAAAAAAAGAAACAGCTTTCTCTTGAACAGGGGTGTCAAACTCGGTTCCTGGAGGGCCACAGTCTAGCAGAGTTTAGCTCCAACCCTAATTAAACACGCCTGAAGCAGCTAATCAAGGTCTTCAGGAATGCTTGAAGATTACAAGGAGGCATTTTGGAGCAGGGCTGGAACTAAACTTTGCAGGGCTGCGGCCCTCCAGGAACTGAGTTTGACACCACTGTTCTAGAAACTCGTCAGCCAATCATTGTTTTAAGGAATGGAGGCTATACAATGCTTGAAATGGCCAAAAAACTGAAGATTTCATAAAAGATGTACACTATAGTCTTCAAAGGCAAAGAACAACTGGCTCTAACAAGAACAGAAAGAGATGTGGAAGGCCCAGATGTACAACTAAACAAGAGGATAAGTACATCAGAGTCTCTAGTTTGATAAACATACGCCTAACATGTCCTCAGCTGACAGCTTCATTGAATTCTACCTGCTCAACACCAGTTTCATGTACAACAGTAAAGAGAAGACTCAGGGGTGCAGGCCTTATGGGAAGAATTGCAAAGAAAAAGCCACTATATATATATATCTATATCTATCTATCTATCTATCTATCTATCTATATATATATATATATATATATATATATATATATATATAATTTTTGAGAAATTGAACATTACATTTTTAAGCATGGGCTCAGCACCCCATTAGCATCCAAATGTGCACAAACGAAGTATAAACAAATGAGACCACTTTGTAGACATTTCATTAATGGGGTACTGACATAAAGCCGATGCTTACAATTTTTCAGTCCCTCCAGGATTTTGCGATCTCAAGAATTCTTGCAAATTCAACCAATCTCCGCATTGTTTGCAGTAGCTTGCAATTTTTTATAATTTCCACAAATTTTCTGCAAAAATCGTAAATCTGAAGGAATCCCATCGCTTTCCTTCCTGTGTGACAGCGGCAAAACAAATGCGTGAAAAACTTGAAGCAGTCGCAACATATCCAAATGCACAGCTGCCATTGTATCATCTCCATAGTAGCAGTGTAAGCATCTCCGCCTCGTCTCCTCCACGTTTTGCGTTCACCATCAAAATCCTTGTCTAAACTTTCATGGGACCACAGACAGTACACATACATCAAGACTAGCATATAATCTTCACACTGAGTGCTGTGAATGTGACACAAAACCTGCGTTTATACAAATAAACCCTAACATTCACTTAAAATCCCCATTAGTTGTGTAGTAAAATGCAATTTGAATTTGAAGTGCTTAATACAGTAGGCAACGAATCTGAAAATGCCAATATATGCTGAACACATATGCTGAAAATAAATTTTCATAAATGTTTTTACTGATATAAAAGGTCACATATATGCAACATAGGCCTATGTTTTTAAATATGACAAAAATGGTCATTTTCATATATGTAACATATATATTTTTAAAACACTTGGAATTTGGGGCCTGCAGGAGGAGCAGGGATTTGAGACTCAGGAGGTGGAGCCGAATTGGGTGGAGCCGCAGGAGGATCAAGGAATTGAGTATCAAATAGAGTGGGAGGAGTTACTGGAGCAGTCTCAGGAAAAGAGGGCGGAGCCGCTGGAAGACTCAGAGGGCAGAGCCGCTGGAATACTCAGAGGGCAGAGCCGCTGGAAGACTCAGAGGGCGGAGTGGTCAGGAGCACTGCAGCGACTGGGAAATGGCCTCCATGGCCATGGGCACTGGCAGTGACAGGGAAACAGCCTCTGTGGTTGTGAACATGGGCAGAGACAGGGGAACAGCCTCCGTGGCCGCGGGCACTGGCAGTGATAGGGGAGCCCTTCTCCTCCTCCTCCTCCTCCTCTTCCGGACAGCCATGAGCACTGCTGTGGGAGGCTCGGAGGGCAGACAAGGCTTTCAATGCTGGCTCTGGAATGGACAAAGCTTCAGGAACTGGTTCGTTGACCATGGGAGGCCTGGAGGAAGGAGCCGTGGAATCCTCCATTATTCCTGCCATGAAGGCTGATCTGCTGAATAACAAGGCCAGGTCAAGAAGCTAGGCCAGAATCCAGGGGCTTTTGCCATAAGGCATAAGTGACTTAATTGGCTTGTTTAGTCCAAAACAAAATAAGTCCTTAAGAGCAAAATCGTTAAAGTCAACCAAATCAGCCAACTCACAAAACTCTGCCACATAGTCCTCCAGCAAATGATTCCCCTGACGGAGATGCAGGAGCTTAACTGCTGGGTTCATATTTTGATCTAGTCTTCTGTCAGCACATGAACCACGGAGAGAGATGCAGTTGAACCCAAACGCAGAGTTTAATCAAGATGAAGACAAATACAAACAGAAACAACACTAGGAAAGCTCAAGATGATAACAAAGGAACGGCTTTAGCTCAAGGCACAATCGACGAGACTAGAGAACCAATATCTGAACATGAGGGTATAAACAGAGGTACAAATGATAGTTAAACACAAAACAGCTAAACACAATGATGATGGAGGACAGGTGAGGATGATAACAGTGCATCTTAGGGATTGTAGTGAAGAAGGTGATTTCAATATAAGGGTCTCTAGAAGAAGACGGGGTAAACACAGAATAGTTTGTGACAAATGTATAGTATTTTTGTATGTAATTAGGGGCCAAGCACTGAAAGTGTGTAGGCACCTATTGTAATCGTTAGTGTTCTTTTTATTAGGGGCCAAGCACTGAAAGTGCGTAGGCACCTATTGTAATTGTTACTGTTCTTTTTATTCTTCTTCTTCTTCCATCATTGAGTCTATGGCATCCCATAGAAACGTTTGCGGGAAAGATGTGAAATTTGGCACACAGATAGAGGAAAGTCTGAACATTAACTGGAGCAAATGTGGAGTCTCTAACCCAATCCCTCTAGTGCCACCAACTGCCCAAAATTTCACACATGTTTGTTACACATGTCACTACTGGTGAGAACTTTCCCACTATCTCGAAGGGGCCTGACCAACTTGGTAGGAACTTTTTAGAGATTCCTGCCAGTTTGGTGAACCTGAAATAGAGTACCTTGTCGCCTACTTGGTACTCGCGTTGAGACGCTTTCCTGTCATAGTAGGCTTTGGATTCCTTGACGCTGGCTTTCAAGTTCTTCTGGGCCCATGCGAATGTGGCCCGAAGATGGTCGTGCAGGTCCGGCATATATTGGTGCGCCATATAGGCAGTTGCAATTTCTCTCCCAGCCATCATTTTGAACAGTGTGACTCTTGTGGAGCGGTGCGGAGTAGACCTATTGGTCATCAGCACCAGGGGGAGTTTCACATCCCAGTCTCTGCCATTGCTGTTGACATACACTATATGGCCAAACGTTTGTGGACACCCCCTTCTAATTAACGAATTTGGTTACTTTATTAAATCCAGTAAAGGAAAATTTTAATGTTTCTTTATGTAATGGCTTGGGCTTTGTATGCTTCCAAATTTGTGGCAACTGTTTGGGGAGAGCCCTTTTCTGTTCCAGCATGACAGTGCCCCTGTGAACAAAGTGAGGTCCATAAAGAAATGGTTTACTGTGTCTGGCATGGAAGAAATTGACTGGCCTGCATAAAGCCCAAACCTGAACCCCACTGATCACTTTTAGGGTGAACTGGAACAGCAAATGTAAGTCAGGCCCCATCGACCAACATCAGTTCCTTAGCTCACTGATAGCCTTGTGTCTGAATGAGAGCAAATCCCTGCAGCCATATTACTACATACAGTATAGTGGAAAGCCTTCCCAAAAGAGTGGAATCTGTTATTACAGCAAAGGGGGAAATTGATGCCTAAGGTTTTGAAATCAAATGTTCATCAAGCACATATGGTGTCCACAAACACATGGTTCAGCAGCAGGACTGCGGTTGTTGTGGCTGGGTCGTTAGGGGCAGGGAGGCATTCCAGCCACTTGGTGAAAGCGCAGGTAACCGTGAAGAGGTATTTGTTACCTTGTGAGGACTTGGGGACTGGTCCAATTCAATCCACCTGGAGGTGGGACCACAGGAACGTGATCCCTTGGTTCTGGAGTGGGGCCCGATCTAGCGGTCTGGACGGCAGACCAGGCATCCTTTGACACAGGAACGGGTGTCGCAGGCCATCGATGGCCAATAAACAACTTTCTGGATGGACTTGAGGGTGGCCTTGTAACCCCGCTGGCCTCCGACAGGGGAGTCGTGAGTGTGGGCTGGCATCACCCCCCTATGATCGGTTGGGACAACCCAGCGAGCTGGTCCCTGGCCGGTTTGGGTATAGACCAACAAAACTTTCTCCAGTTTAAGACACGGCTGGTCACGAAGGAGAGCATGTGGCTCCTCCGACTCACATGGTGGGGTTTGAGAGGCCCCTTGTGTTGCAGGGTTTCCTACCAGCTGCCGGACGGTTTGGATGGCCAGGTCTTGCTCCTGCATGGTGATCCGATCTGCATCGCTGGGTCTCCGTCCCAGGTGCAGAGTCTGCGTTCCTCATGCTGTTCTCTTTCCTTGTGGGAAAGTGAGAGATAAAACTATGACAAGCATAGTTTGAGTCAGAACAGATCGTCAGTTGCTCAACAATCAAATTAGCGGCTTTCTGGAGCGTGATGAGCACTGCTGCAATCTCCGCCTACTGGCTTGTCTTGTTGCCCAGTCGGTAGTTATTTGGTTTCTCGACATTGTGGTTGAACCAAACAATACCAGCTCCTGCCAGAGTCTGACTTTCCAAGCAGGATGAACAGCCATCCAAATAGACCCATGGGAGGTCTGCACAGGTATTCTCATCATAGTAACAACGATTTGATGGGAGCAGTGGAGTGGTGACAAGTAAGGATTCTGGGCTCGGTTGCCCTTCGCATTCACAATGTTGGCTTTCAGCCAGGCCCTTGCCCAAGGCCATTTTATGGTTCTGGACATACTTGACCTCATTGTCGTAGCCTTGCAGTGCCATCATCCAAGTAGCAATGCGGCTGTTGGATACGCGCCTCTCCCTCAGCCGTTGGCTGTTCAGGAAGGTGACAGGTTGGTGACAAGTCTCAATGTCTGTCTTCTGACCACCAATGTTGCTACAAAAGTGTTCCACAGCCCATATGGTAGCCAGGACAACCTTCTCGCAGTCAGAGAACTTAATCTCAACAACACTAGGAGGTCGGCTCACGTAGGCGACGATATGTTTGTCTGTGTCTTGTTTCTGTGTCAGGGCAGCACTGAGACAGTAGGATGAGAAGCTTGCCTTGAGGTGGAACTATTTATCCTTGTCTGGGTAGGCCAGACAGGGTGCAGAGCTGAGCTTGTCTTTCATCTGGCGGAAAGACTCTTCCTGGGGCTTTTCCCACTTGAATGTTTTGTCTTTACGGAGTAGTTCCATGAGGGCTCTGGCTATCTCCGCATAGTCCTTGATGAACTGTCAGGAGTAGTTGCAGACACCTAGGAAGCTTCTGAGTTCTGGTAAACCTGTCAGAGCTTTGATGATGCAAATGGCTTGAACTCTCCCAGCTTGGGGTTTGATGCCATCTGCTCTCACTGTTAGACCCATGTGCTCAACCAAAGGTTGCTGGTTCGATCCCCACAGCCACCACCACTGTGTCCTTGAGCAAGGCACTTAACTCAGGTTGCTCCAGGGGGATTGTCCCTGTAATAAGTGCACTGTAAGTTGCTTTGGATAAAAGCGTCTGCCAAATGCATAAATGTAAATGTAAATGTAAACCTTGGTGTGGTACCACTGGCCCTTGGCTAGTGCAAGCTTGGCTCCAGCGGTGGAGAGTTGGTTAAGTATATGTCGGATCTCGGTCAAGTGTTCCTCAAAGGTCTGGTTCCTCATGAGGATGTTGTCCACATAGATAAGGTTGCCACGGGCAGTGGTGTCACTCATGGCCTTATGGAGGAAGATATTGAACTCGACTGGGGAGTTCAAATATCCGAATGGACAACGGTTCCAGGTGTACTGATGGTTACCAAAAGAGAAAGCCAGTTTGTACTGGTCAGCTGGGTCAACTCTCATTGTCTGGTCCACAGTAGAGAAGAAGCAGGCCCCTTTGTCCTTGGCCAGTTCTTGGCCCAAATGGATCATGGGCCAGCAGGAAAGTGGTACCTGCTTATTCAGAGGGCAATAGTCAATGGTGAGACGCCACTTGCCGGTTGGCTTTAACACTGGCCAGATAGGCGAGTTGTAGGTTGAGTTGCATTCCCGAATGATTTGCTTTTGCAATAGCTTGTCAAGGATCCCTTGGATTGACTCATAGGTAGCCAGGGGGATTTTGTACTGGTGTGCAAATGTGGGTGGCACATATGGATCAATGGGAATGTGATCAGTGTGGAGGTCGGCGACCCCACAGTCATGAGAATCTCGAGAAGATTGGCTGGAAATCATGAAAGAGATTCCGAAGCGCGTTTCTCTGATCCCCTTTCGTTAAGGCATCTGCTTAGGTAAGCTGCTCATTGACCTCGGCCTCAAAGCCAACGTAGGGTTGCTCTGGTGAGGAACAGGTTCTGTCATCACCAGGGGTTGTGTCTCCAGGTTGAGTCACAAGAGAGTATACGACAATGTCACCTCTCATGGTCATGAAATGAGTTTTGACTATCAGCCTGTGGCGGCTGTGGGCTTGCAGGTGTCATAGAAGGATCAGAGCCAGGATCAGGCTCTGGAGGAGGCATGATCATTGGTAGGAGTCCTCTGGACTCCTGGATGATGGCAACTTGTCCATCTGAAGCTGGCGAACTGTTTTCTGGACCAAGTGGCCTCAGTGTGTCAACCTGAGCCCACATGTGTCCATGACAGCAGTCAATGAGCAGAGCCAGTCGGTCCAGTAGGTCCTGGCCAATTAACAGTGGTTCCATATTAATGGGACATATGTAAATGGGGTGTACCAGTGTCATCCCTTGAAAGGTAATGTCGATCCATGCCCATTTTGTGATAGACGACCTATCTTGCATGTAGCTTGTGATGCTTACATTGCAGGTCTCGACCTGTAACAGTTTGCTCTAGCCACTTCTGCGAAGGTGTTGGAACCTATCAGACTTATTTTGGAACCAGTGTCGAGTAGTGCATGGGAACTGATGCACCCCCCACCACTTCTGATGTGTATATGCATCGAGCGTTGCCTTTACGGCCCAGATCGCCCAAGAAGGTCAGAAAAGGAGGTTGTGGTGTGTTAGGAGTGACTGTTTTGGGGAGCAACTTGGCCTCCCCTGTTCCCCTTTCCCAAACTACAAAGTCAATTTTGCCATTAAAGGGAGGGGGTACATAGTCTAGTCATGCATACGAGGGGTCAGCACCGTGTTCCTTTGAGGAGTTCGGCGGCCCTGGTGAACAACAGAGCACGTCAAGCTGCGTTACTGCCTCCGTCTGGCATCTCCTGATTATACCCTCCATTTCCTGTCTCAAACCTTGTCCTCTAGGGGGGTTTGAAACCTTGTCTTCCCACTCACCTTCTTGTTTGGGTTTCCGTTCGAACCGTACCTAGAAAATTTGGCCCATGAGGTCCGGGATTATGCATGCAGTGTTTTTGTCCAAGGTGTCAATGAGGTCTATGAGGACAGTCGCATATCTTGAAAAACATGACCGCCATCGAACAACTTTGCCTCAAGAACCATTGGTTTGAATCAAATCGTTTGTTAAATATTTGAGATTACTTAAAAAATCTACTTATTCGAATTAGTCCTAGGCCATCTGCCTGATTCGAACCAAACAAGTGCAGAAAGGTTCTCTGGAGTCCCAGAATAAATAATTATAAAAAAAAGTTTGAACTTTCAAATCATTGTTACAATTGTACGCGATAACGTACAAAGTGGGTGTGGCCACATTTATTTAATGGTTATAACTCTTGAAGGCAATGAGATTTTATCACCAAATTGTGGACACTTATGTAGGAGGTCAGTCTGAGGACACATGAAAAAAATGCGCACCTCTGCCTCTTGGTGGCGCTAAAACATTTAGGAATGTAAAAAATGCCATACCTGTGTGCTACGAAACCTGATGGTTCTGAAAATGAAGGCACTTTATCATTGTTTTAGGTGCTAACGAACTGTCTAATTAATAATTAATATCAGTTGCATATGTACTTAAAGGACCTTAAATGCTTGAACCCCGTTAATTGCTGCTTGCAGCTATATTTATATTTAATTTCTCAAAAATTGCTCGAGCACAATTTTTTTTATTTCTTAATTAATTTGAATTTTTTATATCCTGATTACATGGGGTGCTAACTTCACAGGGGTGCAATGTACACACGTGTATTTGTGTGTGTATGTGGTGGGGTCCCTTTTGTTTCCTACCAGCCCCATTCAACTGCACGAGGTGTGGAAAGCGTGCAGCTGACTGGTGCTAGCATGTATTACGTTGCATCAAGAATATTAATGAACCATGTGAAATTTCAGCAGTGGTGCTCATAATTCAGCAGTGGCGCATATACAGCAGGGGAAACACTGCACCATAGTTATAGCAGAGCATCACATTGTCCTGCGTTTGTTCACAAAATACGGATGGCAGCATTCTGTTTTAGTCTTTTAGTCATTTCTGGGCTGTCTTCCAAACACAATTTAAGTGACAGATTAAATAATAGACTTTTCTACAGTAGCAAATGGGGTTTTTCATGTCAGGGCTGTATCATTCATGGCAAAAGCCTGACATAACTTATGGTATCCCCCGTTTAACCTTGAGTTAAACTACAATTAACATACTACATTTGGGTCACATTTACTGTAAGAATTTTAAATGCACACATTTCTGGTGATTTCATCAATATAAATAAAAAGTTTGCAGTCAACTTTTGTAACAAATCTCTGAACAACCATTTGCTACTGTATGTTATAATCTTACAGCCCTTTAATGTAAAAATCAACCATGACAGTGAGTTACAGATCAGTATACTTTAAATACTTTTATATTAGTATTAATATTAGCATTAATAATAAAGATTAATCCAGGCTAGTTTAAAAAAATCTATTTTAAAATTCCACAGCTAGTAATACTTTTGGTAGGCTCAATGTTAATTTATCGCAAGCAGGCTTTTTATAATCAAGGGTATAATTTAGGGTATGGTCATAATTAAGGGTAGTCAAATGGAGTCTTTATTCATCTTACAGAGTAGAGAAAGGCACTCCCCTAATTGCATAAGAATTAATTAGGGATTTATTGGGAGGTGAGGAACAATCGAGTGCTCTCAGAGGATAGAAGCTTTGTTTTAGGAGTACAGTAGATGCTTATTTCATAGTAGGGCACATTACTTAAAGATACACCGTAAAGGCTTAATTTCTGTTTTTTAAACCAGATTATTAGACATCCAGCTATACATGTTCTCTAGTTTTGTAAGTCTTATACAGAAAAACAATATTATGCACAATAAATGCTGTCAAAAGTGTTTTATAAGAACTTAGATCTTTTATGACAGATTCATATGAAAGTTTTTGATTTCATAGAACTTTCATCGTCAGTAAACTGATAAAACCGCAGGATAAGAGAAGACGACTGCTTGCTGGTCCCTCATTATACCATTATACATGCTAGTTTTGACTGTCTTTGTTAATTAATCTTAATCAGTGTTTTTTACACCAAGGATGTGTCCACATATTCAGGACTGGGTAGGACCAGATATAATAATTTAAGAATCAACCTTTGAAAAACCATATCAGTTGTCCACTAATCTGAATTTTGAAAAGGGACATGTCCCCCTTAATGTCTACACTGTTTACAGCCCTTGTTTACAGCCTGGTCTCAATGTAATGTCGAAGCTTCTAGTGACACACAGTTGACCTTTTACCAAATCGTGAATGGCTGTCATTAAAGCAAAGGACATCTTTGAAAAGGGCAGCTGGAAAACGTGTCAGAATCAGAAATAGTTGGGCAGAAAAGCCTTTAAATCCAAGACCTAGATGATAAGATCATTGTTAGCCATTTACAGAAATACTATTTTCAACAGTTTTGTCTTTCAAATGCTTAGAGACCTATCAGAGACCTATACAATGCTAAAACTGTCCATCTTAAGCTCCATTTAATTAATGATAATGAGCGCTTTCTTCGTTTATTTCAGATGTGAAGGGTCCTTGAGGTGCAAGCGATCACAAATCCATGTGGGAATACTGCATTTAAAGTGAGAATTCCTATGGATGTGAACTTGACACTGCGGCTTGTCATACATCCAATGTATTTTCTGACCTCACATGCTTAACAGAAGTGTCTTTGTGTCGTAACTGCAGCTGAAGAACTCCCAGTAGGATGTTTATACTGGAACTGTACATCAAGTCACTTTCCACTTTGTTGAGATCATGATACCAGTTTTAGGGAATCTACTTTGAAACTGTAGCTTGCCAACCTACAAACTACTCTTAATTTTAAGTAGTTTAACATTTGGTTTACAACTGTAACCTTGGTTCCCTGAAAGGAGGGAACGAGAAACTGCGTCACTAGCTGATGCTATGGGAGCTCCTCTCAGGAGTGCTGATGTCTTAAACCCTATAACATCATGCCAATTTCAATTGACATGTGGCGCTTGGCGCTCCGCCCCTATGCATGCATCAATGCTGGCATATAAGCCGGGACACAATGCCACATTGCCAGAATTTTTCGACTGAAGGGAGGCAAGCACATCTCTCAGTCCTTTAACAGCGAGAAAATCCCTCGTGCAGCCAAAACAGCGCCAACCCGCATCATGGAAGAGCATTCTGAGATGCTATATTTCTCACCACAATTGTACATTGGTACATCTGAGTTACCATAGACTTTGTCCGTTTGAACCAGTCTGGCCATTCTCTGTTGTCCTATCTCATCAACAAGGCATTTCCGTTCACAGAACTGCCCCACTGGATGTTTTTTTTTTGTTGTTTTTTTTGGCACCATTCTGAGTAAATTCTAGAGATTGTTGTGTGTGAAAATCCCAGGAGATCAGCAGTTACAGAAATACTCAAACCAGCCCATCTGGCACCAACAATCATGCCATGGTCCAAATCACTAAGATACATTTTTTTCCCCATTCTGATGGTTGATGTGAACATTAACTGAAGCTCCTGGCACGTATCTACATGATTTTATGCACTGCACTGCTGCCACACAATTGGCTGATTAGATAATTGCATGGATGATTGTTGGTGCCAGATGGACTGGTTTGAGTATTTCTGTAACTGCTGATCTCCTGGGATTTTCAAACACAGCAGTCTCTAGAATTTACTCAAAATGGTGCCAAAAAATTAAAACATCCAGTGAGGGGCAGTTCTGTGGACAGAAATGCTTTGTTGATGAGAGAGGTCAACAGAGAAAGGCCAGACTGGTTCAAACTGACAAAGTCTATGGTAACTCAGATAACCACTCTGTACAATTGTGGTGAGTCGTTGACCGACAAGGCCTGAAGGTCCCCAACAAGTTTAACTGAAGCCAAAGCGAGTAGCAGCACAGACTTCAAAGAGAGTATGCATAACATTACCGCTTCTAATAGCTCTTACGGGGAACCTGTAAGCGCATTTACTATCAGCGCTAAATCACAGACCGGAATGGTGGATGGTAGACATGAAGTCTCCACAGCTCTGGCTAGAGATGCTAGATTGTGCCTTGAGTTTGCATCCAACAGCTCTAACAGCTCCAGGAACCAAATGCTGTTGGACCACTGCGGCACAACCAGCAACATGGTTTCCCTGTCTTCTGGAACCTTGCACAGCACTTGGAGTAGCAAGTGGACACGAGGGAATGCATATTTGCATTTCGCTGGCCATTTGTGAGCTAGGGCATCCAAGCCCCGAAGAGCCTGGGTCTTGGGTTTCATTTCAAGAAGGAAACTTGCAGACTGGGCATCAAAATGCTTTTGTCCAAATACTCCAGATGTGTAAGCAACAGATCCCTGTGCTTGCATGTTTGTTCCTTGGATTTTGCTAAAAGCAACCAGTCGTTGAGGTTGTTCAATACACAGACAATACTCAGCCTCAGGGGAGTGAGCACCAAATTATAAATAACGCCATAATATTACTCCTTTTCACTATAAATCTTGACATCAGCATTCTCCTTGGAGATCATGATTTGAAGCTCAGTTACACTTCCAAGCACCATTTAGCCAAGTTGAAAATTGAAATCGAAATTGACCCTGTTTAAATGTTTTACATTTTTTAGCTCCGCCTCTGAAACGATGCTCCTTTTGCTCAGGTTACAAAAGACACTTAAATTTCTACCTATGGGTTTAGGCAGCGTTTTAAATTCCATTAGAGGATGCCTACTTTTCACTATCCAATCAAATTACAGTAAATAAAATAAAATCATGTTCAGCAATTTTTCTTTCTCATTGAATATTATGTTTTATATAACAACAAATTGGTTGTGAAAGTTGTTTATGTTGATATTAAGTAAGTGATGTCATTACTTTTAGTTAGTTCCCCCACAACACTGCTAACAATGACACTAACTATAATGTCGTCGAACATTCAACGTTCTGCCAATGAGCGCCCCTCTCAGCTAGAGGCACATTACAAGTCTGGGCAGCCAGACAGCTTTCAGATACTGCTACTTTGATGTTCTTTATTGCTGTAGTGCAATACAAACTCTTGAGAGCTGGTCTTTAGGTGGCTTGAAGTAAAGCATATACACATTTTGAGCTGAACGTTTCATCTAGTATCCTTCACTGAACCAAATATTGCTGAAGCATTGTAACTGTTACTGATGTCCTGAGCCCAGAGCTTTTATCTCTGTGGAAACATAGTTTTGCCTACCCCTCCCCTTTCTGCAGATTATATTGATGCATGTTTTTAATTATTCATTTGAAGGAGATGTCATTAAAGCTGGCGTTTTTCACACAATCAGTAAAAGCAACAGTATTTTGAAACATTGATCTTGTCATTTTTTAATTTTTTAATTTTTTATAATATGGGTTATATTGGGGGTTATTTATAGCTTAATGCCTATGGACAGCATCTGTGGCATGCAGATGATTACCACACCAAGTAATCTGGGCTCCCTCCATTTGCAAATATAAACGGAAAATGCGTTTACAGTGAGGGTTAGGGTTACACTTACAATAGATGTCTAGTGGACTAGTGGACAGCATGGAACTGTTATCACACTGTTTTGAAAGTATACCCTTAACTTTAAAGGTGATTTATGCCTTTTTTATTTTGAAACCCTTGGTTGGGAGGGTTACTTTTGAAATGTATTCCACAACAGATTACAGAATACATGCTATAAAATGTCATTTGTAACATATTCCGTTAGATTACTCAAGGTCAGTAACATTTCTAAATACTTTGGATTACTTCTTCAGCACTGGGGGAAACTCTGCCAGTACAGTAAGACAAAATACACTTGTTAAAAATACATTCTCTGAAAAACCTAAATATCTTATGCAGTGTTGTTTCTAAATTGCCATTCAAATTGATCTTGTTTTAATGATTTTTAGATATTTTTACAGGAAAACAATACAAAAATTATTATCAAGAATATGATATTTGCCCTAATATCAAAGGTCTTACTAGAAAAAAGAAATTATGATCTAACGTGAATTTTCTTGATAAAAAAATATGATCATGCCTGGTAACGTGCATGTAAAATGGCTAGAAATAGCTTTTTAGCTTAGTGTAAAGCTGACAATTTACACAAGGTTTATTTCTATTTCTTCTGCTCCAAACGTAATCCTCTGACTGCTCATATGAATGTAACATATCATAAGAAAGTGTTTCACCACTGTTCAGATGCACTTTGGATCGCATCATTTATATGTATAAATGTTTTCCATCTGAAAGGACTAAATATTAAATGAAACAAATGACAATAAAATGCAAAGTAATCTCTTCAGTAATCAAAATACTTTTTGAATGTAACTGTATTCTAATTACCAATGACTTAAATTGTAACAGTAGTGGAATACAGTTACTTATATTTTGTATTTTAAATACGTAATCCCGTTACATGTATTCCGTTACTCCCCAACCCTGTATATATATAGATTCTATACATATATTTAACAACTTTAAATCAATAGTTTTTTTATTTTTCTGTTGTTTTTAATTCAGTTACACCATTTACAAGGTTTCATGGGATTGATGTTCATTCCCTGAGGAAAAATGTTAAGTACACAGTCTTGTTCCTTTGTCTTTTTAAAAAAAAAAAAAAAAAAATGTAAACACTTTTTTGCTTTTATGCTGGTTGGTTTGGTTCATGGCTTAGAACTTCTGAATGATGAATTTTGTGAAATCCCTATGGAAAAAATTAATGCGAAAAATGCTTCCGGAACCAAGACGGCTGTTGCACTCAATTGCAGATGGGGTAAAAATACTCAGGAAACGTTTTAGAAAACAGTTTATATAGTTCTGTATGGTGCTGCGGGTGGCACAGAAATTTTTGAACTTGTCAATAGTAATGAAATGCAAAAATGACTACAGTCCTCTTTATTGATTGCTTTATATACACCATCCTCAGCATCATTCTACATCCAAAGCCATTTTAAATGACTGTGAAGCATCTACTGTGTATTGGAGCTGCATGTTGAAGTAACTGTGTATGGAAGCTTTTTCACATTATTGGGAGATTATAGAGCCAGAGCCTGGGCAGACCTTCCCAACACACTCCCTAGAGCAGGATGGGCAACCTATGGCACGCGTGTGGTTAACACTGACAAGCCAGCAATGGCGAGAGAGGAGTAGACTATTTTATTTATATGAAATTCCTCACCTGCATTCCAATCTACATCTTGATGTAATCCTTCCTCATGATCACACAGCTGAATGGGAGGCTAAACAAAAAGTTAAAATGTGACGGGACTGCAGTATACCCAACAGACTTGTGCAGCACATGCAAGCCATTCGCGCATCACAAGCCGGCAGCGCTTCACGTTCGGTTAATCGTGCATTATGCTTTGCTTCAGTCAGGCCGCACGGATGACAGCCTACATTTCGTGTTTCATTTGTTTCGTTTTGCTTTTAGAACAACACGTCATGTAATAAGGAAAACACCACTATTAATCCTTGAGATTTCCAAACCAGCATTCAGGTACATCCTCCTTAAACCTTGGACACATTCAAAATTACATTAAAAGATTAAAAGAGAAAACATAAACCCACATCGTGGGGTTCAAAATCTTTTCAAAGTATAAATTAAACCTGGAAATAAAGTTTTAGGATTTTGCATGTGCGATTCACCGAAAAGGGCTAAATAGTTGATCGGCTTGATGAATGGCTTGCATGCGCAGTGCGAGTCTTGTCACACTTTAATAGTGTTTAGCCTTCCATTCAGCTGATGAAAACACACTGCATGATCTTGAGGAATGATTGCATCAAGATGTAGATTGGAATGCAGGTGTGAAAATAAAATAGACTGCTCCTCTCTCGCCGTTGCTTGCGTGCTAGTGATTACATGATTACAATGACATAATATAAGAAATATTTAAGATTCCACACAATTTCGTGATCAGTAATCAAATAAGAAAATTTGTGACATTAACTGTGTTAACTCATTTTGTACAAAAGGACAGGTTTTCTTTAATTAAAACACTTTCACAAGATGCTCTGTGAAAATTCACATGCAAGATTTTTCACATGCGGGTTTTGCACAGATTTTTCACTCAAACTGTTATGCTGATAATATCAATTGTAATGAAAAAGAAACAATTAAAATAGAAAAATGCAAAATAGAAACATTTTCACATGTGGACTCAAACTTCGGAAAATCATATACATGCACATGTTTGGTTTTTTTGGGCATCGGTACAGCAATTGACCAGGAAAATAAAAAATGCCACTCCATGTCAAAAAGTTTGCCGACCCCTGCCCAAGAGCTTGTGCTCTGATTGGAATTCAGCTCTCGAAAGGAGCTCGTTCCCCCGAAAGATTGTGGTGCAGAATGAGAGAGAGAATGCTGTAACTAGGCCCCCAACTGCTTATAAAGATGGAAAAAAATAACCACTATCCCTCTTGTTTTTTCTTTCTTTCCAAATGTGGGAGGGACAGTTTCGCACAATGTGGTAGGCCTTAACGCTGTGTTAGAATTCTTGTGGTATTCTCTACAAACATGTGGAGGCGAACATGTGGCAGATTTTATTTGTTGCTAGGGTGAGCCGGATTGCATTTCTCTGTGATGAGCTACAACAGACATCTCCTTCAGTTCTTCAGCTTGTGTGTGTGCCTATCTGTCTCTGATTATTCACTTCTCAGGATGGGGTGACCTGCTTGTGAAACTGGGCTAGTTATGAGAGGTCCCCTGGGGGCAACCAAGGTGAGAAGGAGCTGTTTTGGGCTCTAACATGAAGTGATGTTGGGCCCGTTTTCTTTTTAACAGCATGCTGTATGCTTCAGGCTTACAAGAAGTTTTTGCCATCCAAAAGATCAAACTAACTGTGCACAAAACCATTTATTTACTTTTCCTGCTTTTAAAATGACCATTCATAAGATCCAGTGATTTGAAAAGTACAGTATGTGCTGTGTTGACGTAATTCTTATTGAAAAAAAAAGAAAAAACCCAACCCCTCACATTTTATTTTTTTTTAATAGCCAATAGAGCACAACAGTCTGGTTCCGGAAGTAAAAATCACATTTATTTTTTCCATAGGGGAATTGATTATTAATGATAATTTCTAACAATTTTTAAGACAGACCTATTGTGAGCTCTGAGGTTGTTAATTGATGGTACAGTACATGCTTTTTGGGATTTTGGTATATATCCCATGAAGCATTATATATATATATATATATATATATATATATATATATATATATATATATATATATATATATATATATATATTCTCATTCTAGAGAGCATTTGATTGGACACAAATTTGTATACGCCTCCGAGTGCAAGATGATTCATCAATATTTTTGGTATGTTTTCTCAGAAGAGCAAGACTGCATTTTAAATGTGTATATCTGCTAAAGCTTATTAATTCAACTGACAGACATTGCCTAAAAGTCTCAAATCTTCCATTTTTACTTCATGGGGTCTTAAACAGGCTGCCTTATTACATGAAAATGATGTGTGATATATGGCTTCCAGCAGTTGGTTTAAATGTACAACATCGTTTTAATCTGTTTAACGTAGTCAAATTCCAGCACTTTGAAACTTTGCCGCAGAAAAAGCTTTAAACAGCCCATAAATTCACTTGAAAACATGGGAATCATTTTCTGGCCTGCAGAAGTCTAAATCTGAGGTTGTATATTAGCTGTGTCAGCAATTAACATTTTATGATTCGGGCCTTGCTGTTTTCAAGAATAAATAGATCCTGTTTCTGGTCTGTTTTCCATTTTTCCACTTTTATACTCTTTGCCTCTCTTTGTCCATGCTTTATTTATTTTTTTTATCTCCCTAACATCTTTTTTGTCAGGATGCTGTTTTACTTAAAGCTACACTATGTAACTTTTGGCCCTCTAGCGGTTAAAAAATAAAACTGCATGCATCTTGCGGAAGAACATTGTTTTGGTTGTGGTTCGGCTCTGCTCCTCTGTGCGGATGAATGTGGTTCGAAGCACCGGTGTACACTGGATACAGGACATATTATCAGAGCGAATGGACAAATAAATAACAAAAGAAAGGAAAAGACAGATATCCGAAAACATGTCATTTGAGCAGGTAAGTGCCATATCTTATGCTGTTGTTTCGACTTATTGGAAACATTGATGTTTTGAAATAAATGATGTTACAAAAGTTAGGCAATGTTTGTTAACATTAGACACAATGATTGCTAGTCTGATAAGGTCAAACGTTGTAAAGTTTTTATAACTGCAGGATATTCTGGACAATTAGACCACAGTAGTAACTAATTTATAGATTGTCATTGTTACCAACCAGTGGTCAACATAATTTCAAGACTAACATGTCCTTGGCAAGCCTAGGACTAAAAGATTTATTTATATAAATTATTGCCGTTATAAAGAAAAATACACACGTGTGCTAGCAAGTGAAAAGTTCTGCACCGATTACAGTGTAATTATTGTATTTCAGTACACACACAGACGTGTGTGTGATTACACAACTATACATAAACCATATAAATAAAATATCTTACCTGTTGAGTAAGAAAAAAGCCATCTCTGGGCCGCTTTTAAATACTTTCAGATCTCGGAGTTCCTCTGAAAAGCCAAGCCGATGATGATTCAGGTTTTATTACGGACTCTGTCGCTTTCCCTTTTTGCTTGTAGACTCTGCTCTGTTCGGAGTTTCTTTGATTTTACAACCGGTGATTCCCTGGAGGTTTGCCGTTTTGAATGAACCATGGTAAATTTTTCTCATTCGTTGTGACAACAAACTTTCAGGTTCACGCTACTCCCACACACGCGCTACAGTGCCAGAGCTTATTTTCTCTGTGTACGGGTATGACGTCAACACACACAGGCGAATGACGTATGTATGCAATTTCACGCGAAATCCATCCAGACAGCTCTCAAATATAAATCATTATTATAGGTTAATCAAAGTGTATTTGGGTAAAGACATGGTTTGGAAGATGGATTTTTGTTGCACTTTCTCATTAATAACATTTTGTTATTTTTTAACAAAAAAAAGTTACATAGTGTAGCTTTAAGGTAAGAGTATTCCAAGGGCGGCTTTGAACTATAAAAGCTGTGGTGCTTCAGAGATGGCTTATACAGTGCCTTTATTAATCCCATCTCCTGGCAACATCTGACAACAGCTGAGCAAAGGACAGCATTCCGAAATCACAGACAAGACATTTTCTTGTGCAAAGTTAAGTATAGGTTTGCCCTGGCCCGATTCCCCCTATGGCCAGTCCGCCCCTGCTTTAAACATACACTCGCTAACTTCCCTAAGCACTTGCCCTTGGGGAAATCCTTCAATATTTTGGAATTCTGTTCCACTTTGTTAAGTGGGCGAGGGAAGTTTCTGACAGATCCTCAACCCCTCGATTTTGACAGAGGGAAGAAGGCCTACTCATATGTAAGCTTCAAGCAGCTCCATCTCCCAAAATGCATCTGATTTTGATTGTGATGGGATGGGAAATCTGTTTACAGCTGCAAATGAAGTAAGGTCAATTAAGCAGTTTAGAAGAGTTATATTAAAATGCACTGTACCTGCATAATACTTGAAACTATCTTAAAGGGTTAGTTCACCCAAAAATAAAAAATCTCTCATCATTTACTCACCTTCATGCCATCCCAGATGTGTATGACTCTCTTTCTTCTGCAGAACACAAACAAAGATTTGTTTTATAATATCTCAGCTCTGTAGGTCCATACAGTGCAAGTGAATGGTGATCAGGCCTTTGAAGCTCCAAAAGCAGATAAAGTCAGCATAAACATAATCCATCAGACTCCAGTGGATTAATCAATGTCTTCTGAAGCGATGCAGTTAGTTTTGGGTGAGAACAGACCAAAATGTAACTGCTTTTTCACTATACAATTTGACAGCAGTCTCCTTGGCAATCATGATTTCAAGCTCGATTATACTTCCTATAGCGCCATTTAGCGCTCTGCACATGTGTCAAGCACTAGGAAGTGAAGTCATGATCATGCCTAGAGACTGCAATGGCAAGATGTGCGGTGAAATATTAGTTATGTTTTGGTCTGTTCTCACCCAAAACCAACTGGATCGCTTTAGAAGACATTGATTAAACCACTGGAGTCTGATGGATTATGTTTATGCTGACTGTATCTCCTTTTTGGAGCTTCAAAAGCCCGATTACCATTCATTTGCACTGTATGGATCTACAGAGCTGAGATATTCTTCTAAAAATCTTTGTTTGTGTTCTGCAGAAGAAAGAAAGTCATACACATCTAGGATGGCATGAGGGTGAGTAAATGAGAACATTTTCATTTTTGGGTAAACTGTTTTTTTAAAATGACTGTTTGTTACACAGTCATAGCCTTTGTGTTCATTGCAATGTTACTGTTTGTGTCAATTTTTAAAGTTTTCACCAACAGCCCAAGCATGACAGACTGTCATTTATAAGATTATACTTCAGTAGAATTATAACACTACAGTAATCAGGTAGAGCATTTATCATTTGTTGTTACAATCAAACAGGTAACAACCTCTTGGGGCAATAGGTAAAGCAACAATATAAAACCAGTCCAAGTCGATTAATACTTTTAAACGATTAATTCAAATAAAAAGTAAATGTTTTCTTAACAGACAAGATTTATAAAAAGCCTCTGAAATTACAACTAAACTTAACCTGAATCTGGGATTACATCAATTTCAGAAGACATTGTCTTCTCAGGTGCAAAAATTGCCAAAAAATTCCACAAAATGACACTGATTCCATGGTGGGCTCCATAATGGGTTCCAAAGTGAGGAACCCATAATGGGTTCAATCCCTGACATTCCCAAGAAATGCATATCTATTTATTTATTTATTTTTTAGATGTTACAATTTGTATCTATTCATTAAATCGTGACTTATTCTACCAATCGCAGTGAGATGCCGGCTCTGTTTATTGTGAATGTTTAATACAAACCCTGGCAAAGACAGATGAGCTGTTGGAACCAGCAGGTGTTGTTTGGCATATTTTATCTGTGCCTCTTTGATGCCTTGGAGTTCATTGTGCTAGACATTCATTAACATACCAAAGCAGGAGAGAAAAGCCAAAGTCCAATTAATAAACCCAGCAACAGAGCTGAGATCTGCCTTAGGATACATATCTGCAGCGTCGCTAAGATATTTGTAAATATTATGACAATTGAGGTGGAATCGCTCTCAACCTTTGTCTGAAAAATGCAACCTCATGCACTATCCAGAAGTTATAAATAGGGAAGGTTACTCTCACGGCTCATTTTATAGATCATAATTTAATTAGCTGAGTGCTTATGTTCAGCATAACCTGCCTTGGTTGCCCCTGGGAGACCCCGACAGAGCAAAAGGAAGTGGACCAATTATGCACCTCTTTGATGTATTTCCTGTTTGATGTAACCTAACACCTGATCTTAATGTAATCACGCCACTTACTTGAGTGTGTGTACGTGCCCTTATAGCATGCTGATGGGCCCTGTGGTTTTAGATTAGACTGAAGGACAGTAGACAGCATGCCAGACAGTACAGATATTCTTGAGCATACATTCTTCTTAAGATAGTATTACATTTAGTACACTTCACTCAAGGTTGCAGCGAATGTCCAAGTGCAGCGCTAATGGTCATGTCTAGGCTTTGATAAGCAGAATACATTCTTTATAGGTGATGTGTGTAATTTTTGTTTATGTTAAATATTTTTCATCTCTCTTTCTCATATCCTAGTTTGAAACATGTTTGAAAACAGTCAATATTGATAACAGTCAAAATAGTCTCGCTGAATGCAATTCCATTTAGTGACACAAGTGGTGCAGAAAATACACACTACACTTTTAACTATATATAATATTTAACATTCTTTTTATATGCTTGTTGATACTTTAAAGCTGTCGACCTCTCACTAGTTAGCTGTCATGGATTCTGCAGTGACCTCTGGATGCACAGCATTCTTAAATTGGAACAGAATGAGTTGGAAGTACATGAAGCTACAAAATTACATCGTAATGTCAACTTGGCAGTTCTTGATGACATTATGACTAAGCCTAATTCGCTGGAAGAAAAATACATTAAATAACCTCTCATTTGCCGCAGGAGAGGGTTTATGGTAGGTCAGTGATGCTTTTAGTCCAAATAAGTAATACATCAATCAGTGGGTGGTCTATTATGTTCTTACACCTTTTGTATATTTGAACAAAAACTTTAATGTGTCTGCTGAGTTTTAGACCATCCTCACAAAATAGTGTAATTGAAACAGCAATGTCTGTTTTGAAATCTTGTTTATTATTGAAGATAACTAAAAAAACAAACAAACAAAAATATATATATATAAACATCTGTTTATCCTACGATTAAGGTCGCTTGGACATGTATAATAAACTCTGTTGCCTGTTTAGATTAGGAATTTGGATTGAAATTGGGTCAAACCAAAAATGTGCTACATGAGTTTTAAAGATCCCACCAGTTGCTGAACCCTAAAGTAAATTACTGCATTCTCGATGAGGACAAACAAATCAGAGCAACATGTTGGGGTCCTGTTCTCCAGCAGCTATTAGTTAAGTTTGTTGTTCCCTGTAATTGAGATAATTGCAAAAATGGAGTTTGAAGCTTGGGGAAAACAACTGTGGCTGTGATTGTATATAACATGGGATTAGTTTTAGCCTTAATGCATTTTAGTATCCAGTGCCAAAATTAATTTTATCTGCTGTATGTACTTAAATGGGTGTATTTGAAACAAACCAGCTGTTTTCCTGTTTCTTAAAATAATAGTTCATGTCATTTCAAATTCGTTGTTTTCTTTCTTTTGTGGAACACAAAAGGAGAAAATTAGCAGAATGTCCTTGCAGTGAAAGTGCAAATGTGGGCATGAGTGGTGTCAAGCTCCAAAAATACAAATAAAAATAACAAATCAAAACTTCATTCACAATCATGTATGTTCAAATATAGTGGCCCAAGACGCACCGTGCCAGGTTTGACTTAAATGATAATCTATCATCATGGAACCAACGAAGTTTGATGTCATTGACATCAATCTTGTTCCTTGAAGAGGAGTTGTACCAGGATCAACATCAACGAAAATTGGTACCAATGAAGCGATGATGGAACTAATTGCCGCATTTCTTAAATTTGGCCAAATGAGGGTGTGCTAGTGCATGCCAGTTGCATTCCCACTGTCACTTCCGGGGCTTCATCATGCCTCCTTGGGGCTTCCTTTGGGCCAACGGCCAAGCACCCTGGTCCACTGATTACCCCTGGGCAAAAGAAGGCCTACTGAGGATTGAGAAGGTGTCAGTGTCTAAGGCGGTCAGGTCGGAGGTTTCAGCACATTACCATTTCCCATTCTGTCATATCTAGCTACCAACTTACCTTGTAAGTACTGGTCAGTACATTAAATTAGGGCTCTTCTGAATATTTGGGCTGATGAAAATGTGCAACATCGGATCGACAGCATCTGCCGAAACAAAGTACTGTATATTGTTGCAGAAATTGCAGAAATTTTAATTGCGAACACAGTACACATCTGTGTTCATTTTGAGGGCTAGCTAGTCTCCAGTGTCTGATACCTCAGACTGAGCTTCTCTCTTGCTTGTGAAACAGGCGGGGTGTGTGATGTTGGCACCTGGGCGGCGTATTAAGGGCAAGTTTTAGGGCAACGCTGCAGACAGTTGGCCCGATGGTGGGAAAGCAGATCGATTTTGGTCTCGCGGCTCGACATCCGAGGCTATTGGCCCCGGCTGACTAGTTTATAGCCCTGAAGAGCATGACTCAAATGGACCACATTTATGGTACTATTATAGTGCTTTTTTTCCTTCTTGGAGTTTGAGAGCCTCAGTCCCTATTTTACTTTAATTATATGGGGGAAGAAGGCCAAAATAAATTTTTGTTTTCATTTTTGGGTTTCATTAAACTGTTCCTTTAATTGGCTTTCCGTTGATGAACTGATTGAATGTTACAGTATGGGTGTCTGATATCTTCTAGCATTTTTCAAATCTCACACATACCACAAGGGCTTCTACTACATCTGTACATTTGTACAATTCCTGGTAGATATTTGACGGTGGTTTACAAAAAATCCAACAAAGTTCTTTCTGTTGCCTCTGTGCTGTTTGAAACTGCTGGTTTTAGTCTGGGAAGAGTTTGATGATTTTGTTGACTGTTGCTGCAGGAAATGCGGCGTGACTGACTGGGATTTAGGGTGCTTGATTTTAATGGAGTCTAGTGACTGAGGGCCTTGTGTCTTCCAGGATGTCCAGATGTTCAAAGAGGGGCAAATAGCCAAGAGCTTCAATAAACAAGTAGAACCCCATATAACTCACTGACGAAGTCCTGTCTCCAAAATTACGAGGCATGTTGGATGCACGTTAGCTGGTACTCTCAACACGTTCTTGCAAGTTGGAGTGGAGTGTTAATACTCTGTATTGCTGAATGCTTTACTGCTACCATTTTTTCTGTTGACTCAGAGAATAGTTCACCCACAAATGAAAATTCTTATATCGTTTTCACTCCGTCGTTGTTTCAAACATGTATGACTTTGTTTCATTTGTGGAACACAAAAGGTACATTTTTAAAGATTACCCTGTCTGCTCTTTTCCATATAATGAAAGTGAATGAGGACTGAGTGTGTCAATTTTCAAAAAAAGCTCCATAAAATTTGCATAAAAGCAGTCAATACCATTTGTTCAATATATTCCAAGTCTACTAAAGTCATATGATTTGCTTCATTTGAGGAACAGACCGAAAGTCAAATCATACTGTAGAACCTCAATGACAACACAATGGAGGAAAAAGAGATGCTGCAGCCATCATATTTCGTTATATTTGTTGTGGTTTAATTTAACACAGTTGATTATTTTCTTATCTAAATTTTTGAGATCCCTTGCCTCATAGGAGAAAATGTATCCTGTATAAAATGTTGCATAAACAAATACCCATTTTGCAGCACTATTGAGAAAAAATCAATCAATTTCAGCATCTGGTCTGTTTTATGTGGTGTTCCAAAATCTGCTTGTGTGTGTATAGACTGTATTGGATCAATATGTATTTTAAAAAGTGCCATACAGATAAACTGAATGTCATTTAATTAAAATATTGTTTGCTTTTCCAGTGGCCACTTGCTTTTCTATGGTGTCCATATTTGTTTGATTGGCGAAGTCTAGCTTTTTTCCAGAGCAGCATAACAACTACACTATGTACATATCATGTTGGAGTTTTAATAATGATTGCAAAAATAATGCAAATAGTCCTTGCACAGCCCAAACAACAAAACAAATATAGTATTTTTCAAACTCCCAAGTGGGGAACACTGGGTGCACTTGCACTATAAAACATCTCTTACCAAACTTGGCATTATTGCAGTAATTGCACAATAATTTAGACTCGTTCTAGGTCTCACTCAGGGATGTAAACAGTCCAGATCAGTTTGTCCACTGTTTCTCATGCATACTTCATCTCGGCTAATGTATTTATGCACCCAATTTTTATTGCTTCATTAATTCATATTTCCACATCATCACAGATAGAATGTCTTTGTGCATGCTCATCGTTCGATGGTTTTGGCAGTAGTCTCTTGGAGTCTATTATAGCAAAAGCTTGGATTCCAAAAGTACTAAACAGCAGCTTGTTGTTAAGTAAAATACTCAGTTAACATCATAGATTATCAGAACTCCAAGATTTTATGCCAAGCTTTTTGTGCTTCCCAACCACCCAGTGGGGCTCTCAGTTAACCCTAGCCGCTCAAGATCACTGATCCTTATTCTCTGACTCTTACTTTAAGAGTGCAGGTACTAAAGTGGTCAAAAGCAATATCACTGCATGATGCACCATGCATTAAAGGTGAATGCAGTAAGTCTTTATGGTTTTGTTTATTTTGCATTGTTGGTGATTTACTGCTGTTTGTCAAAGTATCTATCCATCTATCTATCTATCTATCTATCTATCTATCTATCTATCTATCTATCTATCTATCTATCTATCTGTCTGTCTGTCTGTCTGTCTGTCTGCCTGCCTGACTGCCTGCCTGCCTGCCTGTCTATCTGTCTGTCTGTCTGCCTGCCTGTCTGTCTGAAATTGAAAATGAAACAGATATTGATTTTGAAAATGGTCTAATGTTGTTGCATTTAGAATCTTTACAGTGACTGTTTAGAACATGTCTTTTTTTATACCAGACAATAACAGTAACACTTTCGTCCAGAGGGGGGCACTGAATGTAAACATATTTTCCCTTTAATGTGCAATTCAGTCAGCTCAAGTCTAATATTTACATCAGTGTACTTCCTGTGCTCTAAAGCTTAACAACTGTTTGGTATGAAGGGTTCATATGCTGGCAGAGAAGAAGGTTGAAAGCAGGTAACTTGGCAAGACTTTGCATCTGCTCACCGGAGTATGTAATTTAAAAAAAAATAAAAGCTCAGTAAAGAACTTCCACTCACAATAGGTATAGTTCACCCAAAAATAAAATATGTCATCATTTATCCACCCTCATATTTGTTCCAAATGTGTATGACTTGCTTTCCTTTTGAAACACGAAAGAAGATGTTAGGCAGAATGAGAGCCTCAGTCATAATTCACTTTTATGAAAAAAAGGGAAATATTAGGGAAATGTATTATGCTGATTTCCAGGCCTGGAAGAAGTCATGAAAATTAAAACCTGAGAAAATCTCAACTTTGAACATATCAAAAGTCAGTATAAATGTATTTAATTTTTTTAATAATAAAAAAAAATATATATATATATATATATATATATATATATATATATATATATATATATATATATATATATATAGTTCGAATCCAATAATCATGAACGACTGGAAAAGTCATGGAAATTCATTCAAAATGTCAGAGTGAATGGGACTTGTAATTTAATTATAATTTTTAATGAATGAGTACAGTTACCTTTTTTATATTTCTTAAAAAAAAAAAAAAAAAAAATAAATATATATATATATATATTTATTTATTTTTGTATTTATTTATAGTAGTATTCCGTTACTTCCATAGGTCTGAAGCCTGTTTACAACATAACACAAGATTAGAGCAGAGCTCTGGGGAGGCAAACCTTTCTTGTTATTTCTTTATGTACAGTAGTCGGCATCAGAGCACAGAGACGTCCATCATTCAGTGACAGCTCGACTTAATGGCCCTGCCTGATACTCTCATTTAGCTGAACTCAGAGGCTCAGGTGGCATGTAGGAAGTGCAGAATAAAAGCAATAATATCAGGCCTCTTATTACCCACATTTATACCCACAAAGAGCTCCAGAGACAATCTGAGCAGACAGATTCACGCCAGTCTCCACATCTCTAACCATCTTCCTCTGTCTGAGATAGTTCAAACTGAGGTCGAGTGTCGGAGCATCAGGAGAGAATGAAAGTGGCTCCTGCTAGCTCCCCCGACACCATCCATTTCTCACTCACCCCCCTACAAATACCCAGCATGCCACAGTCCTGCTCTCTTGGCGAAATATTCAGTCACCGAGCTGCTAGCACGTCAATTTACCACCAATTCCATCATCTCCTGCTGCTTTGTATCAGACATAGACTGCTACTGTCTTCAGCACTTCCCCTATTTAATTATTCTTTTGAATCTTTTCACTTTGTATTTCTAAATACTGTATATATGCATGTCTGCTTTTAGTGCTTTAAGTTGGAAGAACTGATGATGCACGGTGATGCTAATGGACAGCTTAGCAGCATAGTGATGTTGTCAATGTGATGTTTGTGCAATAACCTGTTATGCTTCAAGTCATTTAAGTTTTAAAGACTCTATGAAATCAAAAAGTTGCTGCTTTTAGTCCATATATGTTAGCTTTAAGGTCATCTATATGCTAGTGTACTTCTAAACATTGACAAAATTTGTTTTTAGAAGATATAATCATCTAAAATCTGCAGTCCCTCGTCTGGCTAAAAAGACTCAGGAACATTCATGATGTCACATAGAGGTTGAGAAACCATGTCCAATTAAATGCTTTCTAGAATGAGAACACTTTATTGGCTTTGTTCTAACTGGCGCTGATCATGCCTTCGCAGGGCACTTCGAAGGGAGCACAATCCATGCTATAGGGTCGTTCCAAACAGATTTTCCAATAAAAATTGCTTGAATTGCCTGACCATTATCATCTTTCTACCATCTGAAGCTCTCACAGTGGAGGGTAATTGTTTTAGAAGAGAATAGGGCATAGGGATGATCAATTCTGAATGAGATGCACCAACGGGGGAGATGGAAGCAAGGAAAGTTGCTGGAGTTTATTTGTATTTTTCGTGCAGCTGGAGGTTTTTTTAGGATGTACAGTTCTAGTAAGTGTTCTTAATTCTTTATGCTTAGTGTTTTGTGATTCAAAACATAGATATATGATCTTTTACTTGCTTGTTTCTCATTCATCTGCATTGGACATAATGGCTCCAAAATCATCGTAAGCAAAGACCACGATGTGCTGGGTGAGTTTGTCGGCTGGTTATGAATTAATGTTGTCAGTTAGATCTATTTTTGAGATCTTTTTTACTATAAATCTCTCTTTCTTCTTCTTTTGGCTTTGGCGATTTGCATTCTTTGTGCATATCGCCACCTACTGGGCAAGGAGGAGAATTTATAGAAATAAATTACTTAAATATTGATGTTTCTCACTTACACCAATCATATCTCTTCTGAAGACATGGATTAAACCACCAGAGTCATATGGATTACTTTTATGCTGCCTTTATGTGCTTTTTGGACCTTCAAAGTTCTGGCTACTATTAACTTGCATTGTATGGACCTACAGAGCTGAGATATTCTTCTAAAAATCTTTGCTTGTGTTCAGCTGAAGAAAGAAAGTCATACACATCTGGGATGGCACAAGGGTGAGTAAATGATGAGATGATTGTCATTTTGGGGTGAACTGTCCCTTTAACCTTAAAACTTCATCTGTTTGGAAGAAAATGTACCCCTTTTACAGTGGATATTTCACCTTGGAACTACCACAATACCTGTAAGGAGCCATGTAATATAATTTTGTGAAAATGTTGCTACATTCACATAATTTTCATGAGATCAGGCTTATAACATTTTATTTAAAAAATATAATTAAAATGACAATTCTGAATGCTTTTTACACTGTTTGAAGGAGATCCTGCATTATTTTACTATGGTTTTACTGTAGTTACAGTAACTGAGGAAACTTTGGCATTTTTGGCAGAAACTATGGTTACCACTCTACATTTTTGAATGGGCCTTTTTTTCTGAGGATTCGTAAAATCGTAAATTGACGCAAGTATATCGCAGTATATCTTTATATCTTTATATATATATATATATATATATATATATATATATATATATATATATATATATGTGTGTGTATCTTAATATCTACTTACCTCACAAATATGCACACAGGTATTAGTCAACAACACTTCAGGCAGCTAACATCCCTACAGTATATTTTGATTAATTAGTTGTTTCTGCTGTCACGGGTGAACATAAATCTTTTTTAAAAATCGTTTTCATCCTTGTCTGGTTGGTTGTTGACACTGGTTCTCAGAATTAGGAATTTCATCAGGGAGGTGAGATGTTTTGTGCGGCTCGTAAATCTCATTATATCATGGGCTAGTGTTGTGGTAGAGGTCACAGGGGTCAAATGCCTTGTCAAAGCACTGCAAACATGACAACATATTGGATGTTTAGCTGGGAAATGGGCTGGGTTAAGGGGACAAACCTCCTGTTCAGTCTTCAGTGATGTCAGACAGTATGCAGAATTCATCATATTGCTAGCTGCTGTGTGCAAAATTTTTTAGCAATACCATGGTACAGCGATGGTATCAGATGGTACTATGATATATACCATGGTATTGAGTAAATACCATATTAATATACAACAGTATTTACAAGGTACTCAAAGATACTTCAAAGAATATAATGGTATTACATGTCCAAAAACATGGTATTAACATGGTACCATGCCCAAAAAATACAAAGGTACATTGAAAGTAAATGGAGCTTGAGGCTAACATTCTGTCTAACCTCTCTTTTTGTGCTTCACAGAAGAAGTGAGAAGAGTAAGAAAATGATGACAGAATTTTTGGGTGAAATATCCCTTTAATCTTTATATTTTATAAAGTGTTTTTATGATAGAGCAGCTCAAGACATGTCTGATATGTAATTTACATCGAAATTCACGCCTCTCCATAGTTGAGTCATGTTATTTGTGGGGAGGAGCTGTCTTTTAAACATTCTTTTTCCCTTCTGATCCCCCCCTCTACTCTTAAATCTCTGTCTTGTCACATTAAGAGCAGACTTGCAGGAACAACTCAGCAATCAGCAAAGCATGAGATATCACCTTTCCCTTTCTGGCATTGATTCAGTTCAACTTAAGCTTCTACAGGGAAGATATTTCCAGCAGTTTCTGAATGCAGTAGTTCTGAAGGAAGTTGATCTCGGACAGAAAAAGTGTGACTTAAAGACCATGTCAGGGATAGTCAGGAGAGTTCTGAGGAGGAAGTGGTACTACTACAGACTCCTGGGCCGGGCCAGGCACAGACAGCACTTTCGGTCACGGAGTCGCTGCCTTGCCGCTAACAAAGGTGATTTAATCTTTTTCTGCCTGTCTTGGAGAAATACAGTACAGTGCTTTGACATTTTACATTCTCTGATCATATTGACTTAGTATCTGTCGCTTAATAGAATTTGCTTTCAAGAATGATGAAACTGTAAGTGCACTGAGAGACTGACAGAAATCCTTGACTGATTATGGCTTTAAAGCAGAATGGAGTGTGCATTTGGTGTATGAGTGAAAATATTCATCTTCTGTTTGTTGTGTACTTGAAGTATTTTGAGCATGCTGTGATACTCAACTTTAAAGGTGATGTAATGTTAGAATACTTTCCTTATCCTCGCTCAATATGCAGAGACAACTACAAGTAAACCATCCATAGGTTGATTCTCCCAAAAAGTGTAAACACATAATTATTTGTTCAATTATGTTTGGTAACTCTAGCGGCACAGAAATTCCATACTTTGCACAATTAATCGAATAAATAATCGAGATTACAATTACAGCTACCACAATTAACTAATCATCAAAAATGTCAATTATTATGTCAGTCCGTGTAGGTCTACTCATATTGCGTCACAATTATATATATATATATATTACATTTTCTATTTAATGTATGTTTTTGCAGTGGCTGATAATTGTAATCAATCAGAGACATTTCCATTGCTCGCTTCTGCGTGTGATTTATTCAAAGTTTTGCATAAACAGCTTTGCCTTTTATGCTTCTGAGAGGGCCTATATAAAGTTGACCGTTTAGGTAACTAGTCTTTTTTTTTTTTTCCTCCCAAATTGGAATGCCCAGTTCCCAATGCGCTTTTAAGTCCTCGTGGTCGCATAGTGATTCGCCTCAGTCTGGGTGGCGGAGGACAAATCTCAGTTCCCTCCGCGTCTGAGACCGTCAACCTGCGCATCTTATCACGTGGCTTGTTGAGCGCATTGCCACAGAGACATAGCACGTGTGGAGGCTTCACACCATCCACCGCGCCAACCACACTCAACTCACCATGTAGCCAACATAACAATACGGCATGCAGTTGATCCACCCCAAATAAGTATTTTAATGTCCATTCTATTAATCGAAATTAATCACAAATACAATATCAAGGGAAATTATCAACAATTATAATTTTTGTCATAGCCTAATTGTGCAGCCCTAGTATAAACTATATTTTATATAGGTCAGTACTGTAATTTAATGATACTAATATCACTTTTACATCAGTGGTTTAAATTGAGGAGTTTTAAATTTTGATTCAAAGTTTAGTTTTAATATGAGTCAGCCTAAAGCAGAAATTATTATGTTTTTGCTGACATATAAAGTTATACTGCAGTGAGAAGATCTAGCTGTTTTTATTTGTAATTCTTCTGCAGTTTTTCGCCTGCTTTGACGGAGTTCATAAACAAGTGTTTTGTTTTTTTTGTCTGCGGTGAAGTGAAGCTCCCAAAGTGTGAAGCTTCCAAGGTATACAGCCCCCAGGGACCTTTTCTTCTTAGTTCTTGCGCTGATTAGAGCCAGGAGAGGCTGAGTTTGTGTGTGTGTGTGTGTGTGTGTGTGTGTGTGTGTGTGTGTGTGTGTGTGTGTTGGAGCAAGAGAGAGAGAGAGATACACAGTTCTCACAATATTGAGGAAATTGCCACCTCCACCTTACTTCAGGTTTGAACACAATACCACTCTATTTCAATGCTAGATTTATGCAATTCTGTCCTTGGTTTCTCTTCTCTCCATAATGATCAATTTCCCAGTGTTTACTGTTTTTAGTGGTGTTTGCTAAGGCATGCATCACTATAATTTTGCTCAAACTTAAAGGAATAGTTCACCCCAAAATTATGCCCTTTTCAGGCATCAATAATTGCAAGATTTTCCCAATGATTATCTATATACAGTATATCTGGGGGTTTTTTCCGATATAAATAGGGCTCCTTGTTGCACAGTAGTCTTTGTCTTTTCAAAAAAAATTCTAAAAACAACTTTGGTAAAGTGTGAGCAGCAGGGTAAATTGAAGGGGGTTGCACACAAGACACATCTGGCAGATGGCATGGCACATTCTAAAATGAGTAACAATTATTTTCTACGAAGGTACACACAAACGCTAAGCGTCAAAATTCTGAAGTGCCACGGAACTCAACTCGCATAGATTTCCATTTCATTTGAATCAAATCATAATCAAAGGGCCATCACTGTATGATATATTGTTTTTATGAGTCTTTCATATAGCCTACACAATGTATTTTCAGTTACAAGTATGTCGTTTTGTTTTTTGACAGCTTGAATGAAAGACCTTTTCAAGGCTACATATAGGGAAATCGCGTAATAAATGTTGCCATTGTAATTGTTCAGTTTGTGCAGTTAAAACAGTTTCATACACTAATCTGCAAACTCATCAACGTCACTTTGTTGATTCTTGAAAAAGTACAAAAACCTTCGTAACTTTGGACTGCCATCTGCTGCGCCGCATCTGCTCCTCCTGCGTGTGTGTGATAACTGACTGGCTTCAGTAAATGTTATACCACCCTCTTGTGGTCTCCCAAAGCTATTAAACATACTATTAAACGGAGGCCAACCGAGTGAATAGGAAAGCACTCAAATTAGGTTTTTAATTTAAATGATGGCTAATTTAAATGCCTCAAGAATTGATAAAATGACATGGCGATCATAAATAATCAATATTTTATGCAATAAATATTAATGTTTACATTACATAACCAACTACATTTTATAGCTTGTTTGAATGCGATCAGTTTGTGATATAGCTGAACTTAAAAGAGGAACAAGCCCTTAAAAGGTCCTGTAGAGCATGCACATGAGTTTAAAGTGTCAAAACCACAAAATGACGTGGTCGCTTTAGCAATTGTTTTTCATCTCACATCTGCTATTTATGACACTCTTGGTTTGGTTTATGGTAAGGGAGGTAGGTGTTGTTGATTTTGAACTCGATGGAGCATTAACCATTTAAACCGTATCTGCTTAGGAGAAAATGTAACTTGCTTCTAGCACCACTAAGTTGACATTTCACTTTGGAACTACCACAACGTGTAATGATCCATGTAAAATATTTCTGCAAAAAATGTTGCCACAGTCACGTAATTGTCATTTGATCAGGCTGAATAAAACAGGTAAAAATCCCATAGACTTGCACTGAATGAGGTACCAGGCCATTTTTTTCACTTGGGCCAGTATAAACAACCACCTACTAACCATCTAGCAATGCCCTAGTAACCACCCACTTCACATAATTTGAACTTTTATTTTTAAAATAGTAAAACACACCTTGACTATCATTTAGTTTCTGCCCTTTCTTAGTTTTCAAAGAGTGTAGCCATTTCTCTGAATTTGTTGCTGCAGAAATCTAATAAAACTTCAACACCTTGTATATTCTTGTTTCACAAACAGACACCAGTTTTTAACTTTTTCACTTAGAAACAACACACATTTCAAACTTGGCTAAAGGCCTTGAAGTGGCAGTTTAAGTTTGGGCAGATGATGAGACTGATAAAGTCCTGCTGAGGAAAGTTTGGAGATAAAAGGTTTTGTGGAGTTGGCAAATGTGAGCTGATGGCTGACGTGAACGATCTGCAGTCTGTCAGGCCTTTTTACCTGAACTCCTCCTATGTGAGCTGACATATGGAGAGCCTCAGGAGACAGTTTAGAGTTTGGCTCAGTGTCTGTTTCATCGAACAAAGAGAACATTCTCTGTGCTACTGCGCTATAAAAAAATCTTGTTTATTATCATTTAATATTATTAATAACCATATAAGTAGTAAGGACTATCCCATTGTCAGAGGTAAAATAAATTGCCATTTAATGGCAATAGCTGATGATCAGAGACTTAGTATTAGTTTTTAGCAGGGGTGTGCAGTGAAGCCATTACATCTGTATCTGTATTTGTATCTGTTACTATGACAAAATGATCTGTATCTGTCTCTGCGTGGCTTAACCAGAAGAGTCTCAAAACTCATTTTAAAGTGTAACTCTCTTACATTTATAGTTTCCGTATATATAAAATATGCCTCGGATAGGCCTATTTAATTATTATTGTTATTATTATTATTATTATTATTAATAATTATTATTATTATTATTATTATTTAATTATATTATTGATATATTCTTTATTTTTTCGCACCAAATGAAGCTGGAAATGTAGGCTACATTAACTGTAGAATGTGTTTTTATCTTTGGATTCTCCTGGTATTTATGACATTAATATCTGCTGAAAAAGAATTTTGGTTTATGTCAGCAATGTGCAAGTATACTGTATGTTTAAGTTAATGTGCAGGTATAGCAATGTTATTCTGGAGGCACAAGGTGTCAAGCAATTGTGAAATGTCAAGCACACATTTTGCTGCAAATATTAAATACAAATACAAACATTAAAAGAAATGAGAACAAAATTAATTAAGCCTACAAACAGGTGAAAACACTGTAAAATTATATCAGAAAGTTTTATGATAGGCTACACTTGAGGCTTATTTTGTGTGCACATATTTTAACATAATGTGGAGGACATAATTATTTAGTTAAATTACATGTGCAGCATTAGCGAAATACAGTGGAATAAATAGCAAGAGCGAGCCTCTATAAAAAAGCGTGAAAAATGCATATGTTTTCTTTTCTCTGCAATCCTCCGTGCATGTGCAGGAATATTCTGAATAGATTTACATGTATTTAAACCTCTGTGGAGCATTTAAACTGTTTGGGAATAAAGGCTAAACTATGCAATTACCTTAACTGGTGATGTGGATGTAAATGTGGTCAGCTTTAAGAGACCAACAGACGAGCTCCGCTATAAAATAATTACTTCTCTAGTCAGGAATTCAACATTGCGCTCAGGTTGGTTTATGGATCCTTACGTGTAAATTGTGTGCAACAGTTGGTGTTATTGTGTTAACAGACATTTTAAGAAGTGGAAAATGTGTATGATATAGTATCTCAGTTAATGTTACTCTTGACAAGATTAGATTTCTGAGACGTGCACAATTAAGAGACTGAAACAGAGTCAAGAACGTGGACATCCAATGAACTTGAAATCACACCGTGTGCATTTTCATTCATAAGGTTTACACTGTAGTAATGTTGGCTTCCCAGACTCATCATTGCTTTGTAATTTTGGATATGTTCATTTAAAATATCACTTAATACCTGTGCTCGTTGGATGATCAGTCTTCCGAATATTTTTCGGATGAATTCGTTATTCATTTTGAAGTTATTATTCGTGCTTTTCCGAATAAGGAATTCAGCTTTGGGCACATCCCTAGTATTTAGTAACATATTCAGACTTAAGGAGAATCTGAATACTTGAGTGTGATGTGCATAGTTCTCTTATATTTTTGATTACAGCTGAATAGTTTTTCTAAGTTCAATAACTTATCACAACACAGCCAACAAAAACTTGGATAATTGGGTTATCTCAACAAGATCAATCCAGGGCAGTTATTCTAACTCTACATTTTTAATTATAATAACTAAAAGGCAAAATATTTTTTTACAGTGCAAATCACTGTACTGTATGTGTGAACACCCATTTAAAAGAGCAACACTGGCAAACAAATCAAAAGACATTGTGTCACTGGCCTCCATCTAACAAACCAAGTGGCCCGTGAAGACTCATCATGGTCCTGGGATGTGAAGAATGGAACGTGCATTTAAATGAAGAGAAAATGAGACAGGTCTTTGATTTATTGCCCTGTTTGAATGCTAAATGATACTGTAGCACTTTCATGTAATTTCCTGGAATGACAGAGTCCTCTGTGAGATTAGATGGAGGATGGTGGCACCCTGGTGCAGACGTCTCTTACATAGCTGGGCCATGTATCTTGTTCAGCGTAGATTATAAGGGCTGCTAGCACCAGGAATTTGTGCCGTGATTCTCTTCCAAACATCTGGGGCTGAATTAATTAACTCATGTGGAACATTATTCAGTAAATACCAGTGGAGAACACTTTTGTTATGCAGTAGTTGCCATATTCTGCACTTATGTAGTAATTATTTATTTATTTATTTTTTTCTCCCCAATTTGGAATGCCCAATTCCCAATGCACTCTAAGTCCTCGTGGTGGCATAGTGACTCACCTCAATCTGGGTGGCAGAGGACAAATCTCAGTTGCCTCCGCATCTGAGACTGTCAACCCATGCATTTTATTACGTTACCACGGAGACATAGCACCACACACAACTCAGCGTGGCGCCCCACTGAGAGCGAACCACATTATAGCGACCACGAGGAGGTTACCCCATGTGACTCTACCCTTCCTAGCAACCGGGCCAATTTGGTTGTTTAAGAGACCTGGCTTGAGTCACTCAGCACGCCCTGGGATTTGAACTCACGACTCCAGGGGTGGTAGTCAGCGTCTTTACTCGCTGAGCTACCCAGGCCACCACACTTATTTAGGATTGCATTTTTTTGTGCTAATAATATCATGAAATTTGTTGCTGATTATTTTCATTATTGATTATCAATTTTATTACTTATTGTAGTTGTTGCAGCACTAGTTGCTTGTATATATATATATATATATATATATATATATATATATATATATATATTTATTTATTTATTTATTTATTTTTTATTTTTTTTTCAGAATAAATAAATTAAAAAAAGGCCATCATTGAAGAAAAATGCTTTTTGCTCTCATAATGGTGTAGCTATGGAATCTACCAGCAGGGGCCAATTGGATTATGCTAACCAGCCAAACCTTGAGCCTTTGTGTTTTCCATGATACAGCCCCTTAAAGAAGATTTCATGTAAACAAGTTCAACATTTGGATATATTGTCATTCTTTGCCTGTTATCAATTTTTCATTCCTATGTTTTGTTAAGCTAGAGCAAGATTTGTGTTTAATGATTCAAGTCTTAGATTTTTTTCCCTAAGTCCAGCAGATTCTAATTACAAAACAACACATTGTGGCATTACAAACTTAATCATCATCAACAGCTCATCTAATATCCATAACCAGATTCTCTGCTGTGACATTTCCTTACCGTATCCTTCCTGAAAGAAAAGTGAGAATATTTCCACAGCAACACTAAACAATAAACTCAACTTCTGCTTGTCATGTCAGCATGATTGTTCTGGACCAATATCAGCAGAAAGGTCAAACGTTCAGACTGTTTGTTGCCCTGTTCCAGAGGGAAGCATCTCCTCTAAGCCCCTTGCGTTGTCTTCTCAATATGAAAGCATTCTACTGTCTCCACTCTTCATAAACACTGTGCTCTGAGTGGAAGAATGCAGGAGCCATCTTTTAATTTCTGTTTAATGTTTTTCCATTTGCGATACATTGTACCCATCGTGACCAAGCAGCTTAATGATGAAAGAATAGCTGATCCAATTACCAGTTTGTAGGTTGGTAATTGGCTTTGTATTCATCATGCAGAGCAGAGTGCTTTCAGAGTTTGTCACCACAACTGATGGAGAGTTGTGTGATGAATTGAATTCAGTGCTGAAGGATTTTCATTACTGATAACATTTGATTCTGATTGGTCATTCTCAGCTTTGAGAGGTCAGATATGTCTAAATAATAGTCATTGTCCTTAGCAAAAATGTATAACTGACATTATTTTTGGGTGAAAACGTTCCCAGGGTCACAGGGCCTTTGAATTGACAACATGAAATCTAAATTGCCTTTACTTATTATTTTATTAACCCTCTGGGGTCTGAGGGTGTTTTGGGCCCTGGAGAAGTTTTGACATGCCTTGACATTTTTGCTTTTTTCAGTTGCTTAATAACATATTAATGGCTAAAGTGAATAACACTGTATTCAGCACAAACTGGGCTACAATAATATGTGAAAAACATGTATGTACATGTTTGTATTTTTGAGAAAATAACATTTATGCGTGGTTTTTGAAAAAACAAAAAGTCACTGAAATAAGGCCATATAACACATACTAAACATTTGTTCACAAGACTTTTGAATGTTTTGCTACAAAAATGATGTGAAAACCATCCTGATCACTCATTCATACAAAACAATATAGTCATTTAACTTTTGTAAGACACTTTTAGTGTTAGAAAGGCCATATGCGAGGAGGCATGGATGATCGTGAATATTGATGTGATTCACACCTGAGGACCCCTCTCCTGAGAGAGAATGAATGTGACGAGACTTAATGATTGAATGTATTGTTTGTAGCTTATTCACAAAATTAAGTTAAAGTTAAAAGAAGTAATCTGACTATACATTTTCTTTACATAAAGACTTTACTTAAAAACTTTAGACCTACACTACCGTTTAAAAGTTTTTAGATCTGTAAGATTTTTGAATGTTTTTAACTTCTGCTCACCAAGGCTGCATTTATTTGATCCAAAATACAGCAAAAACAGTGATATTGTGAAATATTTTTACAATTTAAAATAACTTTTCTACTTGAATATATTGTAAAAAAAATATGTAAAATGCAATTTATTCCTGTGATCAAAGCTGAATTTTCAGCATAATTACTGCAGTCTTCAGTGTCACATGATCCTTCAGAAATCATTCTAATATGCTGATTTTCTAATATGGGCATATTTACAGCACATTTTACACATTTACACCCGAACAGATATTTGCAAGCACAAGCTTCATTGATGATAATGAGGCAGCATAAACACTAGTTAAAATATAATCTAAACATTCATATTATTTTTATATCATATTACATATCATATTTATATCATACAGCATACAATTTAAATACCTGCTTTAGCCGAAACAACATTTAAATGTAACTAAAACTTGCCTATTAGGACATATTTCAAATTTCAATACTCTGAATCCTGGCTGGCAAGTCTGGAAATAGTCCAACTAGTAAAATATGTACATGTTTATATAAAATAGCATGTCAACTAATATGTAAGTAAAGACTTACTCATCCGAAATTGTATCCTCGGCTGGATCAAGTCGCTCTTCAAAATGCAACGTTCCTCGTTGGATTCCCGCACTTTTTCTGAGGAAAATGTGAACTCTTCATCACTATCCAGGAACTTCCTCACCTGTGTAGCGTGCCATCTTCCAAACGCGCAGAAAAGTGAATGAACTTGATGCTTTTTAAGGCATTGTTGGGGGCGTTTACCATTTGCATTGATCGCCTCAGCACATTACCGTATGAATAGCGTGCTTTGCTGGTGGGTGTGATCGCATTAGCGATAATTAGCTGAGCCAGGAGAAACTGTTCATCGCTTTGTTTCATACAGAATACATTGCAGGAGAATATTTGTTTTAAATTTGAATTGTTTTATTTAAAAGTACACATTTTAAGCTTTCTTTAGACATATGTTTCATGTTTGTCTGATAAGTATTCGTGGAGTTTCAGTTCATTTTTGTGACGTGTTTCAGAAAGATGCTCGCGGAGACAGAGACGGCTGAAAGCGCACCCTGTTTATTTTCTTTATTTTACAAAAGCACAAGGTTTTGTTGTTATTGTGAGTGCACACAAATAAAACTAGACCCTTTATAGTCTCTAATGATGCCTTACACTTACCTGTATGCCCAAAAATGATGGAGTATTTTAAGTTGTTTACGCTGTTATGAGGAAAAAATCCAGCAGGACGTGCAGGCGCATCTGTCGACCCCAGAGGGTTAATAAATATTTCTATTTTTCCAGTACATGTTATTCTAAAGGAATTTACACTCACTGAGCACCTTATTAGGAACACCTATGCACCTACTTATTCATGTGATTATCTAAACAGTCAATCATGTGGCAGCAGTGCAAAGCATAAAATCATGCAGATACAGGTCAGGAGCTTCAGTTAATGTTCACATCAACCATCAGAATAAGGAAAAAAGTGATTTTGACTGTGGCATGATTGTTGCGCCAGACAGGCTGGTTTGAGTGTTTCTTAAACTGCTGATCTCCTGGGATTTTCATGCATAACAGTCTCTAGAGTTTACTCAGAACACCAAAAACCAAAAACATAGTGGCAGTTCTGCGGATGGAAACGCCTTGTTGATGAGAGGGGTCAACGGAGAATGGCCAGACTGGTTCGAGCTAACAGAAAAGCTACAGTAACTCAGATAACCACTCGGTACAATTGAAGTGAGCAGAATAGCATCTCAGAATGCACAGCATGTCGAACCTTGTGGCGGATGGGCTACAATAGCAGAAGACCACGTTGGGCACTTTATTAGGACCATAATGTTCCTAATAAAGTGTTCAGTGAGTGTGTATATATATATATATACACTATATTGCCAAAAGTATTCGCTCATCTGCCTTTAGACGCATATGAACTTAAGTGACATCCCATTTTTAATCCATAGGGTTTAATATGACGTCGGCCCACCCTTTGCAGCTATAACAGCTTCAACTCTTCTGGGAAGGCTTTCCACAAGGTTTAGGAGTGTGTTTATGGGAATTTTTGACCATTCTTCCAGAAGCGCATTTGTGAGGTCAGACACTGATGTTGGACGAGAAGGCCTGGCTCACAGTCTTCGCTCTAATTTATCCCAAAGGTGCTCTATCGGGTTGAGGTCAGGACTCTGTGCAGGCCAGTCAAGTTCTTCCACACCAAACTCGCTCATCCATGTCTTTATGGACCTTGCTTTGTGCACTGGTGCGCAGTCATGTTGGAACAGGAAGGGGCCATCCCCAAACTGTTCCCACAAAGTTGGGAGCAAGGAATTGTCCAAAATCTCTTGGTATGCTGAAGCATTCAGTGTTCCTTTCACTGGAACTAAGGGGCCAAGCCCAGCTCCTGAAAAACAACCCCACACCATAATCCCCCCTCCACCAAACTTCACAGTTGGCACAATGCAGTCAGACAAGTACCGTTCTCCTGGCAACCACCAAACCCAGACTCGTCCATCAGATTGCCAGATGGAGAAGCGTGCTTCGTCACTCCAGAGAACGCGTCTCCACTGCTCTAGAATCCAGTGGCGGCATGCTTTATACCACTGCATCCGACGCTTTGCATTGCACTTGGTGATGTATGCCCTGGATGCAGCTGCTCAGCCATGGAAACCCATTCCATGAAGCTCTCTACGCACTGTTCTTGAGCTAATCTGAAGGCCACATGAACTTTGGAGGTCTGTAGCGATTGACTCTGCAGAAAGTTGGCGACCTCTGCGCACTATGCGCCTCAGCATCCGCTGACCCCGCTCTGTCATTTTACGTGGCCTGCCACTTCGTGGCTGAGTTGCTGTCATTCCCAATCGCTTCCACTTTGTTATAATACCACTGACAGTTGACTGTGGAATATTTAGTAGCGAGGAAATTTCACGACTGGACTTGTTGCACAGGTGGCATCCTATCACAGTACGACGCTGGAATTCATTGAGCTCCTGAGAGCGGCCCATTCTTTCACAAATGTTTGTAGAAGCAGTCTGCATGCCTAGGTGCTTCATTTTATACACCTGTGGCCATGGAAGTGATTGGAACACCTGAATTCAATTATTTGGATGGGTGAGCGAATACTTTTGGCAATATAGTGTATATATATATATATATATATATATATATGTATATATATAATTGTTCTCAAATCTTATTCACGCTTGCTCATATTCAATAAGATAATATAATGTGAGACAGCATAAAGAGACACTTTGCTGATATGTTAAGCATTATTATCGTACATGATTTTTTTTCTCCATAATAATATTTGATTTCCTAACAAATGTTATTATCCTGTTACCCATAAACTTTTGTGTGTGTCTGTGTTTGAGTTGATTTTTGTGGTTTATGAGGACATATTCTTTAGGTTACACACTAGTAATTACGAGGGTATTATGCTATAAATGTGGTTTATGAGGACACCCTCAGTGTCCCTGTAATTCAAACAGCTTAAAAAAACATACCAAACAATGTTTTTTTTATTTTATTTTTTTTATGTAAAAATAACAAAATATTTCTGTGATTTTTAGGTTTAGGGGTTGGGTTATTGTTGGGGGATAAAGTATATAGTTTGTATAGTATAAAACATTATGTCTATGGAGAGTCCTCGTAATTATAGGAGTACCAACATGTGTGTGTGTGTGTGCGCGCGTGTGTGTGTGTGTGTGTGTGTGTGTGTGTGTGTCTGTTAACATTGCATTTAAGTTAAAGATCATGTGATCTTGCCTCCATGATGAACATATGGATCAGAATGTTGTGATATCAAGAGTCTGCATTAGAGGTTTCCCTCCCATGCATTCCAATCTGTTCATCTCTCCAGCGAGAAAGCAGTGAAATCACACACACACACACACACACACACACACACACACACAGGAATTTTCATATGTTGATACCTCCGTTGGGCGGTTAATCATTTTTCCTCCATGTTCTTAGATCATGTCTATTTTTGCTCAGCCAAAGCTAAATTATGACTCAGGTCTGGGCGGCAATACATCCTTTAATCTACAGATCGTTTGAGTGGATGACTGATATATGTGGTGCCCTAGATGTTATTGAGCAGAACAGGAAGTAGATGAACACAGCATGGGTGCTTGCAGTGTCAGTTCTGTTTTAGAGTCCTAAATACGGTTTACACAGTTTGGTTCTTAACGAGAGTGACAACTTGTGACGTGTGCTGCTTGTTACATCACAAGATGAAAATTTGTTACATACATGGGGAAAACTTTCATCATTAAAATGAATTAGTTATGCTTAGGGCTGTCATGATTATAAGTATACAATAGTAAACTTTTTCAAATGCTTCACTTTCACATATTGTTTTAAGGCTCTCGGATTAAGCCCACAAGTCCTTATTTCTCATGAAGAAAGACCTTTGAGATGATATGTTTCTTCATTCTATCATCTCCACAGAAATAGAGTAAGCAAGTTGACACAGGGGTCCTATGTGTCACTGCATTTCATTTACACTGCGTGTATCTGCAACGACAAACAACATTTGCAAGTACACGATCATTAAATTAAAGTGAAACCGGATAAAAACCTTGTTTATATTTTTGCTGGACTTGGGAGTTTGTCACGAAACTCTGCAGACAGTGTGTGCATCAGAGCGCTTCATGTCCGGTTCAGAAGCATTTTTTAATCTTGATGCGCTCTTCAGGAGCTGCACTCAGTGTGGATTCGTGGTGCCGCTGAATATTAGACAGTCTGAGTTCAGTTGAATCAAACGTGGCATTTATTCCCTTATTTGACAGTAAAATGTGATTCGAATTTAAAGTGCATAATAATCGCGGTGATCTCAAATAACTGCCGTTAGATCAAATAACCGCGATCAGATGATTATTTAATAATCGTGACAGGCCTAGTTATGCTCAAATATTTTAATATGATTTTTTAATGTTTTCATAAATAAATAGGTGATCTGTTGATCTGGACATCAGGTGTGTAGTATTTTCTAATTTCCAAATTAAAACTGAAATGACATGACAATTTAAAAATAAAGGTACAAAATAATTCGGAGTGACTATCTGCACTAGGTGTAAATAGCACCTGCCACACAGCGTGGTTATTTGCACTCAAATATTCTGGTGGAAATACAGAAATTTAAAAACTGCACCCCCAAGTGTCACTGCAATTGCGTAGTGTGTGAAAATGGTGAAGATGTGCTTTTTTCATGTGGGCGACCAGGGTTTGATTCCCCCTTTTGTCCCACTTTTTCCCATCCTGTTTTCTGTTTCTACTCTTAATATTTCTTATACTACTACTAATAATAATAAATAAAAATGAAAATAAAGATTTGGTCATGGTGATGTTCGGGGAGTTGAGAGAAAGGTTTGCTCCGGGTAAAATTATCTATGGTAATATTGTAGTAACCATGTTTTTTTGGCAGAAGCCATAGTTTTAATGCAATAAACCATAGTGTTACTACAGTAATACTGTGTATATATCGTAACCGTGTTTAATTATTATTATTTTATTTTTTTGGTTACTATGATTTTACTACAAAATACCAAGGTGATACTATAGTTACTGAAGAAAACCATGGTACATTTATTTTAGGGGTAGGAGTTTGTGTAGGATGTCTTTGGGACTCTTAATAAACACAATAAACACACTGCAGTCATGCTGTATTTTAATATTTAATGAGGGGTGTAATTAGTATCTAACACTATTTTCCTCGGGGTGCAAATAGCATAGCCTCTGCCAAAATAGTTTAAGAAACAGTTTCAGAAGCATATTGAGTGGACATTCTTCAATGTAAAACTTATTTTACATTAACAATTTGAAGTAGCAATCATTCTTGTTAACCAATTCAAGTGCTCATTTGCACTTTGACATTTAATTTGCTAACTTCATCCTTACTTCATCATTTGATAACTTCATCATCTGTCTTCAATGGATAGATTCTTAAATTCTTACTATAAAAGGATCTGACATGACCTCCTATAGTGATAACATTTTGGCTTTGAAAATGAAGGGTTTGTGATTCAGATCCACCCTAATGTAGGATTTGTTTTAATAATCCATATTTGCAGATCTACATCAGTGGATCTATCATCCACTGGAACACATATGTTTGGATTTTATTTTGTGATTTCACTGGAACAAATAGCAAGTGGCAGAAAGGAAATAGAGAGGCCGTTTCATAAAGTAATGAGGGGCAAAATCGGCCATGGCAAAAAGTGCTAAATGACGCCTATAGCACACATGGGTGAGTGTGGCTGAAACATGGTAGGTTTTTGTTTATAAGGGAACAGTATGCCCCCAAAACCCTGCCTTAATTTGATCCTAATGGAGGCTGTTTTTATTCAAATAACCCATTCAAGCACAAGAAAAACTGCTGTCAGAGAGAGTTCCAAATATAAGGTTCCAGATTTTGTTAGTGACGCATCTTTGCAGCGAGGCACTGCAACCTGTCCTACACATTGTTTTGAGTTTCAGATGATTCAAACTGTGTAGAGAGAGACAGTAGGATGAATTCCATAGATCTTGTCTTTCTGGATGGCTGCCTTCACTCTCATTTGTTTTACGCACAAACACTTGTTCCCTTCTTCCCTTCTTCCCTTTGTCAATCAGGCAGACAGAGATACAGGCATGTGATGAATGCCAAGTGTCTGACAGTCTGATTCAGGAATAGTTTCAGCCATCTGGCCATGTATGACTGAGACTTATGGCTGCCATAGTGAAACTGATACAGAACCACAATATCATAGAGACTTGGGGGTGTGCCTTTTGACTTGGCACCATGTAGCAATGCCCTCGCTACCACCTAAAACACTCTAGCAACCACATAACGATGTACTAAAAACCAGTCAGAAAACCCTTGCAACATATTGCAACACCCTGACAACCAACTACAAATGCCCTAGCAAATGCCCAGAACACTCTAGCAACTGCATAACAAATTTATTCAGAACACCCCAGTAATGTATGGCAAAACCATGACAACCACCTACATAGCAACGCCCTAGCAATTAGCAAATACACAGAACATGCTAGCAACAGCATAAAATTGTACTAAAACCACTCAGAACATCTTAGCAACTGTATAACAATGCCCTGGCAACCACCCAGAACACCATAGCAACCACCTAGCACTGTGCTAAAATCATTCAGAAGACTTTAGTAGCCACATAGCAACTTCTTGTCAACAGTCACAATGCCCTAACAACCACCCACAACACCATAGGAACCTGGGGTACTCAGACTTTTAATTTAATATATTTAATTGGCATAACAATGGCATAATTGTTATGATCATAATGCCTATTATAACTAAATTTGACACTTATTCTCTATAGTTAAAAATTATTGAAATAAATAAACTGATAAACATTGTATATAACCATAAGATTGAAATGGGCCCTGACAACCTTATTCTTGGTATACTACCTATATTACTAAGAAACAAATTAAAAAAATACACTTTCAGAGAAATTAGAATTGCAGACATAAAGCAAACTACAAAGACAAATCAGAGTCCCCACAAATGCAAGGATGGAGTGGAGAGAAATAATCTCAAGGATAAATACAAGCATGGAGTGGAAGGAAATATATTAGATGGAGAGACCAACAACAAATAAGATTAAGAACCTAAAATTTGAACACAGATGGAAACTGCTTAAAGAAGTAATGATATAATATTAAATGATGACGATTCTTTCTCTTTGACTATTCTGAATAATTGGTTAATTAGAAATGTAATTAGCAATCAAACTGCCCTACAAAAGTAAAATGCAAAATTGAGTTATGACTGAAATCAGGTCTCTTAGACTATGATCTGTCCTGTAACGAGTTTGGCTCATAGGCTGATTTTCAGAGAAATCAGTGTAAAAATACAGTAACTACAAAATCCACATCAAAATAATTCAAGTCATTTTTCTCAGTTTCAGTGTTAGTTACTGAGTTTGGCCTTTGTGGGGTAGTAAAGGGTATTGGTATTTTATCCAGTGAAACTAAACATGTGTAAAGTCATTTAGGGCAATATATATGAATTTAGATGGATGGATGGATGGATGAATAGAAAGTAATGCCATGTAGTAGTTTAAAGCACAATGACAAAAAATAAACAACAAACTATCATAGCAATGTAAAAAGAAATATATAAAAGAGATGAAAGATGCGAGGCAAAGACAGACAGTATCTCTATTGTCAGTGACACCCAACTTTTAACAGGGTAAACAGAAGCACGCATATGGCAAAACACTGTATCTAGCCATGATCGCGAACGGTACCATCAGTTAATATTGGCCGGGATGGGGCTTTACAATTTCAATCCAGTATTTTGCGAACACCCGCTGCAAGATTTTGGGGAGCTAAGGTGGAGGGAGTGAGGGAGATGTTTTATAGGAGTGAAGGGGGAGCCTGTTACAAAAGCCACATCATTGAGGCACCACCAGGCTTTTTATGTGCACTAAAAACCTATGCATTGCACAAAAATATCTCTTATTACCATTTTCGGTCACGTGACGTCTTTGACTCTCCGGGACATTGGCATCGTCTCGTAACCCAAATATATGATGTAATAACAACAGCCGCGAAAACTATCTGCATTGGTTTTGTTATACAAGCACCATTTAAGGACAAGGAACAATTATCTTGGTAAATATAGCACTTACAGTTGAGAAGAGGCATCTGCCTTGCGATTCACTGCCGTTCCTTTATATCCAGTGTTTTGAATGTGACGTCGCCTCATCTCCTGAGGGATTATGGGATCGTTAATTCAATCTGCACTTCAAAATCTCACCGGAAATAGTAGGTCATCCGGGTATTTCTTGCTTACTGCTTCATGAATACTGTGGATTCGGACATATTATTCCACTGGCATACTGTTTTTGGCATACTATATAGTAGGGAAGTATGGATATTCGGATGCAGCGCGTGTTTGCCAAATGTTTGATTGGGTGGGCAAAACTCACGTTTGGGTGGGTTCAGCCCACCCCTGCCCATGCCTACAACCGGCCCTGATCACAACAGCCTAACAACCACCCAGAACACTTTAGCAACCGCCTAGCAATGCCCTGGAAACAGCTTCAACACCCTCTAGCAACCACCCAGAACATCCTAGCAACCATATACTGTAGCAGCACGTTTTGTCTTTTTTTTTTTTTTTTGTAATCTTTTCCTGTGTTGTTATTGTTTTTTTAATGTTTCTAATAGATCAGCGGCTTATCGATCCACTTTTTCATCAAAATATGAAAGAGGAAATCTAATCCTAGAATAGCCTTCTTACCTTCACATGTTCCATACATGAGTCCTTGTACTAGTGCTAACACTCTCTTATTTCTCCCTCTGTCTCTCTTAGAGTCACCCACTGACAGGGTGGGCCGGCGGCGCAGCATGCCAAGCAGTACAGTGGACAAAGCAGTGGTCGCCATGGATGCAGACACATCAACATCTTTTAAAGTCACGGTACGCATTATATGACAACATCACAGATCCATCAAACACAACTATCAAAGGAATTAAAATGTTTCTCAGAGCTTGGAGTTGCAATACAATGACTACAAAATCTGTAATGTATATTTAAATTTGTACTATTTTACTAATTATACATTTAGATGACTAACTGTACTGATAAAGGTGTAGTTCCCTTGAATCATGCTTTGCTATCATTAGAAACCAGTAGCAGTGCGATAAGTACCCTTAAGTTGAAAGAGCGTTGAAGCTTAGGTTTTCTCGTTGTAGTGCCTCCCAAGATCAGATGTATCCAGACCATTTTCAGTAAACAATGTTTTTTTAATGGCTTACAGACTGTTGTGAATTTCAACAAGATTTTTTGCTTTAAGCAAACCAAGTCAGATTCAAACTTGGGTCACCAGCATATACAGTATGAGCAACATAGAGCATGCACACTACCCACCAGGCCACATTTCAGATTTTTTTTTTTTTTATCACGGTCATCGGCTACACTGCAAAAACTAATGAATAAAATAAAATACATTTTACCCCACTGGCAAAGTTATTTTCTTTTTTTAAGCATAAACCTCACTAGATTTTGTTAGATTTATAGGAAAACAAAACTATATATCTTATGTAATCAAGTAAATGTATCTTGTTTTAAGGATGTTTAGATTTTGTTTATTGAAGTAAGAAAATTATTACTATTATTATAAAAAATATTGTAGTGTATCCAAACTAAGCTACACCTCCCACCACATTTTACAACATACTGTATAAAGCTCAGAACTCCTATTTCCTCCAGATAAAAGCCATTACGTGTTACATATAGCTGCATAGATACTTATTTGGGACTGTGTTTATCTGGATTAGTGGAGTGGAGGGCACCGGATTGAACTTGTCAGCTAACTCCTGCCTGCAGTTCATTGAACTCAGTTAAGAGGTTAAGCCCAGCAGTTGCTGCTGGTCGGATAATGCAGGTGTCATCACACAGCCTAAGGAGAGGCGGCAGGTTGTTCTGTCTAGAGCATGAAGCACACAGCCACAGCTGGTCCCGAAGCCTTGGGTCAGCCTAAGAGGAGAGAAGGATTTGACACCCTGATAGAGTTAAGCCATCAGTTTATAGACCTGAATGGGCGTCTAATTGGGAACAGTCCATGGAGGAGGTGCAATCAGTCCTGGCTGATGCATGCTGTAAATGAGGCAGATGGGAATTTTGCTGAGTTTAGCCATGATTTGGAAATGCCACGGGCACAGCTGGCAGTACCAGTGCCCACGCATCCCTGCACTTGTTGCAGGCCCTCCTGAGAAGACCGATATTACTCCCTCATGCCACTCACAGTGAAGTGTGTTGCGAAGTTGATGAGGTGTTGTATAAGAAAGTCTCCAGGCCCAACTACTGTACTGCTGTAATTTTACCAGGCGTATGACTCAGTCGGGACCAGTTACCATGGCAACAGTGCGGCTCATACATATAATTGTGATTTGACTGAGGCAGGCTAATTTGGTTTTGAGTTGCTTTAAGTTTTAGGAGGCCTAAACTATTGCTTATTCACTTCATTATAACTTCTGGTTCTTGACAAGATCAAAGTCAAAGACATGTTTGATGGAATTTAGGAGGTGAATGAACAAATGGGTCATGCCTTTCATGCATAATGCACTGAAATATTGAGATATCTACTTTTTATTTTGTACAGACTCTGGTATGTAGGGGAGACCAGGGTTGGTTGACATTTCATACTTTGTTGAATATCTCAAGTAAGTGCTGAAGCTTAAGTTCTTGGGTAAAAAACAAACACATGTCACCAAACTCAATGTCACCAAATATATTCTGACTTTTGTTAATTAATAGTCAAAGTCATAATAATAATAATAATAATAATAATAATAATAATATATATATATATATATATATATATATATATATATATATATATATATATATATATATATATTTAGAAGTATTAAGTTAAAAAATAGTGTATGAAAGTTATGAATTATTATCTATTCTTTTTTATACCCAGTGTGATAACCCACCCAAAAACCAATGTGCAAACCAACCACGCTCATACTCTTTTGATAAATGATGTTAGTCAGCTTGCATAGCTTATCACATGCTTACAAATCTTAAATCAAAATCTAGCTGAAACTCATCACTATTAACTAAAATTAATATATTTTTATAAAAACAATTGCTTTGTATTATTTATATAAAATTTTTACCAGATGAGTTGAATTTTTGTTTGACGTAGATAAAATAAAACTTGTCTTCACAATTACAGATTTTAACATTCAGATGTCCTGACAGAATCAATCAGTGTAGGTCAAGAAAGTGAACATTTTAGATGTTGCACTTTTGTGAAAATAATTTCAAAATTATCAGAAATTATCTATCTATCTATCTATCTATCTATCTATCTATCTATCTATCTTTCTATCTATCTATCTAACTATCTGTCTGTCTGTCTGTCTGTCTATCTATCTATCTATCATCTGTCTGTCTGTCTGTCTGTCTGTCTGTCTGTCTGTCTATCTATCTATCTATCTATCTAACTATCTGTCTGTCTGTCTGTCTGTCTATCTATCTATCTATCATCTGTCTGTCTGTCTGTCTGTCTGTCTATCTATCTATCTATCTATCTATCATCTGTCTGTCTGTCTGTCTGTCTGTCCGTCCGACTTTCTATCTTGTTAGCTATCTGGCTGTTTGTTTTACTGTAATCTCTGTAAAACCAACTTCAAGCTTTTAAAAATATTTTAAACTTTCACACAAGGCTTTGTCCCCCCTGTTGTATTTATTATCCAGTAATACACATTGCATTCAAATATCAACATAAACCATTCACTAGTGTTTACCCCCTACCAGAAACCCTAGATAAACAGTTATTCCATTTCTTACGGTTCACACATTGACATTTCCACATTGATTAATTAAAGCGTTAACCTAATGACAGGATCTATTAACTGACGCAAGACAGAACAAGCATTGTTTGCAAGTACACTTGAACATGAACACCCTTCGTGCATGCCGATGAGTTGTGTATTTGGCTCCTGCGGGGCCACAAAAGAGCCCTGCTGTCTCTGACAATACACAGCTCTCGAATCGGGATCCATGCTAATTGAACAGGATCCCAACCTTGTTGGAACAGAGGGAGGAAGGGCAAAAGTGGGCTCCCATGCTGTGCCAACCACTTTGAGATCCCTTGGAGAAATCCAATACCTTGCACCGGTGATATATGCAACCATGACCATTAGGAACCAGAATTATGGAATTTCCCAGAGGCCCCAGTTCTCTTGCAGAGAAATCCGCTTCAGAGTGTGGAGTCCTCTGTGTTATGACCCAGGCTAGACTGTCTGGCTGCGAGCAACAGATAATGAAATTAGATGTATTTTTTTAGCAGATGCTCAGAGAGATTTAGTTGCTTTGAAGTCGGAAGTCTTGTTTAGTTGTTATCCAATTCGAGATACAGAGCGTCCCACGTTGGATATGCTAAGTGCGTTCATGGAACACTCTTGGCTCTTGGCACTCCTCTAAAAAGAAGCTGTTTGCAGAGTAATGAAGAGGTTTTGATAAGGAGACATCTGGCAGATTTGGAAGAAGGGGCCTCTTGAAGACATCTCATTTAAGATGAAAATAATTTCCTGGAATGTTATTTATTTTCTTGGAACCATGGTACATTGGCACAATAAGGGTGAGAAAGAAATAGTCTTCATTCCACTTTCTATGACAGGACATGTCGAGACACAAATGCAGGGAGTGCAGTGTAGGGGCGTATCCCTTAAAGGGATCTTTAGAATAGATACAGTGGCCCCAAAAGTGTTTGAACTGGTCTCAAGGTGATTTTAAATGTAAGTATGAAGTCAGTTCCCCTCAAGTTCACACAGGTGTCCTAGCAGAGCAACCACAGGTGTAGCTCATTACTTAAAGTATGGACATGGTCCACTAACTTTGACAAACAGAAAGTGTCCAAATAATTTTGTCTTAATTCTGAACACAATATACTGTTTTATCATTGTAAACATATTTATGTGAAATGTTTTGCTTTAAAAGTGTGTTTGTACTATATTTAATATATATGATACTTGGTTTTTAAATATTTTCATTAACCCTTAAATGCATGGGAATTTCACCAAACATATTTGAGTCTTTAGAAACCCAGCAATATCTATCACAAATGGATCTACAAAATGCCCAGATACTGTCAAATTTTTAAATATTTTTAAGACAATTTGAAAATAATAGAATAAAATATATTTTGATCAGGATTTTTACAGCCGATACCGATCACTGATCTTCTTCTGATACTTATCAGTTTACCTTTTATCAGGGTCTCTGTAATAACTGGCTATATGTAAGCTTTCTGCACACTGTCACTATTAATTTAATTTTTCTCTTCCCAGTAATATCACTTTGCCTAGTTTTTGCTGACAAAAAAAGTTAATAAACATTTAAAGGCTTATGAAAAAAGCTTTTTTTTTTTAAAATAAGACTTGAAAACAAGTATAGGTTAAAAAATTATTCTCTATATTAAGATACACTATATTGGCAAAAGTATTCGCTCACCCATCCAAATAATTGAATTCAGGTGTTCCAATCACTTCCATGGCCACAGATGTATAAAATGAAGCACCTAGGCATGCAGACTGCTTCTACAAACATTTGTGAAAGAATGGGCCGCTCTCAGGAGCTCAGTGAATTCCAGCGTGGTACTGTGATAGGATGCCACCTGTGCAACAAGTCCAGTCGTGAAATTTCCTCGCTACTAAATATTCCACAGTCAACTGTCAGTGGTATTATAACAAAGTGGAAGCGATTGGGAATGACAGCAACTCCAAGGCCACGTAAAATGACAGAGCGGGGTCAGCAGATGCTGAGGCACATAGTGCGCAGAGGTCGCCAACTTTCTGCAGAGTCAATCGCTACAGACCTCCAAAGTTCATGTGGCCTTCAGATTAGCTCAAGAACAGTGCGTAGAGAGCTTCATGGAATGGGTTTCCATGGCCGAGCAGCTGCATCCAAGCCATACATCACCAAGTGCAATGCAAAGCGTCGGATGCAGTGGTGTAAAGCACGCCGCCACTGGACTCTAGAGCAGTGGAGACACGTTCTCTGGAGTGACGAATCACACTTCTCCATCTGGCAATCTGATGGACGAGTCTGGGTTTGGCGGTTGCCAGGAGAACGGTACTTGTCTGACTGCATTGTGCCAACTGTGAAGTTTGGTGGAGGTGGGATTATGGTGTGGGGTTGTTTTTCAGGAGCTGGGCTTGGCCCCTTAGTTCCAGTGAAAGGAACACTGAATGCTTCAACATACCAAGAGATTTTGGACAATTCCATGCTCCCAACTTTGTGGGAACAGTTTGGGGATGGCCCCTTCCTGTTCCAACATGACTGCGCACCAGTGCACAAAGCAAGGTCCATAAAGACATGGATGAGCGAGTTTGGTGTGGAAGAACTTGACTGGCCTGCACAGAGTCCTGACCTCAACCCGATAGAGCACCTTTGGGATGAATTAGAGCGAAGACTGCGAGCCAGGCCTTCTCGTCCAACATCAGTGTCTGACCTCACAAATGCGCTTCTGGAAGAATGGTCAAAAAGTCCCATAAACACACTCCTAAACTTTGTGGAAAGCCTTCCCAGAAGAGTTGAAGCTGTTATAGCTGCAAAGGGTGGGCCGACGTCATATTAAACCCTATAGATTAAGAATGGGATGTCACTTAAGTTCATATGCATCTAAAGGCAGATGAGCGAATACTTTTGGCAATATAGTGTAGATAGCCCTATAAAAAAATGATAACCCATAGGTGCAATTAAACTTAATGTGAAATTTTTGGTTATTGATTAATTGTCATTATTTCATATAATTATTATTATTCATTATTTTATTTCTATTTTATTTTTGCATTATATGTAATACATTATATTATGGTATATTAATATTGTATAAATAATTATTATATTTATAAATTCCTTCCTTGTCTTTTCATTTAGTTGGATGATTGTATTAAGCAGAGAAAGAGTGCATGTTTCTGGACTCTACAGATGCTACTAATGTTAATGCTGTTTAATCGGAAGATATTTAATAAAGATGTTTGAATTACACTACATCTTCACATTATCACTGAGATGTCTATGACCGGCGGAGACTGAAAAGCTGCCACCATGAACGATAACAAGGACCGTTTCACAGCTCATGCTATTTTCCCTTTGCCTTGACGCGTGTGAAACGCCACATTAACAGTACAGTACACAAACTTTTCATATTCGCCATACCTCTCCCACTGTATCGTTCTCAACTGCTGAATCAAGTTTGTTGTCTTACAACACTATGCCAGTATTCCCCACACTCAGTGATGCTATGACAGTGCTGCTAATTTCTTAAAGGAGTCACGCATCTTTTGCGACATGAACGATCGGTTTATGTGATCGGCCATATTACCATGAATATCAGCCGATACCGATCGGTGGCCGATTGATCGGAGCATCCCTAATTTTGATATATTTTGTTGTTTTATTTTTCATATATCAAAGAGAAAATGCATCAAATCAGGACAAATCTAGAACAGGATTCATTACTTTTACACTGAAATTTCATGAGACACAACTGGCTGTCAAAAAAATATTGAGCTACATAACACATTAGATTCACGTAAATTACACATAAGTATTTTCTCAGGCACTTATTGAGTCTAAACAGATGCACAATTTACATAATTTCAGTAGTACACCCAAATGACAATAGTCATATCATACTGTTCATGTGATATAGTTTACTTCCATGTTGTTTCTTTACCAAATAGCAATGTCAAATGTAAATCAAGCCAATCGCTGAAACATCAGCGCCACCTTGACTAAGAAATAACATGTATAATATGTATGTGTGCAAGCATATGAAATACTGATTGTTGACAATTAATTGTGACACAGAAAATCAATGTAATACAGTATTTATTTAAATGAATATAGTTCTACTTTCTCTTGTAATAAACAAATAAATAGATTTCTTTCAGAAAAGACTTGGGATTATTGGGATTAAGAAGAATGTAGAAATAAATAATTTGACGTAAACCCCATCCTACGGTTCAGCGCTCTGATACTTGCTTGAACCGGGCTGCAAAAAATGGATGAGGTACTGGGGGTGGAATGAGGTCATGGGTCTCTAAAAACCCAAGGTATGCATTTAAAAAAGGGTTAAAAATATTAGTAAAATACATTTTAATATAATAATAATAATAATAATAGTCTTATTTTATTCTAAATAATAATAAATATTATTATGACATACTTTAATTTGTATACATTTTAATATTTTTTAAACACCTATTCTTATAAAGGCAATGACGTTTGGCATTTTTAAGTGTGGCTCAAATGTCCAAACATTTGTAAGGGCCACTGTATCTGTATGTAAAGGGAACATATAGCATAAATTATGTTTCTTGCTTTTTTACAAAGTTCTATCGACTATAATCGATTTGGAATAGTCTAGACAGCAGCTCTTTGCGTCATACAAATAATGTCCTTAATGTGATGAGCAGGGAAAACTTGACTCAGTTGATTTCTGTATACAGTATGCCACTAGTATATTTTTAATATAAACTGATAATCTATTAAGCATAAAAATATATAGTACGCACAAATATTGAGTAAAATTTAAATTTTGTATTAAATTAAGCTTTTCAGTATTAAATTAAATAGAAGTATACTTACAGTATAATCACCATTTCACTCACTTGTCCTCCATCTTGGATGGATTTTTTTCACTAAGCTCATCGTTGGGATTGCCTTTTCTGTGAACAATGCATGTGGTGCTGTCTTAGAATTTTAGAAGGTGCCTTACCGTCGGGAGTCCACCTACAGTATGATGCCTTAAAATGCTTTCTTTATAGGCAGTTCACTAGATGTTGGAACAGAGCCTTTTTTGCCATTTGTACTGGTGTGAGTCTAGTAGTCTAACAGTCTAATAGTGCTTTTTGGGGGTCATGACAGGGATTAACCTTCTGCTGTCTAACAAAGAAAGGCTCACTATGTACAAATCAAGACAGGGCTTTCAAATCTTTGTGTATCAGCCTCAAAAATGTATCATGCAATGTCTGGCATTGTCAGCATGTACAAATAAACAGGCACACAGTGTCAGACACAAACTCGCAGGCATGGACACAAGAGGGCAGAGAGAGGCCAAGCATACAGAATACAGGAGAAGGGGTCGAAGAGGGGGAACTAGACGAGGGTGGGGAATGCAGGCTCAGCAGCAAAGCATTAGAGGAATTCAGTACATGCACACAATAGACGCAAAAAAGGAATCTGTGGACCTTCAGTCTGTTGACAGCTGACAGAGCTTAATACAGTGGCGAGATGCCAACAGCACTACATGTTAGCCTAGTTAGGGCTGGAATAGTGTGTTATACTGAAACTGAAAAAATATTTAATGAATATGTTGGAAATATATAAAAAAGTTTTATGCTCTGACACAAACTTTAACAATTTAATAGACCACCAGTGTTTCCTGCACTGTAATTTAGTGCCGACAATGCGCTGCTTACCTTATCTACAGCACCATGGCTAAAGTAGCTGTATTTTACCTGAGCTTTAAGTTTGCAGTCTGAGTTGAATGTGATGAGACAATAAGACTGGGTACTTCGAAATAATACAAAGACAGTAAACAAACTGAGACAACACTCATTTGTCTTCCCTGGCTGCATGCATCAACAAACATACAGAGTGACTAGTGTAGTCCAAATCATGAACGAACGACTCTTGTGAGGCTGTTCTTTTAATGAATCAGTCAAAAATACTCACAAGTTATTGATTTGAGTCTCTAACATATCACTCACTGAATCTATCGGTTTCTGAATTAAAGGGATGGTTCACCCCAAAATAAAAATTATCTAATCATTTACACACCCTCATGCCATCCTAGATGTGTATGACTTTTGTAGCAAATTTGGTAGTATAAATGTACACAGGATGGGTTAAAGTGCCTGCGTAACCGCCATTATATGTAGGGAAACAGTATATGTGAGCTAGGAATTAAATTAAACTGTCCTTATTCTACATTATTATGTAAGAAAATTTATAATGGAATTAGTTGCGTTCGACAACCATTATAAATTAGATAAATGACAAATAACTAGATTATTTGTCTGAATAAAATTCTCCACCATTAACTTCGTAATACAACGTCTTGTTGTATTCGCTCACAATTTCTATTGTAAGGAATTAGCTTTAATAAGGGAATTATGATTAATTATTTTATTGGAGTAATATTATACTCATGGCTTATTGAAAATAATATTACACATATTTAGGTACAGCTTTGAAGCAAAATCTTTTAAAAACAGGGATGAGATTATTTATCAAAATATACCACCGTCAAATTATCTTTAAAAGGGGAATATGAATAATTAACCATATCTCATTATAATTAATTATAAATATTTGGATCAGTCGATAGAATTAACTTGATGTAGCTGAATTAATATTACAATCAATTAATCTGTTCGTCCAGCGAACACTCAGTATTGATCGTCTATCAGTCTCTCAGAAAGTATATTTTTCGTGGCCACAGACAAATAACTCCTTCTTAGCATGTAGCTGTGATCAAATCGTTAAATTGATGTTGATGTACAAGCTGACCAGAATCAACTCACAAGAATGTACACAAAAGCTTTATTTAACTAAATCACAAACACATACACACAAATCACGCATACATGGGAAATGGAAAAGTGAAAGTGAATGAAACCACAACAGAACAGGGGAAAGAAGCTATGACAAGAGTCATTTAACCATCTGAAAGAACCATCAGTTTCTTACTTCAAAGCACCTTTGTTAACAAAGGGGTTCACAGCTTATACTAAACCTCTGCTTAGTTAGTTAATTGTATGATACTTGCAATGCCTTGGCTGTTGAGAGAGAGCCCGGATGCAGTCTCAGGAGAAAGTCTTGATGGTTCCTTGAGTCGATGGTGTTGAAGTTGCAATCAATTTTTTCCATGTTGAATGAAGAAATAATGATGGACTTGTGGTGTTAGTTTGACTCCGTTATGATCGAGGAAGTTACACATGGCTTGATGTGTTAAGGCCTCGCGGTCGGATCGGGTGTTTCTGGTCCCACACGTGCAGCATCCATGAGCAGAAGGGAGAATAAGAAGAGGGAAGAGAGAGAGGGAGGTCACTCCGACAGTGCCCTTTAACTCCTGCGGGGGGTCACTCCTCTCGATTTTGGCTTGACCAATGAGAAAGGTGCATTTTCCAGCAGGAAAAGTTCCTTTGTTTGGAAGCTGACTTGTAAGCTAGCGGTTTGTGCCTCTTTATGCTCTGATTAATATAACAAGCATACAATGCATGTTATAAGGGGGTGCTATACTCCAATGTTTAGAGCATCACACAAGCATTAATTTGATAGGAAGCATGATTCCAATAATTTTACACTATCTAATGGTTCTGTCATAAAGCATGCACAAAACGGTATACAGTACAAAAGACGAGACAGTAATAATCATACACACAATGTCCTGAGGATATGCACGTTCATTTATAGAACAGTTTGGCTATAAATTAATGAAGAAAAATCTGTTTTATGGCCTTTATGTGTCTTTCCTATGGGGGAATGGAGTGAGTTACTTCTTCCCACATTCCTTTGCTTTGCATGTGGCTACCTTCCCCCACCTGGAATGTCTCTGAGGTCCACTAGTTGCTGGACTAGTGTCAGCAAAGGGGCAGTAAAAGCTCATGATTAGTGGGAGAGCTGACATCTCAGAGTCTGCTTGGGCCTACTTGGACCTTTGCTTGTTACGGTCTTGAGACGTCTGTTGGATTATTCATTAAATAATGAATAATTGTGTGTCTGATTGGTCCAGATGCTACACTTTCTTCTGCTGAACACTGAACATTTTTTTAGAAGAATATTTCAGCTCTGTAGGTCCATACAGTACAAGTGAATGAGTACCAAAATTTTGAAGCTCCAAAATTCACATAAAGGCAGCATAAAAGTAATCCATAAGTTAAACCACTCCAGTGGTTAAATATATATCTTCAGATAGGTGTGGGTGAGAAACAGATCAATATTTAAGTCCTTTTTTATGTAAATTCTCCTCCTTGCCCAGTAGGTGGCAATATGAAGAATGTGAATCGCCAAAAATAAAAGAAGAGAGTGAAAGTGGAGATTTATAATAAAAAGGGCTTAAATAATTATCTGTTTCTCACCCACACTTGTCATATCACTTCACTGGATGTTTACATAGCAACATGTAGTTAAAAATACACATTCACTAGAGTTTTGTTGTTCCGAATGGTATTTTATTTACAAAAACAGAAAACAGCTGCAAAAACACAATTCTGTAAGAGACACTGGTTCAAACATACACCGATCAGCCACAATATTGTGAAGGTCCCCCTCGCCAAAACAGTGCCAACCCGCATCTCAGAATAGCATTCTGAGATGCTAATCTTCTCACCACAATTGTACAGAGCGGTTATCTGAGTTACCGTAGACTTTGTCAGTTCGAACCAGTCTGGACATTCTCTGTTGACCTCTCTCATCAACAAGGCATTTCCATCCACAGAACTGCCACTCACTGGATGTATTTTGTTTTTGGCACCATTCTGAGTAAATTCTAGAGACTGTTGTACGTGAAAATCCCGGGAGATCAGCAGTTACAGGAATACTCAAACCAGCCCGTCTGGCACCAGCAATGTATGCTTTTGATGTCTTACAACTGACTTGGAGTGCAATGGAGTGGACATATCTTAGAAATAAGATTATGTTACCATCTTATCCTACTATACTATAGACTGATATATTTATGGCCTGACTATAAATATCGTAATTTGGCCATTATGAGATTAATAATTTGGTCAATAAGCAAGCCTTCTCGTTAACTAATATTTATTTATTTATTGTATGTTTTTTTACAGTGAACCATTTGAGTAAATTTTATGTAAAAGCAGTGTTCATTTCAGCCATTTTGCTGGGCTTCATAAGCACAGAGACTGACGCATACCTGTTTGTGTGTTTGCATACTGTATGTTATGTACAGTACACTGATTTTGAGTGTGAAGTTTTGTGTCTTGTACATGCTGGTTGACCATGGATTTCTTGTTGGTTTACTTAGATAAGATGCCTGCTTTGAATGCAAGCACACTAGAATGCCATGCTGGGGTTTAGCAGCTTTACAGCAGCATTCTACCCCTTCTTTATGCCTTTGTTGTTCCTGTTAGACCCCTGATTGTTAGTTGTGCAACAACAAGCATTAAGTGGTCTGTTAAGGTCAATCAGCAATTCATTTCATTCATGCATTAGGCCTTGATTCAGATCCCAAACACTGTGATTATCCCACCCCCTAATTGCGACTAAAGCGCTCTGAGTAATGTGTTTCCTGTGTGCCATTTTCTTATCTTAATTTTTTTTTTTTTTTTTTTTTCAAACATCTCACTCAGATAGGCTTTGGTCTCTAAAGAATAATACAAGTCCTTTAAATCTCTGTGCAATGTCTCAAAACCACAAGCTCAGCTCTCCTCCTTTGAACAGTGTTTCCTCCCCTTTCCATGCCAGCCAACAGTTTCCATGGTAACAGCGGCTTTGAGGGGAGTATCACATCAGCGTAGCTTCTACATCCCAGCACACCATGAGCAGATGTGTGTGCCTTGCCAATTGCACAGCTATGCACGGCTCAACCAAACGCTACGAATGAGAGGAGAGTGAAAGATAGAGCGAACAAAAAAAACAGAGCATTGGTTTCAAATGCAGCTGCTCCAGTTGTGTAGCTGCAAGTTATTAATTAATCTGTGAGCAGAATACTGATCTCTGGTCTGGCTTTCTATCCAGGGCTTCTTGAGCCGCAGACTGAAGGGTTCCATCAAACGCACCAAAAGCCAGCCGAAGCTCGACCGTCACAGCAGCTTCAGGAACATCTTGCCGGGCTTCAAAAGCACGGAGAATGACAGGTAAGGTGGAGATGCTTACATTTCCGTTCGTGTGTTCGCATACTGTATATTCTGTACATTGATTTTGAGTGTGTAGGTTTGACTCTTGCTGGATGCATATTGAGATCATTATATTGTCAAGATCCAATTGAGTATCACCTACTGTACAGATGTTCATGGGGTTTTTACATTGTTTTCTTGTGGCATACTTTAATCCAATGGCCTTGTTTCAGGGCTGTCAATATGCCCTTGCTTGTTTGGCGTTTCTAATTGATGTTGTTTTTAATCATGGCGTGATCATTTGCAAGAATGTTTACAGTAAAATTATGATTTCGTGCTTTGCACGACATTATAGCTAATCAAGTTGATTAACAGATCTCCACTTGCCTGATTTACACAGTGCAACATCTTGATTTGCAAGTCAAATTTTAAAATTGCAGATTTCAATTTGATAAGTTTTAAAAATCTCTGATCAATAAAATATTTTTATTTATCCAACATCTTGGGCCCATCATATCATATCCATCATATCATATTGACAGCTATCTTTATGTCTTTGAGATGGAGCTTTATATAAATAATGTCGTTTTCAATCACGAAGTTGTTTTCAAACATGCGTAAACTACTAGGTAAACTACATGCGACGACTACTTGTTGATTAACAGATCTCCTCTTGTCTTTTTACAAAGTGTAAAATCATTGATTTGCACATTAGATTTTTAATTGCTGCTTTCAATGTGACAATTTCTAAAAGCTCTTTGATCAATTAAAAGGAATTTCCAGGTTCAATACAAGTTAAGCTCAATCAACAGCATTTGTGGCATAATATAAAAATTTATTTTGTTTCATCCCTTCTTTAAAAAAAAAAAAAAAAAAAAAAAAAATCAATAATATGGGTTACAGTGAGGCACTTACAATGGAAGTGAATGGGGCCAATCCGTAAACGTTAAAATACTCACTGTTTCAAAAGTATAGCCACAAGACGTAAAGAATATGAGTTTTAACATGATATTTGTGTAATAAAACCAATTACTTACCTTTTCTGTGTAAATTCATAGCCAATGTTACAACTTCGTTGCCATGATGTAACGTTGAAAACTCTTAAACGATCATATAAATTATTAAACAACTTTACAGCTCAAATAATCCACAAGTTTTAACAGAAGAATTAAAGTAAGTGCTTTTATAAAATTATTGTGACATGGGTTAGTGGAGTGGAAGAGAGGAGACGTAGGAGTGGAACAAATAACATACAAGGAGATAATCAAGGAAAACACGCTGGAGTGGAACAAACATCATACATGGAATTAGTCAAGGAAACACGCTGGAGTGGAACAAATATCATACTAAACATAACAACAAAACAATTCAAGAACTGACAAAGAATGAATACAACAGGAGGATATTTATACAAGCGGGTGCAGATGAGGGAATGGAGAACAAGTGAGGAGGATTGGGAACAGATGGCAGTGATGAGGGCATTGCATTATGGGAAGTGTAGTCCGGGGGAAACTAAGGAAGGATGACACAAAACCAATTCAAAATAAGTCCATAGAACAGAACGGAGAATAACTGTGACAATTATAAGCCAAGATTTTCCCCATTCACGTCCATTGTAAGTGCCTCACTGTAACCTAAATTTTTGCTTTTTTTAAAGAAAAGGAGGGATGAGTCGAAATTTAAATTTTGCGATAATCAACATTGTGCCACAAATACTGTCGATTGATGTTAACTTTGAACCTGGAATATTACTTTAAATATATTTTAAATATTTACTTTTTTTGTTTATCAAACACCTTAAATTCATCATATCTGTCATCATCATTGACAGCTGTCAATACAGTCTTGCCGGTGTGGCATTTATAATTGATTTTCATCATCAGTTGCAATAGAGTTTAGGTTAAAATTGTGATTTTTTTTTTTTTTGTGCTTTGTATGCCATCACGGCTAATCAAGTTGATTAACAGATCTCCTCTTGTCGTATTTACACTGTGTAACATTTTGATTTGCATCTTGCATTTGTAATCTGTGTATCTTCTATAACATTTATCACATTATTTACTGAACATTTTGCTTCTTTATTCATCTCTATTAAGATTGTTTAGAGTCACTTATTGCCGTGCTAAAATGTTTGAGTCATCTTTCTCCCCAATGAATTGGGATCACGGAGTGAAGAGTGAATTAGATTACTCGCAGGATAAATGGTCTTGCTGCAGTCTAATTTGCGAGAGATAGCTTGTGAAATATTCGGCTCCCTGCTTAAGACCTACTTGAGTTGTTTAGGTTGTCATGAAAAGAATTATCAGGCTCCAGGCTGCTGGTGCCATATGTTTTTTTGATGTGGCAGAACCAGTCAGCAGCAAGCTGACTCCAATACATTGACCTAACAAACAGCAGCTTGTTTCACAGCCTCAAGTCAGAGTATGCGGTTTGTCTACAAGCTTGTAGCATTGCACACAGATCAACTTAGTTCACAACGGATGGTAGAATTGAAGAGTTCGGATGATGTCACAATTTAATTTGAGTGTTTTTGTCATTTAAAAGGAAGAGTTGACAACTAACTTTGCCACTGTGAAAATCTAAATGGTATCTCTCAGCATTTGATGTAATTTCTGAGCAGAAACAATCTGAGAAGCAGGAAACTCCATTTGCTCTTCATTTGATATTTTGATTGCTGTCTAGGAGAAACAATTGTGACATTAAGGGATCTCATTTGTGATTTTTCTTTCCTATGGGAAATTATTATCATTTCCCTGAGGTAGAATCTGGAGAGCACTTTCTCTTACATGGGATTTGTTCACTCTAAAGGCCTACAGATAACATAGCAACAACACCAAAGATATCTCCCCAGCTCACTGCCAGCCTTAGTGTAGTGTTAGCAGACAAAAATGGCCTTGGTTGTCCAGAGATTTTATGCTTCATTACACCAGCATATTATACGGGGAGGGAGACCGTCAGCTTCATGGCATCAAGTTGTGTGAACTAGATAAGACCCACACTGCTTTTAGAATGCTGTGGCAGCATCCGTACCAGTAGGAATCTTCCAGTCAGAGTAAATTAAGGGTCAATTCCCAAGATGTGTCTGTCCAGACTGCCTGGACCTGGAAGTTGGTATGGCATAGATCAGATAAGGTCACCTCTCCTCTCCAATATGTTCTCAGTATCTCGCTAGCTAATATTTTGTTTAAGTTAGCATGAGATTAAAATGAACTTGATTTAGTTATTAATATACAACCCTTGTCTTATTGTGCACAATTCATCAGTACATGTTATTCTAAGGAAAAAATTGTGTACGTAATCTTTAATCAAAGTGTCAATATAATGAAATTCCAATCACCTTGCTCCATTCTGGTATGTAACGTTCACTTGTCAATCAATCAACTTTGAACCTTTTGAAACTTTGTATTGCAGCACTCTGTATTGCAATTACCTCCTTATGAAAAATCGTTTTTTCTGTATTCCTCATTTGTAAGTTGCTTTGGATAAAAGCGTCTGCTTAATGAATAAATATAAATGTAAATGTAAATCAAGTCTAACCCATTGTTTATAGATCATTGATCTCACCCTAGTTTTTTTTCTCACTGGATACCCTGTTTCACTCAAACATATGGCACATTACTGAAGAAAAATGGGTTACGAATCCCATTTCATTTTGTGTTTTTATTATTATTATTATTATTGTGCGTGGGTTGTGTCAAAATGCTTTAAATAAAAAAATGATTAATTTATTTGAAAGTATGTAACTACTCCAGTTTGATGTGCAGAGACAGCAATAAGTAAGCCATTCACAGGATTATTATTATTATTATTATTATTTTGTCCTGCTAGTGGTGCAGAAATTACACACTTTACTTTTAAGTTCCTATTTAATGATCTACCTTAACAGATTTTGTGTTTTTCAACCACAGATTTACAAAAAGGGAAGACACTGGATTCAATGGACTGAAAATATTGCTTTGAATTTTTAGTATCACCTGCTGATGTCCTGAACAGTTTTGTTGAAAATAATCTGTGGCTTTATCCATTACGGACTCCATTTCTGAGCAAATTTGAGATTTTTTTTTTTTTTAAGTGATAACTCTATAAAAGCTTCCATTAAGATATCAGATGCCCTTTGGGTGAGGAATAAGCTTTTAAGCTTCTAAATGGCTACTCCAAAGGGTTTACTGATAAACAGAAAGTGGTAAGAAGTGATTTTCACTTGTTTTATAGGGGAAGAATGAAAAAATATTCACCAAAAATGACCCATTGGCTCCCTTAATTTGTGTTGTTAAAATCTGGAAGGGCACTTTTTAATAACTTTCATTAATAAGTCATTAGCAAACATTATATCATGTACATTCAAATATGAAAATATATCATGTTAAATGACATTTTCAACTATTTAAATGTGCATTAAGCAGTGTTTATTGCACTATTATAAAAAATAAAAAAAAACTAGAGCACCCAGCAAAAGAAATTAATGATTAATTTGCAAAACAAGAATCACAAGTTATCAGTTTGAATCAGTCTAATGAATCCTTCACTAACTTGAACTCGCTGAATCCATCAGGGTGGTTACTAAATTAACATCTGACTCACTTATGGATACTTTCAGTTATGTTTCACCTGAAATTAAGCTCAAACTGTGTTTTGTACTCAGATTTGTGAGACTTAAATCAGTGTCCTCACTGTCTTTTTTACAAATGTAAAAACATTGAATTATACTTTCAGTATTTCAAACATTAAAACCAATTATGTTAACAAAATAGCATTTTATATATATATATATATATATATATATATATATATATATATATATATATATTCTTTTGAACCAGTATTTTGGATGGGGGCTCCCCTGCTGCAAAAACAGAATAATGTCATAAAACTCAATATTTGTTCATTTTATTCATAAAATTTATCAGAAATGTTTGCCAAATATATTGATTGTAAGCCCAAATGGAGAGATCAGACTATAAGACTTAAAAATGATATTCAGCCTTAGGAGATCTCTTTACATTGTGCCTTTTTGAAAGGACATTGAGCTTTAACTATTGATTTTACTTCTTATTCCCAACGACCATTTTGTGAATAATAACAGCTGTGTGATCTCTTCATCCTCACACAACAGAATGAGAAATAAAGTTGGTGGTGCCGTTTCGACACCATAATGGATAGGGCTATTCAAAGCACCTGTCTTCTTTCACCAGAGGCCATTTTCTCCACCTCTGGCTCACTTTTCTGTACATTTATTAACATTATTGCCACACCATTCTTTATTTTGAATCTAAAGACATTCAGAGTCATTTTGACATGCATCAACCACACTTCTTGAAACAATGTACTGGAGCATCATGTTTTTATTTAATAAGGGTCGCTTGCATCATCCGGGTTGGACAAAGCAAGATTTTCAGGTCAGTCTCCCCTCTCGTATCTGGCTGTTTTGCCATGTCCCACTTAATTACAGGCCTGGGAGCTGTGTAATATAGAGAATGCATGGCCTTACTGCACTCCGCTAATACCAAGAGACATGCTCGCCCAGGGCTTGACAGTATTGTTGTGTTCCACACATTACTGTCTCCATTTCTCTCTATGTTTGTTTGTATGTGTGTATGTTTCCGTTAAAGAGCTTAATCAGAATCTGTTATGTTATTTTATTTATTTAGTGACCTGTTAATTGCATTGATGTGTGAAATCTATGATATCCCGCTAAGCACACATCAGTTCAGAAGATATCAGAATATCATCTGAAAACTGTTGTGTTCTATTTTAAGCGTAATGTGTACAAACATCTGATAAACTTAAAAAGCAGTCACATACATCAATCATAAGCAGCGCAAATACAAATGTACAAATTTAGACAGATTGCAGATGCAAACACTATAATATACAGTACTGTGCAAAAGTGTTAGGCACATAAGATTTTTCACAAAAACATTTGTCTTAAGATGGTTTTTTATGTCTATCTATCTATCTATCTCTCTCTCTCTCTCTCTCTCTCTCTCTCTCTCTCTCTATATATATATATATATATATATATATATATATATATATATATATATATATATATATATATATATATACACACACACACACTGTATATATATATATATATATATATATATATATATATATATACACACACACACACTGTATATATATATATATATATACACTGTATATACACCGATCAGCCACAACATTAAAACAGCCTGCCTAATATTGTGTAGGTCCTCCTTGTGCTGCCAAAACAGTGCCAACCCTATTCTTCTCACCACAATTGTACAGAGCGGTTATCTGAGTTACCATAGACTTTGTCAGTTTGAACCAGTCTGGCCATTCTCTGTTGATCTCTCTCAACAACAAGGCATTTCCGTCCACAAAACTGCCACTCACTGGGTGTTTTTTTGTTTTTGGCACCATTCTGAGTATATTCTAGAGACTGTTGTGCGTGAAAATCCCAGGAGATCAGCAGTTACAGAAATACTCAAACCAGCCCATCTGGCACCAACAATCACAAAAAGTGTCACAAAATATCTGCTGTTGTTCTGAAATGTTTTTCTAACATCCATCAAGGAGTATTTTAGACAGATTGCAGATACAAACAGTCTAAAAATTATATATTACAGGTGAAAATGCACACTATAAATAGATATACTGTTTATAAATACACTGTAAAAAATGAATGAACAGATTGCTTCTCAAATCACTGTGTAATGAGAACTTGTTTAACATGTTTAAATGAATTTATATATTTAATTTGTATAATATTATTCATACATTGTTTTCTATTTCAATTGTTCTATTTCAGTTTAGATAGAAATTAGCAAATACTCTACTACAGGCCTAACCTCTAGATCAGTGCGTCACATAGACTATTTATTTATCAAAACAATAAAATATCATACACACACTTCAAAACTTGCACAGCTGTCCCCACCACTTTTTAAGACCATGCCGTGTTTGCTGAATTTGCAGAAAACCTAGCTAGTAGTCCAATGCGTCTCTCTAGTGGAACATCTGTGGATCTCTTTTTTACAAAAAGTCATATTAAGCCAAGCTCTTTAATTATACATGACCAAGTTGTCACTATTGATTAAAGGCACACTGCAAGCCACTGTCCCTCAGCATGTGGTGTCCCAGGAGAGGGGGGTAGGGCGCTGCGAACGAGTGTGGGCTGGTGGTATTTTTCGATTCGGAGACGTGTTATGTGAGGTCTATGGCAGTCTGCCTGTAATGGATTAGCCTCGTTAAATTCAAACCTGCATTCTGCACAAAGAAACACCCACAGAAGCATCACTTGTCCTTATTTCAGTCCGTCTATCCTGTCTTCATCTTACCCTGTCTTCCTTTTCTCTCTTGTTCTAGTGTTAATCTCATGAAATCTGTCAAATATGTCAATACAAAAGTTTCTATATTATCTGAAATATCTGTGGGAAACCCCCTCGCGCTCCCCCTACCCCTCTCTTAAGCTCTCAAACACGTGGACACACATACATCATATACATTACACACACACTTATTCGCGAACGAAAAACAGATCTGTCATGTCAGCGCACACCTGCATCTCAGTGGGGTTGAAAACAGTTGTTAAGGTGTACATCGAAGAAGCTATATACAAAAATGGCGACACTCGCTGCTGCTGAGAAGTGCATAAATGTGCATTTTGGCAGTTTTGAAGCAATGTTACTTCTGACGAGAGCTGCATCAAAAAAGGTCATCCCAGAAGCGATCTCTCTCAGTTTCTTACAATCACTCAAAAACAAACTCACACACACACACGCGCACGTTCACGCACACACGCACACACACACAAACACACTACCTTATTACTCCAATAAGTGCTCCAGTATAGCAGCACAAGCCTCTCTATCCTACGCTGCTAGTTCTGAAGTGACGTTTTCTAACTAGTGTGGCGACTCGAGAAGGATGGACAAAAAAAAATTTATATTAGACGCACACCTAGATAATCCAACTACGCCACCCCAGGGGCCTATTACTGGGGAATCACCCTCAATACAAAAATATTAAGGCTCACAGGTTCAGTTCGGTTGGAGTCAGGCATGAGACATGAGTAGAGTACAAATAATAAAAACAGTTTATTTGGGTACAACCAGTCAGAATAAAAGCAGTCCACATCACGTAGGGAACTTCCACCATACAAAATAACTAAAGGCAAAAAATAAAGAAATATACGTCACCTAATTAATACACAAACAGACAACAATTACACACAAATTGGGGGTCAGCACATTCAATCTCCCACAGGAAGGATCACGGTACTCTAACTAAAAAAAAGAAAATACTCAGCAACCACACGTGCACTCACACCACAGCCAGGCATACTGCACCTTGATGTGGAGCACAGCAGTCAGTGAAGAACCCCACCACCATAAAGGGAAGAGAAAGAGACGCTAATCCTCCTGCCTTCCGTTACCCCAATTCTAGAAAATACAAAAAACAATTAAAAAAGAAAACACTAATACACAAACATCCATAGAAACACTCCACACACATTGGAGACGTTCCTCTTACACAAATCACAGCAATGTGTGCTGAAAACACACTACCAGGAAGCTCAGGAACAATAACAAAACCAATACGGCCTTTAGGCTGGAAAGAAAACCAAATAACTAAAGAAAATAACTGTTTAAATCACACAATATAATGGTGACAATACACAAAAAAAAAAAAAAAAAAAACAAACAACATCCAAAACAATTGTACAATTTAACAATCTTAAAAAAAAAAAAAAAAAAAAACGTAAGCTACAATACAAACCAATCAAAAAGAAACACAAAGCAAAACACGATGGCGACTGCAAAGCAGGCATCCGAGCACACTAACAAAATACATTAATACCGTTCTGGAACCATACAAGAGCATAGAAACAGAGCAGAAGCAGCCACACAAGGATCCGAATTAACAGACCAGTCGCTCAGCCAAATATCAAGCCGATCCCATGATAGGATGCTCCCGGCCGAGCAAACAATGAAGTGCAGCCCAGTAGCAACCCAAATGGTAAACAAAAAGCAATACAGTCGATCCGTCAGCCCACCACAACGTACATAAAGACGTCTTTAAACACACCTAAATTTAGAGACAGAAAACACAAAAATAAACACAACTAACCAAATAATGACTTAAATAAGAAACTCGTTGCTAGAGATATACCTTAATAGTAGCGACCATCACACAAGGATCACCATCCCCATTACAGATGGGAGCTTTAATGGACGGGGCGCTCACAGACAAGGGTTCCCCGTTCAGTTCCTCAGTCCACTAAAAACAAATGAAGCCCATGTCACCCCATTCAAAAAAATAGTAGCCTACAATGTAAACATGAGTTACAGCTCCTACCTCCTATGCACGCACCGCGCCGGAAATGCAGTGATGACACGTAACGCTCAGGATAACGTACTTCCAGGTAGCACACACACACACACATGCGGTTTTTATAGCCCACATAACCAGGGCTTAAACAAACACACCCAGATTCCATTAGGTGAGAAAAATGCCTACTGCTACACTAGCAAAAAAGACTTGAGCTGTATCAGAGCAAGACGCTGAATCCGTGGCGGAAGAAAGTAGTTCCACTCACAAGTGTTTAAGGGGCGAAAACCAGAAAATTTCTTGAGATAAAACCCTGAACAACGTCTTAAGGTGTAGTAACTGTGGTATAAATGAAATAATTGACTCCAGCCTGTTGAATTCTAGAAAAATAATGCACACCCGAGGTGTAACGGTCACTCCGCTGTGCATTACCACCTTGGGTGTGCATTATTTTTCGATAATTCAACGGTCCGTCGTCAACTAATCCTTACGTATGTAACCATTACACCACGGGTGTGCATTATTTTTCGATAATTCAATGGGCCGGAGTCAATTATTCCACTTATACCACAACGTTTTCTGGTTTTCGTCCCTAAAATGCTAATATAAATCTGTATATATACAGATATATATAATGTTTTTAAATGCAAAAAAATATATTTTGGAGAGAAACGAGACAATGCGTGTCACACCCTTAGCTCTAAGGTGCTCCGTTTATCTTTCAGGCTTCTATTCCCCCACCTCTTTTATTGGTTTCTTCTGTCTTTCCTCCTCTAAAACCTGCACTATATTTCTGCTTTTGACCCTACATCAACCTCAGATATCAGCTATGAATATGACTGTCTCTAACATTCAGAGCATTTCTGTGACTGGCCAAGGACAAATGAAAAGGCTTTCAGTGGATATTGAAGTGATGGCTATGTTTTCTTTACTTGAGAAGAAAGCTTTATCTCTCAAGGACTGCATTTAAAAGCAAACTGAGCAAGCTTTGCAGCTTATTTACCATGGTAATCCTATGGAAATTGATGCTTAGCAGTTCATGTAGCTTAAATGTGGTTTTAAAACCTTATTATATATTCTACGGTTTCTAAGCACTATAGTTCATGTTTTGTTAATGGTGATCTTACCAGCCTCATCAGTTTCTGAAGAATTTTTATGTTCACCTACATAATTGAGCTTCCATTTTCTCTTGCTTAACTCTTGGCTTCTCCTAATGTTTTCTAGTATCGAAATCTCTACTGGTTTTCATTTCAAAGCTTAATTTACCCTTATAATAGGAGATCAGCAGTGGTGATTTGTTCAGTGAAGCAGTGAGAATGTGTTCTTTCCTTAACCTTGAATTAAGTATTTAAATATCACCTCAAAGGAATAGTTCACCCAAAATAAAATTCACCCTCATGTGTTTCCAAACCTGTATGATGTTATTTTATCTGTGGAACACAAAAAAACATTTGAGGTATTTTTAAAGAATCAGAAGAATCTTCTTTTCCATACAAAGCTCCAAAAAGGACATAAAACAGCATAAAGAACCATTTAAGTTGTACATCAACTTGTGCACTATATTTCAAGTGTTCTGAAGTCCTATGACAGCTTTGTATGTGGAAAAGGCTGAAATTTAAGTTGTTATTCATGGAATGAATTTTTAAGTTGTTATTCCACAAACGCAGAACTATAAATGCAAACAAACACATTGGCCACTACATGTAGCCTATGGCGTAGGTTCAACGCAGAAGCATAAATCAGCCTTTTTAAGAGGTTCAATTTAGGGTAAGATGCTACCGGAGGCAGCTGCCTACTCTATGTTTACTCACTATGTTTAGAACCATTAGAACCATTGTCTGCAGATTGCATTTAATTTAGATAAAAACAGCAATTTATGGGATTTTTGCAAATAGGCTAGCAATTCTTCTGAGTTTTAACTAACAACCTCAAAGGATGCTAAGTGTCTATCAGGGTATGGCAGATTTGCTCCAGTTCAGGGATCAACGACAAGTCAAATGATCAGATAAGCCTTTGCTACAACAACAAACCAGCAGTTCCATTGGGCCACTGCAGTTGTGTTTGTATAACCTACGGCACTTTAGTTTTGTTCCCTGTAAATTTCCACACACAATGATACAGGTGCATCTCAATAAATTAGAATGTCGTGGAAAAGTTCATTTATTTCAGTAATTCAACTCAAATTGTGAAACTCGTGTATTAAATAAATTCAATGCACACAGACTGAAGTAGTTTAAGTCTTTGGTTCTTTTAATTGTGATGATTTTGGCTCACATTTAACAAAAACCCACCAATTCACTATCTCAAAAAATTAGAATACATCATAAGACCAATAAAAAAAACATTTTTAGTGAATTGTTGGCCTTCTGGAAAGTATGTTCATTTACTGTATATGTACTCAATACTTGGTAGGGGCTCCTTTTGCTTTAATTACTGCCTCAATTCGGCGTGGCATGGAGGTGATCAGTTTGTGGCACTGCTGAGGTGGTATGGAAGCCCAGGTTTCTTTGACAGTGGCCTTCAGCTCATCTGCATTTTTTGGTCTCTTGTTTCTCATTTTCCTCTTGACAATACCCCATAGATTCTCTATGGGGTTTAGGTCTGGTGAGTTTGCTGGCCAGTCAAGCACACCAACACCATGGTCATTTAACCAACTTTTGGTGTTTTTGGCAGTGTGGGCAGGTGCCAAATCCTGCTGGAAAATGAAATCAGCATCTTTAAAAAGCTGGTCAGCAGAAGGAAGCATGAAGTGCTCCAACATTTCTTGGTAAACGGGTGCAGTGACTTTGGTTTTCAAAAAACACAATGGACCAACACCAGCAGATGACATTGCACCCCAAATCATCACAGACTGTGGAAACTTAACACTGGACTTCAAGCAACTTGGGCTATGAGCTTCTCCACCCTTCCTCCAGACTCTAGGACCTTGGTTTCCAAATGAAATACAAAACTTGCTCTCATCTGAAAAGAGGACTTTGGACCACTGGGCAACAGTCCAGTTCTTCTTCTCCTTAGCCCAGGTAAGACGCCTCTGACGTTGTCTGTGGTTCAGGAGTGGAATACGACAACTGTAGCCAAATTCCTTGACACGTCTGTGTGTGGTGGCTCTTGATGCCTTGACCCCAGCCTCAGTCCATTCCTTGTGAAGTTCACCCAAATTCTTGAATCGATTTTGCTTGACAATCCTCATAAGGCTGCGGTTCTCTCGGTTGGTTGTGCATCTTTTTCTTCAACACTTTTTCCTTCCACTCAACTTTCTGTTAACATGCTTGGATACAGCACTCTGTGAACAGCCAGCTTCTTTGGCAATGAATGTTTGTGGCTTACCCTCCTTGTGAAGGGTGTCAATGATTGTCTTCTGGACAACTGTCAGATCAGCAGTCTTCCCCATGATTGTGTAGCCTAGTGAACCAAACTGAGAGACCATTTTGAAGGCTCAGGAAACCTTTGCAGCTGTTTTGAGTTGATTAGCTGATTGGCATGTCAAAATATTCTAATTTTTTGAGATAGTGAATTGGTGGGTTTTTGTTAAATGTGAGCCAAAATCATCACAATTAAAAGAACCAAAGACTTAAACTACTTCAGTCTGTGTGCATTGAATTTATTTAATACACGAGTTTAACAATTTGAGTTGAATTACTGAAATAAATGAACTTTTCCACGACATTCTAATTTATTGAGATGCACCTGTACATACAAAATTGTATGTAGTGCATCTCAAGCAGGGTGCATACAGTATGATTTTTGAGACAATTTTGGAATCGTAAAATATTTCTTTCATCATAAGGAAAAAAATATCAGTTTTTAGCCACTTATAGTGACGTGCTCACCGAAAGCAGATTAATTGCCATCGCAATTAATCTTAGTTTATTTTATGATTCATGTTATGATCATACTGTGAAAATTACATTTTCTCCTTGCCTTCATTTCCCTCTGATTTTGAATGCTTGCCATGGTACATAGATCGAGCTTGTGGATGATGTGCAGTAATGAAATTCTAAGCTGGCTTGTGTTTGACATCTTCATGGACAGGGAACATGACCTACATATCCCACAATTTTTTTATTCAGAGGAATCAATGAATCTCATTGTTATGATGTGAAGTGATGTTAGAGCCAAAGGACAGAATAACCTTCTTGATAAAAACAACTTTCAGCCAAATGGCTTCTGAATTTAAATTCAATGTAATATAGCTAAAATAAAATACTCAGGTACTGTTTCAGGTTCAATATAAGTTAAGCCCTATCGACAGCATCTGTGACATTGATTACCACAGAAAATAATTTTGACTTGTCCTTCAGTTTGTAAAGACAAACCAAAAAGTTGTGTACAATAATGTACTATATAGGCATTACTCTGGAATAAATGTTACAATACACATTACATGGGAAGTATTGCCACAAATCCATGAGGAACAGCTTGAACACAGCTGTCATTTCTCCTGGTTCTCTCTG